>NC_068291.1:38310772-38910772 GCF_025860055.1 Xyrauchen texanus
AATAAATTCAGATTGATTCAGTGATGTAAAATTATATTTCTGAGTGGAATAAAATTAGTTAATTTATATGTTACCACATACAGCACATTTTTAGATTACTATTTTTTTTCTAAGAATGGAAGCAAATACATTAATTGCTGTACAGATTATAATGACTCTATATGGAGTGGTGGTGGCTTAGTGGGCTAAAGCACTGAACTGGTAAGCAGAAGGTTGTTGGTTTGATCCCCACAGCCACCACCATTGTGTCCTTGAGCAAGGCACTTTACTCCAGGTTGCTCCGGGGGGGATTGTCCCTGTAATAAGTGCACTGTAAATCGCTTTGGATAAAAGCATCTGCTAAATGTAACTGTAAATATGAGTCTATACAATAAGGTAAATACACAGAAAATCCATCTAGCAAGTCTCTATAGTGGCCTATTAAAAAGTAACCCATACTAACATTTCTAAGATACTCTCTACTTGTAGGCCTAACTATGTAAATGAGGATCACCACCAAATAAATTGGCCAAGTGTTACGGGTTCTCATGCCCATCTGACGTACAGATGAGTGTCTTGGGAAGAATATCCCAGCTGAACATAATAATGGGATCCTAAATGGTTTGTAACCTCAGCATCCCCCTTTAGAGAACATATGAGATATGATCTCTTATCAGCATCTCCAGCTTCAGTGGGAGGAGAGCAGTGCTTATCTGTCAGCCTGGACTGACCCCAACACTCTCTGATGGCTCTCCGCCGGGAGATACAACTGATGCCCTCGCATGGGAAAAAAGAGCTAAATATATTCCCATCTTTGACTGAAACAGATGTGCTAATCACTGTGTTGAGTCTGCAAGCAGAATTTAATTTATAGTTTTGCACTGCATAATGTACTGCTGTATTGGTAACAGCGACTTTGTAAATTATTTTTTGCTTTATAATGTAATATTATTATGTATTTTATATATAATAATTAAGCATTTAATTTGTGATTAAAAAAAATATGTCTAAGCCTTTAAATATTCTTTAAATATATTTGTAAATATTCACTGTCATCTGAGTAAAATAAATATTGTACACAGCAGTTATATGAGAAACATTTATTTATTTATTTCAAAATTCTTGAAAATACTTGGTTAATGCTAATGGCTAAACTGAATTAAAAGACTGCAGAATTTATTCAGAAGTGGTTAAAGGGCATCAAATAAACAGATCAAATGCAAACTTGTGCAAAAGTAATATTTATAAACCCTTTTCAATAAAAATGTTCAAACTAAACAAAGCCAACAGACAGGTAGAGATACACAAAAGGACAAACTATTCATTGAACATTTAACCTAAACATGAGCTTCATTAGGTAACATTAAAGGAATATTACAAGTCCAAAAAGGAAAATCAAGGCACACTTCCAGATTTTCCTTTTTGGATTATCATTTCCTCATTCAAGAGGACCTTCCTATATTTTTTGAAGAACTTCGGAGCATACAGGATTTTGTTAAGCTAAATTGACAACATTTGTGGCAAAATGTTGATTACCAAACAATTAATTTGGACTCATCCCTCCTTTTCTTAAAAAGATAAAGGAAACAAAAATGTGTGTTACAGGCACTTACAATGGAAGTGGATGCGGTCAATCAGTAAACATTAAAATACTCACTATTTCAAAAGTAAAGCCACAAGATGTAACATAATAACATGATTTTAACATGATTTTACTGTGCTAAAATCCCTTACTAACATTTCTTTGCATAAAGTTTCTTCGTTGCCATGACGATGTTATGTCAACAAACCCTAAAACTCTAAAATGACTGTAAAAATTACAATTTAAACAACTTTACAGCTCAAATAATAATCCTATTTTAACAGAAGAATTCATTTGAGTGCTTTTATTAAATTATAAGCTTCACATGAACCCTTTAAACCATCCACAAATTGGCCCCATTCACTTCCATTGTAAGTGCCTCACTGTAACCTCAATTTTTGCTTTTATTAAAGAAAAGGAGGGATGAGTAAAAATTATTTTTGTGTTAATTAACATTATTCCACAAATGCTGTCAATTGAGTTTAACTTGTATTGAACCCGGAATATTCCTTTAATAGTTTGCCTATACAAAATGTATATAATATGTATGTTCATTTATAAAGAGTTAGACCATTCTCAAGAGAATTTTGCTTACATTTAAATGCTCCCCCTTTTCCTTATGTCTGTTGTAACAGTGTGGACTTTAACAGTAGTATTTGCATGGTGAAAAGATTGAATTTTCGATCAAGCGATAAGATTACATTTAAAAATATACAATTATTGCATTAACTTCAATGAATGTACGTGGACTGAACTCACATTACTAAACAAGACATTTCGGTGTCCATGACAGCAAACAGGGGAAGGTTAAAGAGCACATCGATCCCTTGAGACCCGATAAATAATAATCTGCCGGCCATAAAAATGAATTTGTAATTTAATCTCCTCATAAACGTTGGCCCCGCCCTTGTCACTTGAATGTAAGCGCTGATTGGACAGTGACCTCATAAAAAACCCTGAAGGCGACCCAATGGATAAAACACGCGCCAGGCGCATCTCTGTGACAGTATATCGAGTATACTTTCATCCGACAGCTCCCGAAATCGGACTTTGGGTGAACCGGCCGAGAAGATGCCACGGGGATTCTTAGTGAAAAGGAGTAAACGAGGCTCACCTGCATCATACAAGGTGCGCGTTGAGGAAAAAGAGTTGTCTCCCCAAACTACAAATGGACCCACAAGTGTCCTGGTTGAATGTCCAGACTTAGTGGAATCAGAACCTGTTGGAGAAACATGGACAAGTGGTTTAACCTCTAAAAATGACCAGCCACGTTTACTGGAGGACATTGGAGGAGTGGTTGGAGAAAACTGCGATTACGCACAAAGCTACTTCAGCCAGCCGGAGCAGAGCGCGTCACCTCCCGATTCCTACAGCCCGATCAAACCGTTCAGCGCCGAGCTCAAGCAGTCGTTTTTGGACCGTTGTCTGAGCTCACCCGCCACGGCAGAGTCCTTTCCACAGGCCACCCCGGTGTCCTCAATCGAGCGTCTCCTTATGAACCACGCAGACATGAAGTTTGGCACGCCAGTGTCCACTTCGTTACCCACTTATCCATCATTTCACCAGAGCGTAAAGCGCGCGTTCATGGAGTCCGAGCGCAAGAGCAAACCGCCCGCCAAAAAGCCCAAAGTCATCCGAAAACTCAACTTTGAAGACGAAGTCACCACCTCACCAGTCTTGGGGCTTAAAATCAAGAAGGAAAGCCCCGAAACCAAGCTGGCACCATCAAGCCGAAAGAAGCCGCTGGGTGAGTTCATATGCCAGCTTTGTAAGGAAGAATACCCTGATCCGTTTTCCTTGGCACAGCACAAGTGCTCCAGGATTGTGCGCGTTGAGTACCGCTGCCCGGAGTGCGATAAAGTTTTCAGCTGCCCTGCCAACCTCGCTTCGCATCGAAGGTGGCACAAACCTCGCAGTTTAAGCACTGGAGATGCCCAAAACGGGAAGAAATCACAACTAGAAGTGCGTAACCACGAAAAAACGTCAGTGGAAGGGAAGGAGAACGCCAGTAAGATCAGAGTAAACAATCAGCACCAGCTCAGTCCGGACAGCTCCCAACACCATCGATCAGCACAGGACAGCAACATGCTGCACAGAGCATCTCAAGACCCTCCTACTCTGGAGCAAAGGTATCCATCCACCGAGAAGTGCTTCGATCTGCATATCAGCTCCAGCGAAAGCTCCAGATTGTTCGATCACTGCCCCGAAGAGCCTGAAAGGTCCACCACCCCCTATCTACCCTCATCGGGAGCTGAAGAAGTGTACGAATGCCACTTCTGCAGCAAGAAGTTCAGAAGGCAAGCCTACCTGAGAAAACACCTGGCAGCACATGAGACAATCAAAGTATCCTCCTATAATCATCATCACATAGAGACCGGACAGATCACTTTTCCATGCCACCTGTGTGGCGCGCACTTCCCTTCGGCTGATATAAGGGACAAACACAGACTTTGGCATGCAGTCAGAGATGATTTGTTACTCAGACCAGATCTGAGTCCAGGAGAACAGCAGATCTTCTCATGCAAACACTGTCCGTCCACGTTCTTCAGTTCTCCAGGTTTGACCAGACACATTAACAAGAGCCATCCGACAGAGAGTAGACAGGTGATGCTCCTACAGATGGCTGTCAGACCTGGATGCTAATTTCAGATTATAAACAAACATTTCGGATAGTTTAATGGCTCGTTGTTCATTTAATTGCTTATTAATAAACTATGTGCAGAGTTTTTTCTTTTTGGTTAACAAACAACAGTTTATTTATCCCTTGATAACCAGGGTAACACATTATAATGACTTATAATAAGTAATTAAAGGAATATTCCGGGTTCAATACAAATTAAGATCATCCGACAGCATTAATGGCATAATGTTTATTACCACAAAAAATAATGTAATCTCATCCAACCTTTTCTTTTAAAAAAAGATACATTGGAAGTTACTTTGAGATACTTGTAATGGAAGTGAATGGGGCCAATTGTTTTAGGGTTTAAAGGCAGAAATGTGAAGCGTTTCATTTTAAATAACTTTCATTAATTCTTCTGTTTAAACTCATGTATTGTTTGAGCTGTAAAGTTGTTAAAATCATTTTTACAGTCATTTTATGGTTTAAGGGTTTGTTGACATTACATCATCATGGCAACAATTGTAAAATTGGCGATATCTACATAGAAAAGGTTAGTAAGGGATTTTATCACACGAAAACCATGTTAACGCGCATATTGTTTACGTCGTGTGGCTTTACTTTTGAAATAGTGAGTATTTTAACATATACTGATTGGCCGCATCCACTTCCATTGCAAGTGCCTCATTGTATCCCAGATTTGAGATGTTTTAAAAGAAAATGAAGGGCAAGTTAAACTATTTTTTGTGGTATTAATATTATGAAACAAATGCTGCCAAATGAGCTGAACTTGTATTGAACCCGGAATATTTCTTCAACAGACATTATATACCGGGTTCCCACCTTTTGACCCAAGCATTTTCATGACTTTTCCAGTTGTTAATGATTACTGGAAAAAAATGTTTAAAAGCCATTTTAATCCACAAAGAGCACTTTCTAGCTGAGAACAACTAGAAAAAACGTATAAAAATTGCTGTTTGACTTGTAATTTAACTTATTAATTTCCATGACTTCTCCGCACATGGAAATCACAATTTTAAAAGTCCTTGATATTTCCAAGTTTTCTATGACTGTGTGGACGCTGTATATATTGCTTAACTTAATATTCTATGAAAATGTTTGAATTTCTATTTAAAATGAATAATTAATGATCTGTTAACCTTTATATAATGTTTGTTAATGCTCTTAACACAAGTTATAACGTGTTACCTGTTACGTTTGAGACTATTGCGTAAAAACACCAGATCTGCTCAGTTTTGTCATAATGTATTACTCAAGGCACACAGTAGTTTATACAATTAACCTATGTAATTATGATGGGGGAAAGTGATGCGTAATTATGATTAGTGTCTCATTGTACAAGTGGTTCCCATGGAAAGCTTGTTTCGTTTTAATCGTCTTAGGAGGTGCATTTATTTCTAGCCTATGAATTAAGGTACTGTATGTACAACAGTTTCTGCAAAAAGAAAATCTATTTATATCATATCAATTAACTGCCAGGAAATGCTTAGCACACAACAGGACTATTAGAAGCCTACATGTAATATTAAACCATAAGTGTCATATATATATTTTCATATGTAGTCTGAACATTTATAACTGCTATGGGGCAATTCAAGTCAATAAATCGAATTCTTTCAAATGTGGCTCATTAGTAATTTGCTCACATCCACACTGAACATTTATTTAATTCTATGCATTAAAATAATGTCAATCAGCTGTTAGGACTTCATCAGCACCGAGGTCATGAAATAAGTGCACTAATTATATAATAGGTTTTGCAGCCCAATGTGTTCTATAATTTACAATCAGAATTATATATAACATATATATATATGCATAAATGCATATCACGATATGTTATTTAAATATATATGTATATAAATAACCCTGACCATTAAGCATAGGCCTACACAGAAAAAAATATTTTGTGAATAGGTTCAAGCGAGAACATGAAAATATTAAGTAAATTCTACATTCAAACATGAATGTTTGTTAATATAATTTATGATTAATAATCATTTTTACAATGTGTCATCATGTATAAATCCTACTGTAGAAAACCATGTCAAATTTATTTGCTAATTTGAGTACATTTAGCTAATAATTATAAGTAAATGTTACTTAACTTTTCAAAGCTTTTTCTCCCAGCATTAACTGGGCATGAATAATTCATTAGCTTGCAAGTTTATTTATACTGTTTTATTGTTAATTTTGTTGTTACATTTGGTAACTTCTTGTTTTGTGCAGTCTGAAGTTAATTTTCGGCTCAAAATGACCCGTTCATGATCCAAAAAATCTGTTGTTACCATCATCGTGTTTTGTCATCATATTTGTAAATAAAATTTACAGTATTTACTAACATGTTTTTGTTTTTTACTAATTTACTTAGTCACTATAATCAATATTGTCAGTAAGTTAAATAGATTCTGCTTAATTTTATATTATTATTAACTTAGAAAAATTAAAATCAAGCAAATCTTAAGCCATTTTGTTTAAGTGAATATATAAAACAAATATGGCTACAAAAGAACTTGTATGCACCCAAAAACAAAATTAAACTGCACAGGACTTCCTATGTTGTAAGAATAGTTTTATTCTTAAGTGTAGTTTCACATCCACTCTCCTTCTTCTACATCCAATACAAATGTATAATATATAGCACTATCGTATGACAATATTGTGTTTGTGCATGTGCTTGCATATTGTGCAGTTGTTCTATCAACACATGCAGTTTGTACTGGAATCATGCAGCATTTGGTCAGTATTAACATACATTAAATCTACCCATATAGGAGTTGTTTTTCCTTTTGAAAATATGCACAATTCTCAAGTCACTTGTGTGCAGGCTTTTAATATACATTTTATTTTATCAATCCAGAAAGGTGCTGTATGATTTCAACTCCATATAATAATTTTAGTATGATAAATTTGTAAACAATTTCAAATTAAAATGAAAAGTAAAACAAAATCCACAAAGAATGACCCTTATGAAGTCTCGCATAACTTCCAAGAAAATATACAAACTTGCATTTGACCTTTGTCAGTGTCAGTTACCCTTTAATCCCTTAAACGTTCAAAGGAAAACATAAAAGTGACCTACACAAGTTTCAGAGATGTTATTTGCACACTGGTCAAAGAACAAAAGCAACAAAAACAAACACATGGGGTCTCCCAGTTGAACTAGCTCAAAGTGTCCTGAAGTGGGTAGTTGTGTTCAATTTGACAACGTTGCCCTATCCCTGCAAGACCTGGTAATGTGGCTACTCGTATGCACTTTTTCTTCAAAATCTCTCTCAAGATGAATCAAAAAGAGGCGTTGCAGTCAAATGATTAATGCTGTAAATGAGCTGATAAACCTGTGTTGGCTTTTGTCTCTAAGGCTGCTGTGCAAAGAAACAATACAACAGGACAAGAACCCAGCAAAACCAAGCCATAAAGATCAACATTCAAGCAGGAGAGATCACATTTGCACTCTTTGACTGGCTCTAAGTGGCTTGAGGTTATAGTAACATTTTGATCTTTTTTTTTTGGTTGATTTAAATACTGTTAAATATGTACACAGATCAGATACTGTTCATACACTATAAACATACATTAAATATGTATATATTTTATATTTATAGATATATACACACAAATAACCATTACAAATGACAAAAGGGGGCCGTTCAATATACGTAACATTAACAATAAAAAAAACAGTAACATCCGAATCAAGTGAAAACTGAATTTACAATCATAACGTGATCCATAATGAAAACTTACATACAAACAAACAAAACAAATAGACAAACAAAAAAAAAATACAGAAACAGTCGTCAACTTCATATAAAAACAAACTCTGAAATAAACATTACAGCTAGTGCTTAAGTTTAAATGTACACCTGCTTTACAAACACCATTTTCAAACACTTCTCCAGCCATTGCAGATTGTTTTGTCATCAAACCGTCAGATTATAAAGAAAACCTTGGCGCTTAAATAGTCCTCTGTACAAATATAAAACGTTGTGGCTGATACAATGGCAATCAAAACAAAAACGTTTCCGCAACTAATAATTTATTCTCCTGTTACAATCACTGACACTCCAAGTAGTGGGCAGCTCGCTAGCTAGTTCAGTGGCACCAGCTCTGATAATTAAACATTTAATAAAACAAAAATAAACATTTCATTTGTCTTTTCTGCCCACTGTACAACAACTGCGCACAAATCACCTCAAATGAGCATCTCAAGTATAACTTTGATTGTTGTGGCTCTCAGTTCTGGATGGGAGGAGTCATAGATCATTGGGGCATGGCTATGCAGGCAAGAAGTGCATTGGGCGAAGTCCTGGATTGAGAGCGAATAGCGTGGAGTGTTCAGTAGGAGGGCGTTGCGTGTGTTTGTTCTGGAGGAAAGGGTCATGTCTTGTTTGCGGAGCCAGAAGAACGGCGGAGCTTCATGGACATCCGGCTTTTGCTAGCACGAGACATTGGCGAGGCCAAGTCGCTCCCGTCTACCTGCATTGCAGGACTTTCGGCCGGTTGACTCTCATGGCATGAACCTGTGAGGAAGGGAAAAGGGTGGATGAATAAGACTGAGCACAGATATCAGTCCCTCCCTCTTCCTGTCAATTCACATACATCGTACTGCTGCCCAACACTACATTTGAACAGACTACACACTGAACTGTTTTCAAACATCTATTTGAAAGCAACATTTCATGAAAAAAATGAAAATTATGGCATAATTTACTCACCCTTATGATGTTCCAAACCATCAGTATGCCCCCCACCCCCACCCCCAAAAAACGAATAGAACAGACTGCAGATGGCTCGAAACACGTTTTCAACAGTTGAACTTCTTTCTAACGGGATACGGTGTCTAAAAATTGTGCCACTCCTTTGTGAGGATGCACAACTGTCAAAGACGTTCATCTTGTGTATATTTACATTGAACAACAACTGAAAACCAGCACAGGAGGATGCAATAATGCGTTCGGTGTGAACGCCCCCAAACTGTTTGAAAACATTAATTTTGCTATGTTTTCGTCTCTCATCCACACTTGAACAGCGGTTTCCTTCAAACTTCCTTGTGACTTTCGAAAACGCTCTCGCATACTTTGAAAAAGGATGAGGAATGTTTCATTGTGAACGTACATTCCGTGGAACACAAATGGTGAATTTTTTAAGGTTATCCTGGCTTTTCCAATAAAATGTTCTCCTCTGCTGTGACTCTCAAATCATAAATATACCATTAGAAATTAGCAGGAAATGAAATAACATGAAATCAAGACAAGTCTGCACTTTAATTGACAAGTACATGTAAAAAAAAATAAAAAAGTAAAAAATGTTGACAACTATGTCAAATTTATCAGTTTCTTTACACCCTGCAAATTTCAAACTAAATTTCAGTCTGGTCTTCACTCACAGCTAAAGTATGGCTTCAGAAATCTTGGAATAAAGTGCATGAAATTAGTCGAATGGACCACTTTTAGAGCTTGAAAGACACATTACCAATTCACTTTCAGTATATTTATTTAATTTGTGTTTCATAGAAGAATAAATGTCATGAGAGTGATTAAATGATGACAGAATTTTCATTCTGGGTGAACTAGTCCTTGAATTTTCGCTTTAAATGGCTGTTTGTGACTTAGAATATGGTATAAAAAAAGAGAAGGAAAATAAATTTGAAAAAGGTAAAAAAAATCTATATTGTACTAAGATATTTTGAAAATTATATATATCATAAAATCATAATTGTTGTGAATATCACTACAATTTGAATAGGAAAAACCTCTCCAGTTATTTTTAGGTTAGATGTACCAACATAACATACTCAAATATGTTAAAACAGTGTTTTTGCAGTGCAAAATAAGTGTAAAAACCCCTTTCTTCAGAAGGTCATGAGAGGTTAATGTAACAGTACACTGTGGGTGAATTTCACAGAGCGAATCAAGGGGTATGCTGGGACTAATCGACACTGAGATCTGAAACCTCCTCCCTTAGATTAGACCAACAATGATGCAGTTACAATATCTCAACACTAACTACAGTGAAAAAGATTAATGGGGATGAAGAAAGAGGAAAAATAAAAAAAAGAATAAGGTACTTTGGCGTTTTCAGTTTCATCATACCGTTCACAGTTAGCGTGAAATACCTTGTGTTTCAAGCCTTTGCCCTTTACCTTGATGAGCCCAATGTTTTCTAGTGAAGGTTTAGGAAGGAGTAGAAAAATCTCAGCATTACTCTCTTGAAAAGGAGAAGGAGACAGGAAAATGGGAGAGTGCAAATTAGGAAGGGAAGCAAAGAAACAGAGAGAGAAAGTGATTTTGGAAAAAAGAAAAGAGAAAAAGAAGTAAAGATGAGAAGTGAGAAATGTGGGATGTCAGAGGAAGAAGAGAAACGATACAAAAAAAGAAGAGATCAAACAAAGGTGTGAGCAGGCTGAGACAGAAATCAGTAGCAGGTGCACATAAAATACAAAACAACAAATTTAAGAGCTGATCTCTCAACTCACTTTTTTATTTATTTCAGTCTTTTTTTAACAATCCTGATATCGATTCTTAGAATCACAAATTCAATCTTTTACTCTATGCCAGGTGTCATTATGTCGATCGCGAGCGTGTACAGCGCTTCTCCCATGAATAAGTCGACTGAAGATGTCAAGATTATGGTCCATTTCTCAACCAAAACCGATCATATTTCTTCAGAAGACATGGATTAAACCACTAGAGTAGTACCTGAGAGCCGAGTGTGACTGCTGTGTGCATTTTCCATTCCTCTTTTTGATTTGTAACTAGTAGCACCTAATAAACAAGTCAAATTATAATTTGTTTTTTTCTAGAACAAATATTTTTTCCTAAAAAATGTTTGCCCACATATGTGGACAGCGAGACTAAGTTGTGAATTTTTAAATAATACCAAGTCATATTTTTTTCATCAAATTGTTTATTTCCAAGAGTGCTGGTTTTTCATTTTATTTTTAGACGTTACAGATATTACATTAGAAATTAGCATAATTAATTCTGATTCAAAGAAATGCCCAGCATCATCCAATCACCGCCAACCATGTTAAAATTAAATGATACATTCCACATTTTGAATCTATGTACTGATTACTATTGTACCATGTCTGCCAAACGTTGAGTGGTTTAAACATCATCTGCAGCCTGAAACTGAACTTTTGATTGGACGTTTGGGTTGAATGCACTTTTGATGCTCACTTGCTCCTTATTTAGTGAATGACTTAAACTCCCAAAATGCACCTTATTTTCAAATCAAGGTTCTCCCAAAGACAAACTTGACAAAGCATGTTGTTTTGTCACATCACTCCGTACGTTGAAAGTTTAACCCTTTAAAGACAGCACAGAGTCTCAGGAACAGAGATCAGTTGGTTTACATTAAATTAAATTAGGATTTGTGTGTAGCAAAGCCAAAATACAATGTACACACTCGTGTATGCAGGGTTTGCTGAAGGTTATGCTGCTTTTAAGTACTTTTTGGAGCTTAAACATTTTTAATCCAAATTGATATGCATTGTATGAACACACACATCGTATATCCTTCAAATAATCTGATTTTGTTCTGAAGAAAGTCAAACGAGTTTGAGAAGGCATTTACTCACCATAATGCCATCCCAGATGTGTATGACTTTCTTCTGCTGAACACAAACAAAGGTTTTTAGAAGAATATCTATGTAGCTCCATACAAAGCAAGTGAATGAGTGATTTTGATGCTCCAAAAAGCATATAAAAGGCACAAAAAGCACATAAAGGCATCATAAAAATAATCCATATGACTCCAGCGGTTAAATCCATATCTTCAGAAGTGATATGATAGGTGTGGGTGAGAAACAGATCAATATTTAAGTCCTTTTTTGCTAGAAATTCTTCTCCCACCCTGGCATGAATGTAAAACACTAAAAACACAAGAAGAAGGATGTGAAAGTTAAAGTGGAGATTGATTGAGCAGGGAGGATAATTTATAGTAAAAATTGACTAAAATATTGAATTGATATTGATTGAGCTTGTGAACAGGAATATAATCTGGAAATCTGTATCTATACCCAGCCCTACCACTAGTCACTAAATTCTAAACCTGAACACCAATCAACCCAAATTCAAAAATTGTTAATTCGCTATATTGATAGAGATGTTGTCTTTAATTACTTTGAATAACAAGAACATTATGGCTCATAAGGCTGCAAATTCTGTAAATTAGTACTTTCAAGCAACTAAGCTCAACAGCAGGCTTCCAGATGTAAAAATGCAACTCAAAATCATTATATTGAAATGTATATTTAGCGATAACATATCAATCTTTCAAGACAGACCTACCATGAACACCAAGGTTGGACTATATATTCCTCTGTAAAAGCCACAAGTCAGTGATTTCAACTTTTCTAATTGGATTCAATTCGTATTAAATTCCCAGTGAAGTACTACACTATCCATAATCCTGAAACTAGATCAACCAATTTGAATCGCCATTATCTTGGAATTGAAGGTATCTCCGCCTTTGTGAGTTTTTGCAGGATTGTATTGGCTAGCTAGGTATCATTAGCTAATGTTGGTGTTGTGAGCACTGTGGTAACCCTAACTGATAAGAAATTCATAAAGACATAATAGACATTTTCGAGTAAAGTCTTGTACCTTTGTCTTTTTCTGACTTTTAAGTACTTTGTCATGGATTATCTTGGAGCTGGTTGGTTTGACTCAAGCTTATAACTCTTTATTAAACAATGTTTTGAAATATCCATGGAAAAAAATTATGGAAAAAATTCTTCTGGAAGAAATGCCCCTGAAAAAGTGGGTGGTCAATGTTGAGCTCTATGCTGCTGCTGCAGCTGTATCATTCTGACACTTTGATTCAACATTTACAACGACAGACAGACAAGTTATATAAAGAACAGAGGGCCTCACCCCAAGTGAAGATGAGATCATGCCAAACACGAACATGACTTCAGAAGAGGTAAAGAGAGTGTGTAAATGTTGGTTAACATTAGGGATTATGCCGTGAACATGCCATGCAGGTAAATGTTTCAGACATCCAGCCAAACAAACGCATAAGACAATTAAACAGCAGAGAAAGCCTCAGTGTATGGGTTCTCCAGGAATCTTACCTTCAGATATACACAAGTGATTGATTATGATCTGAAGGGGGAAACATAAGATAAAAAAACAAAAATAAATAAAAACAAATGGAAAAAAAAAAAAAAAAAAAAAAGAGAATGATCATTTGGGTTGAGAAGGAACCAAAGGCCCACAGAGGAAAATGTAAACACAAAAGCCCAAAAATAAGCTTTGGTTTTGAAAAATGACTCCATTTTTCGTAAACTTAAAAGGTTGTTTTTCAGTCCAAAACGGCAATGATTGAAAAAAAAAAAAGAAGAAAATAATAATATATATATTAAAAAAAACAGACACGTGTCTTCAAATGAAAGGATCAGATCGACAATGTTCTTCTAATTGTTTTGTAATCACATCCTTTAAGAGGTAGTCACCCAATAATGACAATTCTGTCATCATTTACTCGCCCTTATGTAGAAAGAAATGGGTAAATGATTACAAAACAAACAGAAGAATATTGTCGATCTGATCCTTTCATTTGAAGACACGTGTCTGTTTTTGACCCCTTTAAGAGCGTTAAATGGGGAAAAGTTCACTGATTTCTCTTGAAATCTTTTATCTGCCCTTGCATTTGATTTCTAACAAGTCTCTCCCACAATAATAGATTGGTGCTATTTTTGGACTGCCACAGGTGGAGGATCAAATTTAGCTGCCATGTTCATTTTATAATCAAAACAAACAAAACTCTCACGTGTGTGTGAACAGATGTGATTGGACAGAAAGAAAGCTAGTTTGTGATTCTAAGTTATAGTGTACACTATTGAAAGTTATAGCAACAAAGACACGTGCAACTCCTGGTGTGAATGACTGGGACGAGATGAAATGTGGAGGGTGAGTATTGTAGCTGAGCTGTGTACAATAACAGATGGACGATGAATTAAGAAATGACAATAAATGATGCTCACCTGCTTCAGAGGGGAGATGGTGGAAGGGTGCAGGGCAAAAAACACGAGCTGCGTAGTCCTCAAATGTTGTGGGTTCCAAGTGGTGCTGGACTATCGTCTCCAAATACCTCGCTCTTTCTTCATAGCTGATTTTGTAGGAGTTAGGGTCAGATGAGGATTCATTTGCAGTTTTCAAAAAGAAACACAAACCCAAGTAAACTGATAAATAAACTTGCTTGTGTGCAAGTTTCAGGGGTAAAACAGTTATCCAGGATGTCATGGGTTAAGAAAGCAACAATAACAATTCTCCCATCATATTGTAAACTGTATTACAAAGCTGTCATTGCTTTATGTACAGTGACATTGGGTATCAATGGACATCTTACTGTCTGTGTTATTCGGTTACGAAAAATGATGGTATTGAGTAAATGGAAGGGATTGGATTAGGCCGCTGTGTATGGGTTTAAAAATGGAGGGATTCTGTTAATGGGAAAGATTTGATTAAGTAGTCCGGTGGCATATGGTCTATGCTGCATTCATAACTCTGTAAAAGTCTTGGAAAAACTGAAGCTAAACTGAAGCTAAACTAAAGCCTGGCGAAAAATCAATAAAAAAAGTCGCCATTTGGATTTAAATAAACAGATACTGAAGAGCTTATGATTGGATCATTAATGCAGTGATTAATATGTTTCAGCTGGCAACAATTCTTTTAACCCCAACTGATGCAGTGTGTTGCTTCTCATTTCTTAAACAACCACGTAGGAAGACATATCCCATGGTCGTGGAAAAGATGTTGTTATGTTTCAGAATGGGCAAATTATTGGCCTGTGTGAATCAAAGAAAACAACTAAGGAGATTGCTGAAATCACTGGAATGGACTCTATGCATATCCTACGTCTTCTGGTATCGTATTCAGCTAATGCGAACGCGTCAAGAGTTGTAGAAAACTACTATTCTTTAAAAAAAAAAAAGTGATTTAACACAACAAATGTGATTTGATTTAGTAAAAGTATATCAATTATCTCTTAATGAGCTCCAAAAGTGTAAATACATACAATCGGAAGCTTGCAGAATGGCCGAGCACCGCTATCCCGTTATGTAAGGCTTTCTCTGTGTGCAAAGTATTTACATCCAGCAACTGTACAGTGATTTACAAGTGAGAAATACAGCAACACGTGCGATTCGAGACCACAAACTACCACCTGAAGTCGACAATGTGGGACAGTTGCTCCGTTGCTCAGCTGAGGTTTTGGCACTATCCGCAGGGCAACGAAACATCACTGAGAACACTACACACAGTACTGATTTTTGGTAAATTATTATATTCTTCCCCTAGTCATGAGATTCCACGTGTAAAGCACTACTAAGAAGAAAAAAAAACCAAACCCACAATATTCATATACTCAATATTGTAAAGCGTTCACACATAATTTAATCTATATTTAGGCTATTGTGCCAAATTACTATATTGTGCCACTGTTAACTATAAAATGTTCACTTCTCATAAGACTTCGTCCATCATCATGGCTATGTTAAGTCACTATGTTAAGATATATATGATCGTTCACG
The DNA here is from genome assembly GCF_025860055.1 of Xyrauchen texanus. Classification (NCBI taxonomy): domain Eukaryota; kingdom Metazoa; phylum Chordata; class Actinopteri; order Cypriniformes; family Catostomidae; genus Xyrauchen; species Xyrauchen texanus. The sequence continues at coordinate 38,326,517 of NC_068291.1, forward strand.
GCAGCATCTGCTGTGAAGCTGGAGTATCATCAGTTGCCATATTATATTAATTTAGAATATTATTATTTAGCAAAATTAATCAAAATAATTACATGTGTAATACAGTTGGAAACAAAGACAGGGACTTTTCACCCTCATTGTGGTCGATAACTTAAATACACATTGTTAAACCCCTTCTTCCTTTTACTGGATGGAGCAAGAGCCCTGTGTCTCCAAGTGTGCTTCTGGTGTTTACAATGTAAGTGGACTTAAAAGAGGACCCAGTTTCTGTGAGGGCCACTGATCATTTTACATGGGCCAGATTTGGCCGGCGGGCCACCAGCTGAATAGGCCATGTGTTAACGGACGGCTCTTGACCTATCCAATAAGGCAGACGCACAAACATATTACGGTCTATAGAAACAGCTGCTAATAAGGCAGTTTTTTTTATTGATCTGAGACCGTTTGGAGTGTTCAAACAAACTAGGTGTGAAGGTGAAAACTAATGAAACCTAAACTAAATTGGATTAACAAACTGAAAATAAAAACTAAATTACACGCTAAAAATGATAATACGCCTGGTTTCTTACATACATTTTTTAAATAAAAACAACACTAGACATCCATAAAGTTAGGTCAACTTTGGCCACCCTATAATACTAAAACGACACATTTCAAATAAAAACAATTAAAACATCAAAATGATAATATCCCTGGTTTGAATCTTATATAAAATAACAATAAATATATTTTCATAACTTCAAAACTAATTAAAATATAAAGATATTAAAATAATTTAGGTTTTAGTAGCACAGTATAAAATACAATTCGAAAAATAAAAATGAAAGATTGCGGTAACACTAGATAACAAAAACTTTTACAAAGTTAAGCATATTTAAATTATATAAATTAACTTTGGCCTAAAATACTAAACTAAAACTAAACTGAAGCTAAAAAACATAAAAAAAAAGAGCTTAAACTAAAATCAACAGTCATCGTTTAAGAATTAAAACTAAGAAAAACTAAATTAGAATTAGAATTTAACAAAAAATTTATGGGAATTGCAAACTGAAAATAAAAACTAAATTATAACACTGGACAGCCCTAAGAAATTAAACAAAGTTAAGCATATTTATATGACATAAGTTCAGGCTTTGGCTTTCCTAAAATATTAAACAAAAAAAAACAAGAATCGTAAACAAAGTTAAAACCTATCAATTATAAATTGAAATTTAAGTAGAACTAATAAAAACTATAATATCCCTGCAACACAGAATGCTGTGTCATTGGAGAAAGCTGATGGAGTATCTGCAAGAATAAGAGAGATGAAAAGACACAATTAGACATCCTGCTGGGGTGAGGAAGGAGGAAGATATTCCAGCTAAAGCTCTCAGGGTGTTTCTGCGGGTGAAAAGGCACATGTAGTGAGTGTCTCCACCAGGAAACACAACACTCATGCAGATCTGTCGCTTTTCTTTTCACGTCTCCAGCAGACCTGCTTCCTGTCGATGGGTACCGCTGGCTGAGAGCAAACCATGGCCTGAGTGGGTGAGAGGCTCCCATAGAGGGGAAGAGAAAGCAGCTAGTGAAAGTGTGTGTGGGTGTGACGTGATTAGACACACGCGGTACTAGAACACTGACACCCAGAACGTGCCATGGAGTTTGCAGCCACAAAGCTGCCTGCCTCTGATGGCGCCCGTGAAAGTCTTGACAGTGTGTTAACACAGCGCATGGAATAGCACCGGTAGCATTTATGAGGTTTTAATGACTGAAACATGTAATCACTGCTGTTACAAATGATCTCCAAGCTTCTGAATGCAGAGTCTTCCTGTTGCTTCGGATTGTCCTCTTCTGTACAACTGTAAGTAAGGGCAGCACTACCCCACTGACTGCTCACTAACCCCTAATAAAAATGTAACGCCAAAATGCCAAGCACTTGCCCAAAATCACAAGCTCCAATTAGCAAATTTTTTAGATTTACCTACACCTAAATTTAACATGAAACAAAACTTAGGGGCCGTTCAGACAGAATGAGTTTGTGATGAGGAGGAGGGCGTGGCCGGGCCGCAAGGATGCACACCTCAGCGCTGAGTTGCCAAATCAGCGGGGGAGAGATAAAGGAGGAGCAGGAGATGCCAGAGAGAGTGAGAGATAGAGACACACACATGGAGCTGTGTGTGTGTGTGTGTGTGTCGACGTCTGTTATTATGTTTCATTTCAAAGTTTGTGTTGAATAAAATCCTGTTAATTGTTAAACCAGTTCCCGCTTCCTCCTTTCCCGAACCTTGTCACAGATTTATTTTGCTTAAAAAAGCTAAACATACGGCAAGAATTTTAACAGAATGCAGCTGTCTCGAGACGCATTAAGTTATTTCACAACCATCTAAAAAAATGCAGCGTTCCTGTGCGAGAGACAGCGCAACGGTCAAAGATGTCCAAATGAATTGAACAGTGCAGATGGCTTGATTGCATTACATGACAGTCAGTTGGTCTCTTTCTTTCTGAGAGGCAGATTTGGAGTCTTGATCATGCTATCTTGGTCTTGAGACATCTCAAGGCCACGTTTGACCTGGTTGTCTCTTGATCTGAATCAGGGTCTCGACCTTTGAGGCCCTATATTAAGAGCGTTAAGCGCCACACTATACCTCATAAACGGAAAAAGTCAATGGGCATGACCATGATGTTTTGCCGCCAAGTGTAGAAGCAAGTGGTTTTGACGAAATTGTGCGTACAAAGCCCAAATGGGCTGGGTCAAGTACTATTAAAGTCTGAGGTTCCATTCCCTGTCAAGCACCAGCAGAGGTGGCCAAGCCAGGCAAGTATTTCACTGCAACGACACTTGAAACCAATGATTGGCAGTGATTAGTTGACTAGAATTAAATTTTTTTAAACCCCCCTAGAGGGGCCCCCAGCCATTTAGCTACAAATTTAAGTAAGAGCAGAATTTAAAATGTTGCGAGAGTCACAAAATATTCATAAGTTCAGGCTGCATGTTTTGAATGTTAAACATTCTGTGATAGCCCCCTAGAGGGGCCCCCATTCCTTTAGCTACTAATTCAAGTAAGAGCGGGATAGAGAGGATGCCCGATGTCCCAATCTAGGAGTCAGAAGAGGAAAACGTTAGAGGAGAAGGAGAAGTATGACAGTGTTGACTGGTACAGAATCTGTAATATTTACTGAATTATCCCTTCTCATGAAAAGATTGCCAACGGCCGCGTGATTCGCAGTCAGTACTGTTTACATTCACTTTACTTAATTCTACATACAATTCTTATTTAATCGCAACAAACTATATACATCATTAGAAAGGCGTTATCTCCAGATTTTATATTTCACCACAGCTTTATGATATAAATTTTACAGTAAGAGTAATTCCTTAAGTTATATAAGGAGTACACATCTGACATACAAAGTCAAAATGAGAGTTTTGGACATAAACGTAATAAAGACACATGTCCATTAACGTGAGTAAGCTCTCGTCTTTTTGTCATGGCTTCAGTAAACAATGTAAATGGTAAATGGTAATGGTAAAGTAAATGACCTGAGGGTAAAAACTGTTATTTTGCCTGGTTGTCCTGACCAGAGTTCTCTGTAGCACCAGCCAGAGGGCAACAGTTCAAAAAGTGAGTGGGTAGGGGGTCGGGAGTGATTCTACCTATATGTTTCCTCAATCTGGAGACGTACAGATCTTGGAGGATGGGCAGGGGGGCACCAATAATCCTCTCACCAGTCCTGACTGTCCTTTGTAGTTTCCATTTATCTGATTTGGTGGCAGATATAGATGTACAAAGGACTCAATGACGGCTGAGTAGAACGGCGTCAGCAGCGCCAGTGGTAGGTCCCTGAGGAGCACCAGTGCTAATAGTGAGGGTCCCGGATGTGATTTTTCCCAGACTCACTAACTGCTGCCTATCTGTTAGAAAGCTGTTGATTCACTAACAGATTGTGGCTGGCATGGAGAGCTGGGTCAGTTTGGTTGAGAGAAGATCAGGCATGATGGTATTCAAGGCTGAACTGAAGTCCACAAATAGGATCCTTGAATAACTCTCAGGTCTGTCGAGGTGTTGCAGGATATAATGCAGTCCCATGTTGACAGCAACATCCATAGACCTGTTTGCTTGGTAAGCAAACTGAAGGGGGTCAAGCAATTCCTGTGATTTTATTTTATTTTTTTAATGATGGTGAGGCATTTGAAGCAGCAGGGAACTTCACACAGCTCCAGTGATCAATTGGAGATCAGTGTGAAGATGGGGGCCTGTTGATCAGTGCAGATTTTCATACAGGCAGGTGAGACACCGTTTGGGCCTGAATCTTGAAATTGTGGTATGTCAAACATAAACATAATTACTGAAAATTACTGTTCATTTTCATTATTTGTTATCCTTATACTACATCTGCTCATTTCTCAAAATCCACGAATAAAGTAGGCTTTACTAGCCCTAGCTCTGTATCCATTCTAGAACTATGGCAGAATACTACCATAGAGAACTTACATCTGTGAAAATTTCAGGTTCCTATCTGGTCCCCCACCAGAGATAATCAACCAAAAAATTAGGGGAAACGTAAAAATAATTGCACTTTCTCGCCCCCATAAAAAAAAAATAAGAGAAGTCTTAAACCTGAAATGTTCTGCATGCACACAATAATTACCTGGGTACCCCCAAAAAGTAGTATAGGACATTATAAATTGACCCTAAATTGGAACTTTCAGCTATCTTTATCATTACATATGGACATCTATGTTCCAAGTCTAAGGAACAAGAATGTGCAAAATGTTTATATACTGTATGTTCATATACCTTTCTAATGTGCTCTTGAGATCAGTTTTTGTTCCAAGGAGCTGGGATCATCTTGAGCTGAGATATTGAGGTTTCTGTAAACATCTTTATAACCAAAATTTGTCATGCGCCATGACACAAAGATTGCCACTGTTGTTAAACATAGTAAAAATAAAAATAAATCAATTATGGTTTTGCAATACCAATACATAGAGGTAATCACTCAAAACAATTTTGGACAATTAAAAAGGGTCAAGCAACCTATGTTGGACTTCTTGAGATAGATTAACCCTAAAATGTTGCATTGCGCCTAGCGCGGTAACGAAAATGAGACCCTGGTCTCAGAAAAGGCCACAGTCTACTGTCAACATACTTAAGGAGATAATTACCTCAACTACAGATCAGCAAGGTATCTTGGACATTACAGAGAATTTGCAAAATTACATTATACCGAATAGCTACCTGGACACTGTTAAAGGAATTCTGCAATAAATTCAGCTTTTTTCCATTTTAGATGATTTAAATGGACAGCCTGGGTTTTGGACCACAGGTCTTGGCGTAGATCAGTGTTTCCCAATCCTCTTTCTGGAGCTGCCCCCAACAGTACAGATATCGGATGTATCCCTTATCTGACACACCTGAGGGCTTTCAGCCTTCAGGTGTGTAGTTTGGTCTGGGTGTTAAGGGGTCTGTATTGGTCTGGATCTAATTCTTGGAGGTTCTGGTCTTGACTTGGCCAGAATAAGCTGCTAAGTGGACCAGATTTTATGCTGACAGTCAAAAGTCTGGCTCTATGAAACTAAGGAAGCACTAGCCTACCCCGGACAAAAGAGAAACAGTGAGAGAAAGCGTGAGCAGCACTGCTGTGTGACTTAATAGCCCTATCAGAGCCGCCCAACATGTGGTCACCATCCTGAACCTGAGATGATCCTATAATGTCACCCCGTCACCAAGACGACAAATCCTCTCCGCTTTTGACTTCAGATGCCCTTTGTGTATCACAAAGAGAGAGGTAAAGGGAAAAACAGTTCTTCTTTTTTCTTCTATGCACTGTGTATTCACCCAAATAACCCAGGCATTACATCCACTGTAATTGAATTTTTGATGGGTGTTTTTTTTTTTTTTTATGATGGCTTGTTAAAAAGGAGAAAGTCCTTTTAAGAGAGTTTGTGCCGGGTTCTCTCGCCCTCTCTAGCATCACACGCTTGAAGAGGAGAAGGGCATAAAAAAGGGCCTTTTGTGCATTACCAGAATCTAATTCTCCCCGTGGATAAAAGGCAGAAGGGGGGAAAATACTCCTGGCCTCCCCCCCTCCCCTCCTACGGAGCTTTTCATTGTCACCGTGCTGAACTCCTGGGCTCTGGAAGAAAAGAGAGAAATTGCCACTGAACAGACAGCAAAAGTGAGCTTGTTAGCACATTAGGAGTGAAGGGCTCATGGTGGGCTTCAGGAACAGTCCCTGGTGGTGTGTTAATTCAGCACTCCGAACATGCTGGTGCTGATAGCCTCCAAATTGATCACTCCAGCTCGCCTTTTTTGTTCCCTCCTCCTACTCCATCCACCTCTGGTAGAGGGGAGTTTGGAGAGATGTACGCTTCTCGAAAAAAGGACAAGCTTTTCACAATGTCAAAGTTATGTCAGGCACCTCGACTCTGACAACTCCTCTCTCACCAACATGGTGTCTGAAAGAGTCCAACCGACCCTTCAGGACTACAGCAGTAAATTGCCCAATTTCTGGGCCAAATGTGGGCACAATCTGTTGAACGGATGTGAATATGGTAAGATTTGTTAAGCAGAGCTGAAAGTACTGCACTCCCATTAGTTGCCATATAAAGCAATATATATACACTTTGCATGCCACTTTATTTGGTTATTTGGTTTAAATTATTCATGCGATTATCTAATCAGCCAATCGTGTTGCAGTAGTGTAATGTTTAAAATCATGCTGTGGCAGGGCGGAGGGCGGGGCCGGGTCATGATCATACACACCCGGTCCCTTATCAGGCTATACCATCAGAATGGAGAAAAATGTGATGTCTCAGTGATTTAGACAGTGGCATTGTTTTCAGACGGGCTTTGAGTATTCCTTTAACTGCTGATCTCCTGGGATTTTCACACACAACAATCTCTAGATTGTAAGAAGAATGGGGCGAAAAACAAAAAACATCCAGCGAGCAGCATTTCTGTGGGTGAAATTAGCTTGTTAATGACAGAGGTCAGAGGAGAATGGCCATACTGGTCCAAGCTGACAAGGAGGTGACAGTAACCCAAATAAATACACGTTACAACAGTGCAATGCAGAAAAGCATTTCTGAACATACAACACATCGAACATCGAGGCGGATGGGCTACAGCAGCAGAAGACCCATCCGTGTACCACTACTGTCAGCTTAGAACAGGAAACTGAGGCTGCAGTGGGCACAGGCTTACCAAGACTGGACAGTAGACGATAAGAAAAACCTTCCCTGGTCTGAAAAATCTAGATTTCTGCTGAGGTATACACATGGTAGTCCCACAGCAGCATCAGTTTTCTGTTCTTAGCTGACAGAAGTGGAACCCAATGGGGTCTTCTTTGATTGTAGTCCATCCATCTCAAGGTTCGACATGTGCATTTTGAGATGCTATTCTGCTCACTACAGAGTGTACAGAGTACAGAGTGGTTATCCGAGATACCGTAGCTTTTCTGTCAGCCTGAACCAGTCTGGCCATTCTCCTCTGACCTCTGTCATTAACAAGCAGTTTTCACCTTCTCTTTATACGCTAGAGACTGTTGTGTGTGAAAATCCCAAGAGACCAGCAGTTACAGAAATACTCAAACCAGCCCATCTGGCACCAACAATCACCCCACAGTCTAAATCACAGAGATCACATTGTACCCCATTCTGATGGTTGATTAAATTAAGCTCCTGACCCATTTCTGCTTGATTTTATACATTACACTGCTGCCACACGATTGGCTGATTAGATAATCGCATGAATTTGCAGATGTACAGGTGTACCTAATAAAGAGGCTGGTGAGTATAATTCTGCACATCGATATACACTTTAATTGCTACTACGTGCCAAATCTCTGCATATCTTTAAAATATTTGATGTCACTAACCTTGCAAACTTTAGCAAATCCAGTTTTAAAGTTGCCCTCAAAAGCCCTTGTTGTATCAACCTGGAACCTTGTGATTATGACCGTTTTCAGGCTAATAAAAATTATTGTGTGAATTTACTCATGGATGTTGCCTCAAACCAGCCAATCATATTAGTACTTACTAACTTGAGAAAGCGTTTGAGTTTTGTGTGCAATATGCATCAGACATATGCATTATAGTGCATGGACTGCGAGACTAATGCAATTAGTAGACACTTTTTCCAAAGTGACAACATTCAGATATACAGTTTGTGTTCCCTGGGAATCAAACCCATGACAATGGCGTGGCTAGCACCATGCAAATAGCATCAGTTGAGCTACAGGAACCCCAAAATGACTTACAGGAACCATACCAATGACCTCCAAGACAGAGATGCAACACCAAATCAATCTCCACTTCTGGCACAATAACTAATACAATCACCATGGCGACAATTCATTACCATTATAAGAATTAAGGTAAAAATATTTGACATTTGTCAGTGAGTATTCTACGACACACTGCATTATACTGAACCAATGTTTAAATGAATCATAAAATACTGAGAAATAATTTTTTGAAATGAGACCATCTCAAAAGGACATGCGTGTTTGGAACCGGGTAGTTCTGGGACAACAAAAGGTGTTGTCAGATGTGTGACAGCACAAGGATGACACACAGCCAACTGTGGCCAATATCTCCACTCAGAGAGCGCAGCTATTCCCTTCTCTCGCCTTGCAAATTAACACAGCACAGTAGCTGACAAGGATGGTGAGAACACGGTCCCAAATCACAGACACACACAGCTCATTTAAATTACACACACATCCTCAGTCATTTTCTCCACATGGTGTGGTTGTTATTATCTGTGCTGAGAATTCCTCCATAGGACATCATTGGCACCTTTCAAAAGAAACCCAGAACAGGATCTGCAGCCCCACAGAGAGAACAACTGTTCAGCTGCCGAGCGGCTCTGGTATCCCAACACAAAACCCAACGGGATGTGCATATAGGAGTCCACTCACTCAAACCACAGGGTCTCCACAGGTGCTTTTGTCGAGACACATCTGTCAAACCCTGTGAGAAATCACTTAGCCAATATACAGTAGTTTTCAGAACATCAGTCGCAGCACTTTAATAGAACGCTTAAGAGTTCATGTAGACTTTAAACTCTTGCGATTAAGATCTGACATCGGCCCAACAATCGAATCTGATCTGACAAACTTCATACACTAAAAACATTGAAAATATTGAAGAAATGAATAAGTGCTTTTCCAACATCAGGCTAAATGGTTCCAGCAGCATTTCCACTTGAGCACAGTTTGGCACAGTGCGATTAAAAAAGTTCCTGGCCTGGAATTCTCAGCATGGTTAGCTACAGAGAACTGTTCTGGTGGAGCAACTTTACTGACATGGCAACTCATGATTGGTCACTTGCCCAGTCAATCCATTGTTATCCTGATTTCACATCACCACAGTGGAAAAAGAAACCATAACAGTGCCAATAAGCCTGGATTGGTACAGAACGGCATGGTTAAGCAACATGAACCGTTCAGCCTGATGGTGGAAAAGAGGCTTAAATGTTGACAAACAAAATCCGGAATACTTGACATATTTAAAGCTAAAGTGTGTAGTTCTGCAAAAATAAATCACAGTTTTCAAACCAATTCCCAAACATTCTCCCCGTCTTTCATTGGTTGTACAAACATAGTCCCCCCCCCCCCCCAAAACTCACAACATTGGTCGAGTCGTATTTGTGTCAGGCAGGTCAGGATGCTTAAACAAACAGGATGTATTGTAGTACAAAACTGATTACTTAAAGTTGACTCTACATATTAAGCTGCTATACAAGAATTATAATATTAAATATAACATTATGTTGTGTTCCGGTCATTTTGACTCCGACAACTTTTCTTTTAAGCTCAGTTCAATTAATCCTTTTATCAATAGAATATACTTTGGTAACACTTTACAATAAGGTTCCATTGGTTAACATTAGTTAATGCATTAGGTATCATGAACTAACAATGAACAATATATTTTTTACATCATTTATTAATCTTTGTTAATGCAAGTTAATAAAAACACTATTGTTCATTGTTAGTTCATAGTGCATTAACTTAAAAAAAATTGAAACTTTAGATTACAACATGTATTTCTATAGGTTGAAATAATTTTTTTAAAATAAATGCTTAACAAGTATTGTTCATTGTTAGATCATGTTAACTAATGTCATTAATGTTAACAAATGGAACCTTATTGTAAAATATTACCTATACATATTTTTTAAATATGTTCAAAAAAAGTACAAAACCATAATCACTAAAATAAGTTGATAAAAAAAATATAATGCAATGTCTTGTGATAACAAATGCAATACGAGAGATTTATAAACAATCTTAGTGGGCTGGTCATTTTTGACCTGGACCACAAAATATGTTAGCACAAAATAAACACAGCACAAGGGTTTTAAAATAAATTAAATACAAATAAATCACACGCTTTGAGGGAGTAATTTTTATCATATGAAAACCTAAATAAATGAATTCAGTTACCAAGATCGGAGTTGCCCAAATCCACTTCCAATTCTCTGAATGGAAATGCATCTGAGCCCTTACTTGACTGGATGCAGCGAGAGAGAGTGAGAGAGAGCGAGAGAGAGAGAGATCAGAAATGTGACAGAGAAAAACATCACACAAATAATCAAATTTGAGGAGTTTACAGAGTATAATTACAGAAATCTATGTGTGCCCTGAAGTGCAGGCTAATCAGTTTATTTTTCCATCTGATGCCTGCTGATATCGCGGCCCTAACAGTGATTTTATTAGCGAGGCACGGTGCAGCGGCTGGCTGCCATAGCCCCATCATTATTGCCAATGTCTCTGCGTGGTGCGAGCAGATGAGAGGGGAGATAGCTGAGGCTAATGCACTGTTGCCTGGGGCTCCAAGACACTGATCTGGGCCTGGGCTCCAGCGTCACAGCCTCTCCTATTAATCTCCGCTGAAACCAAATTGGAAGGCTCGTGAAATGCAGCCGCGAGTACGGCCGGCCGGATTTATCGCCCTGTGTCCTGTTCCTGCACCCCAGGGGGAAAGTGATGTGCGTGCTGGCGTTGCAAATGCAACATTTATTTAACATTCACGATGCACAAGTCAGTGCTAATGCTATCACAGAGAGGCACACGCACAATGGGGCACACGTACGCGGCAGTCCTGATTAGTATGAATGAGTGAAGGTGGGCTGGCCATCTGCCTCCATGCATGTCTTTTCTTTTTAAGCAGTAAGCTGATTTTGAGGTTCTAGGGAAAGTGGAGATTTTTACCACTGCTTTCAAATGCTGTGGCTATTAATGCCGGGTTCACACATCCTCCTTGAACAGCGTGTTTTCATTTTGGCACCCATATTAACAAATGACACACTGCAAGCGTGAGTCGTGAGGTGACATGTCCCAGAAGTGGCAGTGAGCCTATTTTTGCCATGCGGCTCACGCTGAGCTCAGCGACTGGGGTGCAGTACAACACTAAAATAATCAGGAGATTATTGAAAAGACACAAAAGCATATCAAAATTATTCAAACTGAACCTATACAATTAATATGTCTGCATGCAAGTAAACAGAATAAAATAACTAAATAAAGGAAGAATTAATAAACTGCCGGACCTTTTGCCATTCTGTATATAGATGTACAATATAGACACAAAATTAACCAATCACGACCAAGTGTGCTGATAAAGATGACGTGCACGTGACTGCCCGCTGTTGTCCTTGAAGCAACAATAACCTCAGCTTATTATGACCTCATTAAAGAAAAAAGATTTGGCGTAGGACCCCATAGAAAACTTTATTTTCGCAGAAGACGCACGCGGCCAATGTGAGTAGCCAACGCCACTGCCCTGCTCACGGAGACTGTGTGAACCTGGCATAATTCTTAAAATCACATTTAGATTTGCAGAAAGAGTCATGGTCAGAATGGATGTGAAGAGTGTTTATCTCCCAACATGCTTCAGTGGGTTTTATTTACTCACCCTGATGTTGTTCCAAACCAATATTCCACCTATTTCTTCTGTGGAACACAAAAATATGGTATCAGTCATCCTGCTAGAAATCTCCTTTTCAATCTATTATATCTTATTCCATCTATCCATCCATCCGAAATGGATCACAAGTAGTTTCGTGATGTGTCTCTGCTAGAATAAACGCACCTGAACCTCTTTGTGAGAAGCCTGTAGCGCATCCTAAACACCTCGTAGCATTCTGCCCCACATTCCCCATCACCATGCACCCCCAAGAAGCTTGTAGTTTACAAATCTATCCCAAGCATGAGGGGGCCACACAACAACAGATCTGTTTTACACACTCTCCACCTCACTCATTCACACTCGTCTTTGTTTGATTGACAGGAAAGTTCAGGATGAAACTGTTGGGAGTCAACGGGTCAAAACTGGAGAGAAGGAGTGGCTCTGTGATTGATTGACATATTAATAACATCATTGGTCATTGGGGTGAACTGTGGCGGAAAAAACTGACACGGACAGAAGTAGGTAGTGATGGGCGATATACCCAATTTTCTTTTCAATATTATATTAAGTACTATCCAGGCCAATAAAATGGGCCATTATCCATTTAACATTAAATATTGAAGCCATAATTTTTAACCTCTAAAGGGATATTTGACCCCAAAAAGAAAATTCTGACTTTCTTCTGTGGAAAACAAAAGATGATGTTAGCCTCAGTCACTGTCATTGTATGAAAAAAAAGATTAATAAAAGTGACTAATGACAAAGGCCATCCGCCACTAACATTCTGCCAAACATCATCTTTTGTGTTCCACAGAAGTCTGTGTTTGGAACAACATGAGGGTGAGTAAATGATGACAGCTTTTCATTTTTGGGTGAACTATCCTTTTAACATGCCTAAACTGCAAAGTATCAGAATATTTTTTGTTTATCATTTATTAAAATACAGCACAAGATTAATACAAAAAATTTACAATTAATATAAACTTAAGGGATAATGTTTATCGCACAATAAACTCCGACAAGGTGATCAGGACCCAGACGTGAAGCGGAGTGGTCTTGTATCACTCTGAAGGGGTTTATTGCGCAATAACAACTGGCTGACTTTAAATTTTCCCGCTTATTACATGAATACTTCCCAAAAAATAAATACATGGAAATAAATTATTGATTTGCATTGAAATTATGTAATTTGAGAAGAAAGAAATGGCTGAACTGCTAAAATCCACCTCTGGCTTACTTCAGAGTTCTTTTGGTATTTATTTGGTGAAAATGACCATCTCACTCATTATTCAGCCTATTATAAGACTACTTGCCAACTAAACAAACAGATGGACATGAAACATTGATTTGCATTGAAATTGTGTAATTATGTGAGAAGAAATAAATCGCTGGAAACCTAAAATTCCACCTCCAGGTTGTTCGGTTGTTAATTTTTTAATTAATGAACGTCTGACTGCTTAGTATGTGACTTATTACAAGACTACTTGAAAAGCAGGGTTGGGAGGATTACTTTTGAAATGTATTCCACTATAGATTACAGAATACATGCTGTAAAATATAATTTGTAACGTATTTCGTTAGATTACTCAAGGTCAGTAACGTTATTTTAAATACTTCTAATTACTTCTTCAGTACTGGTAGATTTTTTTCATTTGTTTTGACTATAAAAACTCTTGTCAGTACAGTAAGACAAAATACACATGTTAAAAATACATTCTCAGAAAAAAACTAAATATCTTATGCAGTGTTGTTTCTAAAACAAGATCAGTCAAATTTATCTAGTTTAAAGGATTTTTTTTATTGTTACAGTGAAACGATTCAAAAATGATCAATAATGCGATTTTTACCCTAATATCAATGGTTGTACTAGAATGTGAATTTCCTTGATAGAAAATATGATCATGCCTGGTAACATGTGCATGTAAAATGATTAGAAAAAACATATTAGCTTAGCATAAAGCTGACAATTTACACAAGGTTTATTTCTATTTCTTCTGCTCCAAACTTACTTCTCTGTCTGCTCACATGAATGTAACACATCATAAGAAAGTGTTTCACCGCGGTTCAAATGCACTTTGGATCAAATCCTTTATATGTATAAATGTTTTCCATCTGAAAGGACTAAATAATACATTAAATAAATGACAATAAAATGCATAGTAATCAACTATGTATCAAAATACTTTTTGAGTGTAACTGTATTCTAATTACCAATGATTTAAATTGCATCTGTAGTGAAATACAGTTACTTATATTCTGTATTTTAAATACATAATCCCGTTACATGTATTCCGTTGCTCCCCAACCCTGTTGACAAGTAAATAAACAGATTTGATAAACATTGATTTGAATTACAATAATTTTATTAGCGTACTTTTTTTGAGATCGCAGAGTGCTACGTGAAGCAGGAGAGATGCATGCAGACTCTGGATGTGTGGTTTGATATGTGGAGCTGCAGTTGTTACAGAGCAATAACAGTCTGCTACATGGTGTCATTGACCCAATTTGGAATGTCCAAGTCCTCGTGGTGGCGTAGTGACTCCGGGTGGCGGAGGTCAAATCTCAGCTGCCTTCGCGTCTGAGACCGTCAATCTGCACATCTTATCACGTGGCTTGTTGAGCGCATTACAACGGAGATATAGCGCATGTAGAGGCCCACGCCATCCACCGCGGCATCTACGCACGACTCACCATGTGCCCCACCGAGAGCAAACCACATTATAGCGATCACGAGGAGGTTAACCCATGTGACTCTACCCTCCCTAGCAACTGGGACAATTTGGCTGCTTAGGAGACCTGGCTGGAGTCACACTTGAGTTTTTTGTAAAGTGTTTTTAAGCTTTAAAGTGAGTCACTTTAAATTGCCATTGTATGGAAATCAGTAGTTTAAAATATATCCTTTTGTATTCATCAGAAGAAAATCATTGGGGTTTACAATGACATGAGGGCAAGTACTGTAATCAACATTTTTATGTTAGGATCCCTAGTGATGGGTGTCGCTCGACTGGCTAACAGAGTAACGATACAACTCTGAGAGAAAGCCATAAAAATTACTAACAAAACTTTGAAAAATAAAGAGATAAACAGAGACAGAGAAAGAAAAATGGGGAAGTAATTAAGACTGACACCACCCCCTTTCCACTTTTCTTCTTTGATGGGGCAATTAGAAAATAGTGCAACCCTTCTATCCCCCTTCATACACAACAGTAAGCCACATTGTTACTGGGACACAATAGGGCCCATTGTGGGAGCTGGCAGTGTGTGGCAGCACTGCCCGTTAGGCGTTTGGCTGTAGTTGCGTAGTGTGTGTGTAGGCTGCTCAAGCATGGGGACAAAAGGGGAAGCGCTGGCCTGCTGCTTCCATCAGCTCGTTTGCCTTTGGAAAATCCAGTGTCAGAAGGTAGAAGGCTATGACCCAAAGCTCTACCACCCTCT
Organism: Xyrauchen texanus; assembly: GCF_025860055.1. Classification (NCBI taxonomy): domain Eukaryota; kingdom Metazoa; phylum Chordata; class Actinopteri; order Cypriniformes; family Catostomidae; genus Xyrauchen; species Xyrauchen texanus. Next base: position 38,341,851 of record NC_068291.1, read on the forward strand.
CCACTATCACGCCATGCCATATGCTGACCCCAGCAGCCCGGCACTTATCACTGCCAATCAGCAGCCAGCGGGCCTGCCCCCGCTGTCACGCCAGAGTTGGCAGAGTCCCACACACCACTGGACTGGCACGGCCAATGGAGAAGCCGCTTAGCATCTTTCCCCCTCCTCTAGTGCTGCATCCCCAAGCCTTGCAATCGACCATTGACAGATGGAAGATGGCCGTGACTCTTAGAGTTAGGCTTTTTCCTTATTCTGTCCTAGAGTCCAAGCCAACAACACCCAATCTCTCCCAAAGCAACTCACACCCATGAGCCAGACAGATCAGTTAATGAGGACTTCTCCCAGTGTAGGGGTATACAAGCTTGAAGGATGAGAATAGGTCCACTCTATTACCAGTTATAAGAAGGCTACCAGCTATAGCGAAGAGCGATCTGGCAGTCTTGGGTCAAGAGAGGACAACTAGCTCATTTTATCACTCAGTCCCAACATGGTGCCCTTAGAGACTGAGGCTGGTTGGAAGGCCCAAAGCTCGGGCTCTTTTTCACACATGGCCCTTGGATTACTCATTTGCTATCTGCAGTTTAACCCTGTTGTTCTATTTGCCCAGCATTCATAACACTGGCCACGCCAGCTACCTGCTATCTGTGCCATTATTTCCATCCCTCCTACAGACATTAAGACCAAAGAGGCCCCTTTCTCTGTATTCCAGGCTCTAATTTCACAGTCATGCAGAATGAGGGATCTGTGCGTTGGAGGCAGATGGATGCAGCCCCAGGCCAAGAGAAGGAACTGGAACTTTGAGTCAGGCACAAAAACAGGGTTGGGGTATGTTGGCTTCGAGATCGAGAGAAAAAGCGAGAGGAGAGAAAGAGTGAGAAACAGATGAAAAGAAAAAGCTAATGAGTGAAGAAAAATGGTCAATGTTTGCGTTTACAAAAGCACATGCATCTCCTGTGGTTCCTCTTTTTATATGCGTTTTAAAAAGGTAGAAAAGGACATTCATGCGATGAAGCTTGACAAAAGGCAGAATAAAGACTCGGTGTCCAAAAAACAAAAACAAAAAAAATCTAGATCACTTACTTTACAATGCGTGTTGTGTGTCTCTACTGTGCTAAAGAGGGACCTCAGGTTTTCACATGTCGGTTGATTGCTACATTTGTTGAGGGTGCATCATTTGAACATTTTAAATTAGGACTTCTTTTGGAAGAAAAGCACTTCATGTGTATCCATGCAAAATGTCTCTGTTTTGCTAAAATAAAGGCGATGAACATGGCTCTGCATGCAATGTACTCTGGGAGGAAGAAAATAAGCTTGATTACAACCTACTAGGCACAGTGGAGGCCTGGAAAACCAATGTATTCAATGTATTCAGGTGTAACTACCTCCACTTCTTTCCAATTACAAAAATTAAAACAAAAACTGATTGATAAAATGCAGTTATCTTAATTTTTTGCCCCATGACCAAAGCAGGGGGAAATTATTTCTCCGACATTCATGTTTCACATTGTTCAAGTTGCCACAGAACAATGGTATTTTCTTATTATAGGAACAATCCGGGTTTATGACTTTCTTACATGAAACACAAAAGTCGAAGTTATACCGAATTTTCATATAGTTTTTTTCTCTCTCCATTCAATTAAAGTCAATGTTAAGCTCCAAATATGCACCATAAAAATCACCAGCAGACAAGCAATATGCATTTTTACTGCTTAAAATACTGGTCCACTTACATAACATTTGAGATATTCAATAAGTAAACAGCTGATTTTGATTAAATAAGTAACTTTCTGCATTAAAAAAAATGCAGAAAGTTTTGAATTTGCATATCCATTCACCAGTGGCGGCTGCTGGTCTTTCAAAGAGGGGAAGCTCATTTTCGGCCTACATTATAAACTTATTTAAAAGTAAATTCTGCCCTATGAATGAACGAACGAACGAACGAACGCTCTAAAACAAAATATATTATACTTGGTAAAACTGAAACAAGGAATGTGGTGTATAATTGTGTGAAATGTATTATGCAAATTGACTAGCAATTTCGCCAAACAAATATAAAGAAATAGGTTGCAGCAGTTTGTCTTTCGACTACACTTGAGAAATCTGCGATGGGACTAAGCGCGAAATAGCTTCAGTGACTTCTTATAGTACAGATTCGCTGTCAATCAAAAGGAGATGCAGTCTTTCGACAGATCCTCCAATCATCACGCGAAGCCCGAGTCCGGGCCAGCCCACTCCTCATTCACCCCCAGAGACGCTGAGCGTCCGTGGGCGGGACATAATCGCAGCATTTATCCAATGACCGTCTATTTTCGAGCACTGAAAAAAACTGTTCAGAGCAGCCCCATTGAAGTCAATGGACGCTCGGCTTCAACAGGGAAATGCACTGACGCTACGGGAATGTATGAGAAGTAAATCGAGTCAGCCGACCTGCTATATGTAATATAGCTGATTCTGAACGAACTCGTCTTCGAGATGAACGTGTTCTAACGCATTTTTAGTCAATAAATTGTTTACACAATAGTACATATTTGACCATTATTTTTTTGACATTATAGGGGAAGCTGAGCTTCCCTTGCAGTCTTAAAGAAATCCCCACTGCCATTCACATACTACAGGTATGCACTGCACTGGTGGCGAGACAGGGTCCAGTTTGTCCTGTTAGATACAATTTCTAAGATCATGATTAGATCATATTTGGGCTAATTGCGGTTGTGCTCTGGAAATTAAAACCCATAAACATTACGTGAACATGGCAACATTTTTGCAAAACGAAATGACGTGCTTCATCACACTTTTGATTCAGTTTCCTCGTGAAATATCCAGGAGGCTCTAAAAGCGAGTGAAATGGTGCCGTAATTAGACAAGTTTTTAAGGTAAATATTAAAAGGAGGTTTTAATGAGTAAAATGTAACTCCCTAACCTAAAACTTGAACCTAAACCTAACCAATTGTGTTCTAAATGCAAATGAGAGATTAAGTAAACAGACATCCTTACCATTTACATTTTTTGAGTTGTGAAAAGTTCAAATCTACTGAAGGGTTTGATTATAGATCCCCACACCGTTCTAAAAAGGGGGGAGGGAAGGGGTGAATATTCAATTCCATATTTCTCTTAAAAGTTATATCTAATCGTTTATCATCCTCATTTATTCTTATTATATTAATCGGTGTCCTATTTTCCTTTTATATTAAGTTGCAAGTAACATGCATGTAATCTGATGGGTGACTGAAGGTCTGATGCCAGGAATGCAATGACAGTGATTATGTAACTTTGCCATAGTCAAAAACCTCAAGGATTTTAATTGCTCTCCTTGGTACCTTCTTGATGGAGAGAAAAAGGAGCAGGTATAACTGATAGCTAACCCATGACATCTGCACATAAGTTCTGTAAAACCAATGATGGGAACTTGATTAATGTTATGGCTAATTAATTATTGTTTGCACAAAGGTAGAAACAGACCATATTTGTAAAGTGCTAAAATGTTTGAAGTGACCAATCAGAATCTTAGAAAGTGTTGTACTGTGACACCTCTAACTCAATTTGCATATGACAATAATTGCGTGTGATTGTTTTTGCTGCTTCTCCTTCTGTACTACTGGATCCCACTGTTCCTAGACATCTAAAGAATCTTCAATAATCCTTTGGAAACGGGTGTTTAAAATGCACTTTTTTGGGGGCATTATCAACTCAATTTAAGCAAAGCACCCATTGAAAGCATTCTTCCCATACTTTTCTTGGGTGCCAAAAAATCCCTGAAGTGCCGACAATGAGTGTTTGTTTTTAAATGGTATCTTCATCTACTGTATATTCCAAGTCTTTCAGTTTTTGTCTTCATGAAAGAAAGGCATAGAGGTCTGGAATAAAATGAGGGTGAGTAAATGATGACAGAGCTTTAATTTTTATGCTAACTAACCCTTTACTCATGGCTTGCTCCTTGTGGGGATTAAACCAGCAACCTTCCGGTTACAAGCTCTGCACTTTAACCACTGCACCACACTTTACCATCAGTAATTGCTTCAGTGATATGAGGATTTTAAAGGGACAATTAGGTTACGTCACTCTCTTTCTCTGTGCAATGACTGCATGTGGCGATGCCATCAACAGGAAAGCAGGAGATACTGTGACTTCCTTCCTCGCATCCCTGGGGTCCTTTCTGTCTCACAGCCCGCTTCATTTCAGGAGAGCAGCTTGTCTGGCACATAGATCTTCTAATCACTGCTAGCCTGCCATCCATCCCTCACAGTCATCAATTATTCGCACAGGACAGAGAGTAAAGAGGGTGCGAGAGCGCTTAAAGAGAAAAAAAGAGGGAGAGATAGTTTCAAAATAAAGGTAATCAAACTGAAAGAAAAACAGACAGCGAGAGAGAGAGAAGAGAAAGACATAGAGAGAGATAGAAAAGGTTTGAAGAGACATCCGTCGATAATGACAGATTACTGTAATTCAGGCTGTCAGGAGCATCGACCTGTGCGGCTCACGCCAATCAATAGCTCAGTCCACTATCGAGCTCCACGTAGGCACACAGATGGTTGAGATTGCTGCGAGCGAAAGACTCAAGCTGAGCCAAACAATCTCTCTTGCTTGGAGGACATGGCAGATGAGAATCACCCCCTCTCTCTCTTTTTCCCCTCGTCTGTGTCATTGTTTTCTGGAAGTATCATTTCTTTGATAAGAAAGGAGCACTTTTAACAAGAGGTTAAAGGCCACAGCTCAATTGGAAGCCAGAGAAGCTGAAATTGGACTTTAACATTTTTATTATGGACTACATATGACATGGGTCCCTCCTTTAATGCAAATCAGTTGGGATTTTTTTCACCCATTTTATCATTCACAAAGAAAATAAATCACAAGTCTGTTCACTTAAATAACATTTAAATTAAATAAGGAAAACTAACTCCAAAGTACAAGCAATAGTTGTACCAGTATTGATGTACTTTTTAAGTTATTCAGGTGAAATTAGCAATAAAGGTGATTATAAGTAGTGACATACATTTACATTTATGCATTTGGCAGACGCTTTTATCCAAAGTGACTTACAGTGCACTTATTACAGGGACAATCCCCCCAGAGCAACCTGGAGTTAAGTGCCTTGCTCAAGGACACAATGGTGGTGGCTGTGGGGATCGAACCAGCGATCTTCTAATTACCAGTTTACCAGTTATGTGGTTTAGACCACTACACCACCACTCCACTACATAATATGTTGTTCTTTGACATGATAATGACCGAAGATGCCGAAATAACCCAAACAATAAAACTGAGAACTATGGCAGAGATTGAAAGCGAGCAAAGAGAGAGAAAGAGAAACTGGCAAATTGTCAGAGAAGCATTTCAAAATCAAATGACTCTGCATGACGGTTAGCAGGCATTGAAGGGTGATCACCTGCCTGGCTGGGTGAGCAGAGAGCAGTGCTCAACATGTGAAGAGCTGAGAAATAAGACATCAATAATTATCGAGCGGCTCTACCTGCTCCTGTTCCCGCTCCGGGCCACAGCCAAGCCCGACCATTCAACAGACAATCTGTACATACATGAGCCAGGTTTGAGTGACAGGGAGAGCAGGTGGAAAATGAACCAAACTAATGGCTGATTAATCATTCTCACATACACATACATGCATGCCTGCACATTAAACAAAACATAGCCAAAAGGCAATCATTACAGAGTAGATTACTGAGACCAAAACATTTATCTGAATTTATTCCTACATGTTTCTTTAGTTATGATATTATTAGTGGTACTGATTTAATAAGTGTGCTTTGCTTCAGCTGATAGAGATCTTACATTGTAAAACTCTTCCTTTAAAATTACCCACTTAAAAGCACCACCGCTATAGACACGCATCACATCTTGTTGTTTTTTGGGCGTCTTACCAAGAGTGTTGTGTTTTTAAAGGGACACCACTAAAAACAATGTGTTCTGAACACTCACTCCACTGTGAACAAGCTTCTCTTATAGCACTAATGAGTGTGCAACCAACGACATGATTTTCCATGAAAAATGACCTGCATTTCGGGTTGTTTCCCACCAAAACTTATCATATGCCTTTGGAAGACTTGCAATATGGTCCTACATGGTATGCACTGCCATTTTACTGATGAGACGGCAAGCAATTATTCATTAAAACATCTCCTTTTGTGTTCAGCATAAGAAAGTCATACAGGTTTAAAACAACATAAGGGTTAGTACATTTAGACTCTTATTATTATTGGATGAACTATTCCTTTAAGACTGCATGTCAAGTTAAAAATATTTCCACTGAGTTCCATTCCACTGCCTTTCATCAAGTGTTTTTTTTTAACATAAGAATTAAAAGAAACGCATCCGATCAAGTCCGAGCCCTAATAATACAGGGCTTCCTTATGACCGATTAATCGACTAGTCATTCAGTTGGTTTTGAAAATATGCACAGTAGTGTACTGCAGTTTTGCACATCTCTACTTCTGTATGCTCCATACAAAATACCCATTCTACCACCTTAAACATGACAAAAGCAACCATCTACACTCATAAAAGTCTGGAAAAAGGATACAAATTTTGATAGAGAGGGATCAGGGATTTCAGTGCTCTGCTGGCGTTGATTGCCGTGGCTCGCACAACTGTGGGTAAGATCTTTCCATCCACTATTGCTCCATCAAACAATGGACCGAAGAATGGCACCTGTGGAATGTGAAATTGACATGACAGTTGAAACACTTAATTACCTACAAAGAACATAAATGCTGTGAATCACCAAGTATGAACAAAACAAACAATTCAACCTGCATTAAGCCCTATTTACACACAGAAGACAGAATTTCTGCCATGAAAAGTGTGCACGACAAAATGGTAAATTATGCATCTTTATTACCACCTTCAAACCATTTTTGAAAAATCATACTGCAATGATCCATTGTTTCACACAGAAATTTTAAACCCTTTCGGATGTCAATAAAAGTCATTCGGGTATCCAAACTTGAGAGAATAAGAAATTTCAACATTGGACTAGGAGTGAATAGTTTTGGTGTGAAAAGTTGCTTGCTACTATTTATTGTTGCATTGGACTTAGACACCATATAATCTACAGTAGTAGCCTCTAAATCAGGATAAAAAACCAGTAAACAAAGCATTTCTTTAAATAAAAGGAGTCATGGCAGTGGCAAATCTGCAGACGTATTTTGGTCTGCTCTTTGAAACCTAACATTAAGGCAAAAAAGATACAGTGAATAGTCCATGTGCATTGAAATGGGGCTTAAATGGACTTTCATAAAAGCCAGGCCTCTTGCTTTATCTCTCCATCTTTCTACATTTCCTCAGACTGCATGAAAGACATAGCCTCTTGTCTCGTCTCGGATTCACAGCGAATTCGATTCTGAGAATCCCATTCATTCAATTAGACATGACATAACTGAGCAGGATGTAAAGGCTGCTAGCGCCCAAAGACAGATATGCTTCTACTGTCTCTTGCACTAAATATTGAGCCGATTTACAGAAAAACAAATGGGTGTAACACAAATATTTTTGCTTCACTTAATACCAATTTGCACAGTAACTTAAATCATTCTCCCTTTCAAATTATGGACAATGGTTACAGGAAATTCAGATTATTTTGAACGAATATGTCTGTTCAGACAGTTTGCTTCAATAAACTGATTCAAAAATGGATTTACTAATTTATTTTAATGTGGCTTTAAATAATTTTTGGTAGTGAAAAAAACATTTACTTAGCTGATCCCGTTTATCAATCGGTTTTGAACAGTATAGATCAGGGGTCTTCAACCATTTTCAGGCCAAGGACCCCTTGATGGGTAGAGAGATGGAGCCAGGACCCCCGTTACATATTGTATAAAATTGAGTGTTGCGTTTTATGTCTACAAAAACGTGGATGTAGGCTGCCAAATTATTGTATGTATACTTCATAATGCTTACATTGCAAAGCCATTGAAATAATCATTAAATGCTGCCCTGCTGAAAATACCAGTTAAAACCAGCATAAGCTTGTTGGCTGGTTTTAGCTGGTCGTCCAACCTGGTCATAGCTGGTCAGAATGGCTTTAAAGGGGTTTTGAACCCTATTTTTAGCTGGTCAAACTGGTCTTAGCTGGTCAGGCTGATCTTAGCTAGTCAGGGTGGTCTTAGTTGGTCAGGCTGGTCTTGGCTGGTCAGGGTGGTCTTAGATAGTCTCCCAAACTGACCAGCTAAAAAGTGTTCAAACCCCCTCTGAAACCAGCTAACTGACCAGCCTTGCTAGGCTGGGTGACCAGCTAAAACCAGCTTAAATTCCTCTCTAAATCCCTGTGCCAAACCTCCAAAAATGAAAGAAAAAACAACAGACAGACCCTGTCCATGCCAAATAAAACAACTTTTATAGGTGACTAAAATGGAGTCTTCATCTCATGTGAGTGATCGGTTTCATACATACATTTTAAAATTACTGTTGATTTCATTGAGTAAAAATGTGCAAAGAGGAAAAATGAGCAGTGTACCTTTAATTATGTTGATTTGAGAGTCACCATCTTGTGTGTGTGTGGAAGGTCAAGGACCCTATATGCCAGTTTTATAATCTCAGCTGTAACTATTTATTTACACCAGGCAAGTACGTTATTGTTCTGAAAGCAGGCTGTCATCTGCTCAACCGCACAGCGCGACCAATGCAAAGCAGATGCATTTACTCACACGACCCTCCGCTGCAGCGCTGCTGAACCTGATGTGTGTCGCGCTTTGAGCGGCTTGTGATAAGCAGTGGTTGTGTGAAGGATTTGTCTGGGCTGTGTGCTTCTGCAGACTAGCGCTGTTTAGTCACACTTTAAGATTTGGCATTTGCGAAGGACTTCAACATATCGATAATTCATACTCCTCTCGTGTGCGAGTGAGTGACTATTACAAATGCCATCAATGGAGGATCAAACAATAATTGGCAGACCCCCAGCGGTACAACTGCGGACCCCCTGTTGAAGACCCTTGGTATAGAGTGTATCAAATGTTGTATTGTTACATATTCTAAAAAGTCACTCCATCCCAAAATTTTACTCTTGGAGTCAAGTGATTTAAAACATTATTTGCAAATCGGTTTAAATGAATAATAATAATACAAAATAAAATAATAATAATAAAAAAGGATTATAAATATAACTTACCAATTATAGACAGGAATGAGGTATAATTAAACACAGCTTTGTCCCACTCACCTCAGGCTTTTTGATGATCTGGATGCTGTACATGTGGTTTTTCATGGGGTAGATGATGATCAGCACATCTCCAAATTCAGTAGGAATGATGCCTCTCCGATAGTCCCGCGAGTGCTCTGACCACACTATGTGCACTTCATCATTCCCCAGGTGTCTTAACTATATGGAGAGAGGGAACATATGAGAAATATTGTGCTACTTTCCCTCTTCAACTCTGCGGACCAAAAGGGGGCGCTAAGTCGCAAAAAAAGTTTACATTTAAAATGTTCAAGTCTCCGAAAACAGAAGTCAGGCATTGACAACTGATTTTATTTATAAATAACAATCACTTCATTTATTTTACATAAAATAACAAAAGGCCTGAAAACATTTGCCTTGCACCATCAGCGCCACCTAGCATAGCCTAGCCACATGAGGTATAAATATTATTATGAATATATAATAGTTTTTCAAATAGCACATAAATAGACAAATTATATATAAAATGAAAGCTCTCATTCTCTGAAAAATGCTAATTGTAAGAAATCAAAAACAAGCATCTCTTTTATGCCCCGATCACTGCTACTGTAATCCCCAAATATCTAAAAACGTTATATCTGCTTTTACCTTAGATAGTATTCTCATGCTTTCTTGTGTGAATAATCCAATGTTACATATTAGAAGTCCACAAACAAAATATGCAGTTCAGTAGGAAAAGCATGCTTAACAAATAATATGAAATATTTGTAATTGACTATTGATGATAACATTTTATAAATCATCAGGGAGGATTTCAGCTTTCTAATGACATCTAGATTGAGCTTCTAATACACTCAGAGGCCACAATATTCGATAAAACAATGGGGTTTGTGCATGAACTGAAAATTAGACTGAATGTCTATGGACAAGCACATCTGTGAGGGCTACAATGCATTAGAGCACTACCTACATTTTAGATCTGCATTTTGCTACGGAAGGTGACAGAGAAAAATTCTAGTATTTGCTGCCAGCTATTGGAATAAAATAAAGACTTTTTGGAGGTAGATGGAGTGAACAGAACCAGAATTACATGCTTAATTAGGACAAAAAAATCTATTCATCATAAAATTGTAAACATATACAGTATTATTCATGAATAATTTGTCTTTTTTTAAATTGGGAGAAAAAATTAGACCAAGTTTTGGGAATTAGTCCCCAGTAGCCTATGTGTAAATGGTGAGCTTTTACATTTAAATTATTGCAAGAGTTGAAGAGCCTAAAAGTATACTTAATTAAGGGATAGTTCAACTAAAGGAACCTGAGGTTAAGTGTCTTACTCAAGGACATCATGTTAGCTTATAGATCACCCCTTTGTTGGGGTTCAAACCTGCAACCTTTTACTTACCAAACACGATCTAAAGCTACACAACCAGATTTTGATGGAAACATATGTGTGCATAAAATACAATTGCCATGCATTGTTTATCCTTCAAATGTGCAAAAACTTCAGCCTTGAGCATGTAGTTTTATTGAAATTCAGTACAATATCATATGTTATATTTTCTGACCATCATGGTCTCTGTATGACATGCAAGACATTGAATTTTGTCGTGAGTCGTGGTCCAGAGCTATCCACTACAGCGTTATTAACCTTGGACCATGACAGTCATGAGTAGGCCTGCTCTGTCTTTCTCTCCTCTCATCTATCTTTCCCCTATCACTTCATCTTCCCAGGTCTTGCTCAATCACTGACTCTGCCATGGACACAGCGACCCGTCAACTCTCCCAAGCGATACACACAACCTTTATGTAACCAATCACAAACTCTGTCCTTTTGTCTCTGCATTGGACATTGTTAATTTCTTTAACCACTGAGATCTATTCCGCAGCGCTGGGTGAAGCAATTTAAATCAGTGCTGATTAATAGAAAGGCTATTAAATAAGCCTTAAGTTTCGACATGAGATCGAAATTGACACTAAGCCCTAAATTAGAGCAGACAATTTTACTCAAAATTTACTCAGTAAACTAAATAATACTTATAATTGGCTTGTTATGATGTTAAAAAAATATGCAATGTTGTGAATGATACAGGAACAGCTGAATAAAAAATATTTTGACTATATTAAAAGATACAAAATACAGTTTCATGTCTGGTAAAGAATATTAATGGGCAGTATATTTTCTCAATTCACTTGCCACTGGCAGGTGCGACAAAAAGTTACCTGCATTTGTAACCTTGGGTGTACCTATCAAGACAATAAACAGTGTATGGACCAGCAAGCCAGGAAAAAAAAAAGCTGAAAAATAAATGTGTGCGCACTGTGGCACCGCTGGCCGCGCTGACACGCTTTAGTGTCTAGTTAACATGGTTTAGAGTTGCTATTGGAAGATCCTGCTTTCGATAGCCTCTCCAGCAGCTCTTGCAAATCCAATTAGCCTCTGAGAAGTCATGATAGGCAATGCATCACAGGGACGGATCCCAATCTAATTTGGGTAGAATATAGCCGTGTTTGGTGTGGAGGTCCCCTCAGGTCCCCTGCAGGGCAAGACGATGGTCCAAAACCCTCCAATGGGCCAAAGCACACCGCAAGTCACTTCACCCCACGCAGCTTGCTCAAATTACAGCCATGAATTACATACAGCCTTCAGCTGTGCTGTCGCAAAACGAGGCTGCCATTTTGTTTGAGGGTGTGTGTCTGTGTGACAAAATGATTGGAGTTTTATTGGCCGATAAGGTGATCTGGACAGAGAGATTCGCTTTCATTTCAGCCATCTTTGTTTAAATCATGTAATAACATTCTGAGAAATGCCACATTTGTTTGGCGGTGCAGAGTGTGGCAACGCCATGGCAGACATTCATACAGCAAACACCCTGTGCTCATTCTGATAAGAAGCTATAGATCTGCATTATATTGCTTTAAACAATGTATGGTGTGTTTTAACAGCTAAGTCACCTCAATGAATCAACAAAAACATTGTTTTTTTTAAATGTGCAGGAAAAAAATGTCTGATTGAGCGCATTTACATGAACAACTTTACACTGATTATGCATAATAAGCCAACAATGTTTACAGTCATGTAAATGCCTTAAACGGCTTCCTTTTTTGGGTTAAGGACATAAACGGTTTTAGCATAAACCGATCGGCAAACAAAGAATTTTGCCCAATACCTCGATTTCCTGTTGCATGTCGACTCCTTTACCGGCATTCTTACTGGCTTAACCAATGTGCGCAAATGTTGTGTGTATGCCTGTTTACGTTTTGACGTGTTTTCTTTTGCATTGTCAAATTTTCTGAGTAAGGTCATTTTTGGTAGTTATCAGCGTATTGGTGTGCAAGTAAACACACTCTATGACAAAAGAATAATAATCTGTTTTACCCTATTCTAGACAATGAAAAACAGATTTAGAGTCCTTCAGGGTTTGCAACATAAAATTTTATGTTAGACAGGATTGGTTACACCAGTTATAATTTAGTTTGTTTTCCACCCTAATGTCCAATTTGTACAATGGAAGAAGCCGAATGGACTAAAGCAGCCTAGACAAAAGAAGCTTGCATTTATACACTTCAGTACATTTCCTAAGAAAATAAATAAAAAATTAACATCACGTCCAAACCAAACAAACACACGCTCTTTGACTAGCCAAGGTCCCCATCCAACCTGACAGAGCTTGAGAGGATCTGCAGAGAAGTATGGCAGAAAATCCCAAAAATACTTGAGTCTATAATATCTGCCAAATGTGCTTCAACTAAGTACTAAGTTAAGGGTCTGAATACTTATGTCAATATGATATTTAAGTTTTTTCTTTTTAATACATTTGCAAAGTTTGATTTGATTCCCTAAAGAGTTAAACTTTCCCTCTGTCCACACACCTGTGGAAGGCCTTTTAGATTGTAGGCAATTGTTCTTTTTATAACTCTCCTCTGTCCTGAGTACTCTCAAGTGGTGCAGCTGTGCTTGGGTGAAGTGGATTATAGTACCTCACTGACCCAAGCCTTCACACCTCATCATTAAACCTAACCCAGGCTAATCGGAGGGATGGGATACTTATAGCTGCAGAGAGCTGCACTTTGTGTTTCTGGATTCCCCGTTGAGAGAACAGGTCCTCTGTGCCATAAGAGCAGAGAAAAGGAGAAAGTAATAACTCCTAACAGCCATACTTTATTCTCCTTTTCTATCTCTCCCACTGGCTTTTATCTCTGTCTCTCTTTTATTTTAAAGCAATACCAAACCCTTTCTATCTCGCTCTTTTTCTCATTCTTCTCCCACATTCATTGTGACCTCACATAGAAGCATCACTCTTTAGTTTTTGCCACTATTTAATTTATTTTTTTTAAACAAACGTGTGTCTGCATGGGCATTTTTTCAACTCACAAATCGAATAATGTGGCGCATTATCCTTAATGAGCTTAGCTTGAAGGCTGTAATATAGAGACATTTGTGGAGCGGCCAGCCCCGTGCCAAATGACCAATCACTTGTCATTACAGCTGTCCCCTCACTCATACATCTTCTGTGTCTACAAAAGAGAAGGCGATAAGGTGCTAATGCGCCCCAACGACTTATTAATGAGTGGTGATGGAAATATAATATCGAGGCAAGTGATGGTGGGGAGGGTTCTACTGTGGACCTTACATGGAAATTTAAGAGGGGTTTTGTTGGGGGTGACCCTAATTAGATTACCACGTTTAGTCTGAAATGATCTTGCCTACAGCATATTTTGTCTTCTCTGTTTTTATGAGCTGAGCTGAACAGGCCGAGCAGGTATGCTGAGACATGAATGGTTATGGGATATTGTAGTGTGAGGACAAAGCTAGATTGTAATTGTCTTTAAAATTTGTCTTTTTTTGTCACTCAAAAATGTAAATTTGTCATTTACTCACCCTAATATTATTCCAAACCCCAATTACTTTCTTCCGTGGAAAGAAATTAAATTAGACTTCTATAAAAACATACCCTAACTTCTCAATACTAAAATTCATACCCAATCCATCCGAAACCACCCAAACTAAGCAAAAACGGGTCATTAAAAAAATAGTCATGGTTTTGTTGTCCAAGATAGCATATGACGGTTCATGCTTACATATCAATGCCTTTTCAGCATTTAGCAACTTGGTTCGCCCTGATGATTGGCACTATGCACTGTTAACTATGCCACTATGATGAAGTTTGCCAATATGATGAAGTTTACCAATCATAATGAAGTCATTTAAATATGGTAGACATCAGGGTAGAGTAGTAAAACAAAAAGGTTTAATTGTAAGGGTCAGAGAAGTGGAGGAAAATGGTCAGGTAAAATTAAATTACTGTTTTGGAGCAAGAAACCTTGACTAACATTTTACTTAGACTTCAGGGAAAGAAATAAAATGCTACAAAAGTGTAAAATATGAACCCCTTTAAAAGTCAGAAAACAGCCAGACAGCATCTGTTGCGAGCTCACCTTTTTAGTGAGCGAGTCGTCGGAGTCCGGCGGCATACGTGTGGACACGTGGAACATCACCTCTACAGTAGAGGTGGCGAAATAGGGCATGGTCAAACCCGTGCTCTTGTTCCGCTGCAGGCCACCCATGAAACCACAGTGACTTGCTAAGTTCACCTAAAATAAAAGAACAAGTTTTTTACTCAAATGTATTGTAGCACCATGTTGCAAAACTCTCAAGTTTAGCTTAAGGAGACAGATATAAATTATGACAGGTATACTGGATTGATGTTATGCTCTGAATACTTTTACACATGCCAAGAAAGACATACAAGTGATGAGCAATTAAATTTTACCTCCCAGCCCAGGCCTGACACCAAGTCTTCATACGCTTGACTCCCAGCAGTATTGGACAGAATGGAGTGCTTGTCCTCTTGCCCCTCTGCTACGTAAAACACGGCAATCTTGTGTGTTTCACGACTGGACATCAGTAAAAAATTTACATTTAGAAATCAATGAAGAGAGCATTTATATTGGCAGACAACATAAAGTGCTAAATGCTCAAATTAAGATGGTATAGATAACATTGTATGAAAGGTTTGAGCATCACACCATTGTCTTGAATCTAGATTCTTCAGCTCTCTCAGTAGTTTTTCATTCTTCTTCAGCAGGTGGAAACTGTTCCTGGAGATAGGATATATAAATATTAGAGCATATGCAAGGGAATATTCTGAAGTTAACTGATCTTAGATCACCCAGACTTTGATAAATTGCTTTGACACAAAGAGGCCAACAGCAATGGCTATAAAAATGACCCAACCATCCTCTATGTAAGGAAACAGATGCAACATACTATACTGACTTGTTACTTTGAGAAAAAAAGAAAAGGATACAAACAAGTAACAGACAAAAACACACAAGCAAAAGAATGAGTGCACAAATGAGAAAGAAAGAACAAACAAACAAACAAACAAACAGGCGAACAAGAAGAATAAATCCATGATAAAAAAGAAAGAACAAACAAACAAGAGAAATAACAACTGTTTAAACAAGATAGAAACAAATTAACAAATAAAAAAAAGAGGAACAAGCAAAAGAAAAAGGCAAGCAAAAGAAAGAAAACTAAAGCAAATCAAAACCAATTAATCAAAAGGACAAACAACCTAAAAAAAGAAAACATATTTTAAAAAAAAAAGCAAAAGAAATAAAGAACATACAATAATGTCAAAGAAAGTAAAAACAAGTGAAAGGACAGACAGACAGAAAATACATTGACAGACAGACAGAGACTTCTGCATGCACTATGGACTGTGTGTCAGATCTTTCCCTTTCATTAAGAGCCTGTTTCCTTAATTATCAACCTCCTTGTTTTTCTCACAGACTCTGAGAATACTGGAGCCCATGTACAAACACACATACAAAAATAAACAATAGATTATCCTTAGCGGAAAAGCATCTCACAAGGATTAATAACGTAAAACAAAACAGCAAATGACTCACAATGCCATGAAAAGAAAAATTCATGAGATACTGCAACGTCTTTTTGTGTAAAGCTTTTATTAGTTCAGACACTCTCTCTATCTTTTCCCTCCGTCCAAGTGGACCTGTGATTCATGTGGAAAAGCCACACGATACTCTCTAAAAGGACTTTTTGTTTTGTTCTCCTTTCTTTGAGCAGTAGTCTCTTTATTAGCTTGTTGCAATGTAATGGTCTTCATTTTCTCCATTGTAAGTGAGCCATTTCAGGAGGCAAACATGCGGATGGCATAAAAGGCCGGCATTAGGCGTGCGCTCACACACACAATGGCCTGGCGAATTGCAATGCCTTAGTCTCTGACCACGAATAAATGATACATGAATGCCTGGAGAGCGGCAGCAGGACAATTCCTCATTAAACAGCCCCTATGCATTTTCTCTCTCAGCTCTCCAACTCATAATAACCCTGCAGCCACATTCGAAAGGTAGCAGCCTTTTATTTTCACCCGGCATATTAGGGAAGAATGAAAAGTACCGCGGCTGCTTAGCAGATAACAGACCCCTCAAGAATTAATCCCCCCATAAAAGCTGCGTGCACACACACACACACACACACACACACACACACACACACACACACACACGCACACACACAAGTGGGCACACAAGTGGGCACACACACACAGTAGGAGCTGTTAAAGAAAGGGATTTTTGCTCTCGACTCCATGAGGGAATGGTGCAGAAACAATTTTCTGTCATTAATCTCATAACACAGGAACATGTATATCATGAAAATTAATGCCATTACATTCATGGTGGAAAAATAACCCCAATTTTCCAATTATACATCATCTGGAAATATTTAACCATTGCCTGTAGTATACCACAAAATGGAATAGGATTGGACCCTCACATAGAAATGCAATGAGGGAGACTGTTGTGCATGGGGAGGGGGGGTTTGGTGGGATGTAACGGTGCAGCAGTGTAGAGTCTATTGACGAATAAGCTAATCAGAAAGATGTTGATGGTTTTAAGCAGATTACTGCAGCTCTGCACAATCAGACAGAGGTGCGGACAAACAGGATGTTTACATGCATTATCGGACTTCAACAACAGCAACACCCAGCTTCATGCAAACAAACTAAAACTCACAATGTAGCAAAACAATGTGGTGATTTTCTGGGGGCAAAGATATTGTGTGATGGTTTGATGGAGTGTTGAACACATTTAATTTGGTGAAAGAGTGAAGGTGATGGCTAGCCAATTAAATGCAAATGTAGACAATTTAATCATTTTTAATGCAACACAACCGGGAGTTTTTTTTTAATGAATTGCACAATGAAAAAAAATTATGAAAAAAGCACGGCACTGTTCATAGAGTAGATAAAAACGATTAAGTAAAAATGGCATTTTTTGCTTACAAGAAAACCTGATTTATTAATTAATATGCATTATTTTGTGCATCATTTAACAATCCACAATAATTTATTATTTGTTTTTATTTATAATTTCATTAGAACTGTGTAAAAAACTTTGAGTATGGTTTAGAACTACATAGACTTTCCTGACACCCACCGAGTTCTGTGTACTTCCTTTATTTATTTTTGTTAAATTTCATTTTGAACTTTATTTTTCCTGGCAAACCAACTTGTGCACACACAAGCTCCCAAGTGCTGGCTTTTTAAAATCTCTATGAGAATGTTGATGCATAATATAACTCCTCTTGCAATTCCTCTTGCATGTTTTCAGCAGTCAACTATGAGCTCAGTAAAACATTGTATGATTGGATGTATATAAAGCATTTTGATTTTTGGCTAAGCCAGACACGGCTGCCGCATTATTTTTGTATCTTTCGCGACCCCTTCCTAAAGAGCTGTGCACTGCTAGCAAACCCGCCTGCGATTGCCGCTTTCCACGTGCCTTTCAATGAAAATTAACTAGACACTTATACTTACCACGACCCATGTGTAACGGCCTTCAGTTACAGGAGGAAAACCGAAGTATACTTTGGCCTTAAGTCTGGGTCAACTTTTTGTAACTAGCCATCTTCTCAAGGATCGTCCCTCGAGGTACCATACCAAGCCACTAAACCACAGTGGTTGCCAACCCTGTTCCTGGAGGCCCCCCAACAATACACATTTTGGATATCTCCCTAATCAAACACACCTGATTCAACTCATCAGCTCATTAGTGGAGACTCCAAGACCTGAATTGGGTGTGAGAAAAGGTAGATATACAAAATATGCAGTGTTTGAGGGCCTCCTGGAACAGGGTTGGGAACCACTGCACTAGGCTCTACCCCCTGAAAAAAAGTCTGTCATAACCAGTGCGATTGTGGGGAAACTCCATGGGATATCAAATCCAATGCCTTAACCTTTCGCCTAATGTGAAAGCAGGTGTTTGCACTTGACAGTGTCTATATCAACGTTTCTTATATTAAATCTTACCTCTTTTCCCATGAGTTCATGCCCAGTATGTTGAGGAGAAGTTTGCAGTAGTAGAAGGCCGATTGAGGTCTCTGCGGGCTTGGCTCTTGCTGCACTACCGCCCTCATGTTCAGGTCATTCCCCCAATGCACTGTGAAGTCCTGCTCTTCAGCACACTGTTTCAGGATGGCATTAATGACATCAGTCTCCTGCTTCTCAGACACACAGGTTGGTGGTGGAGCTGGGATGTTGAGCGGTGCACCGGTACGCTGCAGGCACTCCGGGCTGGAGTTTCCCAGGTACTGCAGCATCTCATCCAGAGCATCCTCCCCATCCTGCAGGGAGTCCCAGCTTGGGATGACCTCTCGGCACCGTTGCTTGGCCTGTGGGGCCATCTTTGGTTCTCCATCCTCATCCTCGAAATCTCCCTCTTCCTTGTGCTCTTTCACATCCTCTTCATGCTCTTCCAGGCTCTCCTCATTCTCCTGAAATGCTCCATCCTCTGAATCCTCTTGACTACCTTGGTCTAGGCTGTCCACATCTCGGCCATGTTCTCTGCCATCCCCTGAGGTATTTAATGAAGTATAAAGGTGTAAAGGTTGACTTGGAGTAATGCAATGGGGTGGACCATACAGTACAGCTGAGTCCCAAGAGTGTTTGCCGGAAATGTCCCGCACAATAACTCTTATGCAGGCACTGGTGGTGGTGAGGCCAACTGACATGCCGCCTCCAGGCAGGCCATCCTCCGCCCTTATCTGTAGATAGGACAGCAGTGTGGTGCCATTAAGCACGAAGAACTGTAAGTTGGGCGCATCAAACAGTTCAGGGGTGAGGTCTGCA
This sequence comes from Xyrauchen texanus, assembly GCF_025860055.1. Lineage (NCBI taxonomy): Eukaryota > Metazoa > Chordata > Actinopteri > Cypriniformes > Catostomidae > Xyrauchen > Xyrauchen texanus. Next base: position 38,361,135 of record NC_068291.1, read on the forward strand.
CTTTCGCTGTATGGGTTATCCTGGTTTTCGCACACCTGACTGGTCAGAGTGGCCGGACCACCACTCATCGGATAGTGACCTAAGTGGTTGACCAGGTGGGATATGACTGTGCGTGCTGCAATTGAGATCAGGCCTTGCTGAATACGGCTCCTCACTACAAACAGACAGAAAAGTAAAGATATGTAAGAATGGGTATAAGTGGAAATGGAATCTGCAACATAAATCCATCCCACAGAATTCCACGAAGACAGAATAAAGAGCGAGGAGACTGACTACTCACAAACAGATATACGGGTTCAATTGTAACACTAAATCTGCCAGCTGTAGGAATGGAAGACCTTCAATTAAAAGACCAATCGTCATTTTGTCAGTTTTATAGTTTGCTTACTCAAGAATTTGCATGCACATTAACTGGACCTACCTAAACAAATAACACTTTATATTATTTGATAATTACTTGTATTAATTGATCAGATTGTATAGTTGATTTGAATTATTAATTAAGTACAAATTTCTGTCTTTTCCCAACACAAGACAGAAACTGTAATTGTACACCTATTACCTACATTGAAAATACCAAGATGCCCACCAAGTGAATGGACTTGTCTTAAAGAGACAGTTCACCCAAAAATGTAAATTCTGTTATCATTTACTCACCTTCATGTGTTTCTAAACCTTGGAACACATGCACAAAAAATAGAAGTCACCATTCACATTCATAGTATGGAGAAAAAAAAAGCAACATTAACAAAATGAAAAAAATGTCTCCTCTTGTGCTCCACAGAAGAAAGTAATGAAGATTTGAAACAATACGAGGAAAAGTTTATGATGACCAAATATTCATTTTTGGGTGAACCATCCCTTTAAAGGGACTTTGGTATGAGGGTGAGAAAGTAAAAGGAGACTGCTGCAATGATGAAAAGATGCTAGAAACATTTTTCAGATCTATGAGTGTTAAACTCCAGCAGAGCTGGGATGAGAGAAGGTGCGGACGGCTGGTGTGAATACGGGGACATTAGGGTGTGATGAAGAATGCAGGATACACTGGGAGAGGTGCAGATGCCTCAATACTGATAAGAAGCTCCCAATCAAGACACTCCCTTTCTTGCACTGCCAGAACTTAAACAGTAACCATGCAGAGAGCAGCCCAATACCAGCACACATGACGTGTCAGAGGCCTACTCCCCCCAATCAACACACCATACCAATCACATTCAGCAAAACTCTCCGGTGCCTAAATGAGCCAAAACATTCTTAGACCTGAGCTCTCGGGGGGGTAGAGAGATGAGGATGGTGGGATTTTACTCTGATGAAGAGAAATATGGACCACCTCATCTGCTGAGTGCCCTCGATCTAGCGAGAATCCAGCGCTAGGAGTAATTTCAAGAGTAATGGAGGTAGGAAAGTGGTGGACACATGTCTCACTCAGGGATGTAATGATTAGGTATTTTCAACTGATGGAGCGAGACATAGCACCAGCAGCACAGGAAACCAGCCCCCTGCTGTCAACCTCAAAGCCCCCCTACTTCCAACACTGAAACCTGCATGATGGAGCAAACTGATTCAGTGATAAAGATATTTAGTTTGTTCATTCACTCATTCTCGCTCTTTCAGTATGTTCTAGTAGAGTTCTTCTGCTTTAATTCCAAAGGTGGAAGAAACAGGGATGGGAGGTGGTTAACATGGTGTTCTAAAAAGGGGTCCTAACCTGGTGCAAATCCAAATTTTTGTCCTAACCAGCTGCGACACCGACAATTGATGAGCAAAACTACATTTTGTGACATTTACTGTACTAGGCTTCGGTTTCTGTGAAAAAGATATTAACAGATATTAACCATAAAAAGAATGCCAGCTAGAAAAGCATAATGGAAGTCATGAAAATATAAGATACCTATTCATAGTTTTACACTTTGGCAGAGTTGTGCCCATTTAGGACATGTGTAACCAGGCACGACGTGATAAAGCGACAAGGAATAAATCCAATTCCATGTTAATCTGAGTATTTGTCCTAAAAAGCCACAATGCAATAAACATTGACAAGAAAATACATTTTGTTAGTCACTTGTTGGTCATGCTGTGTAGCTTCACCCAGAATGAAATTACATGGGTCCAAAATGCTCATCAATATTGCTTCATATTAAACATCTTGTCATGATTCACCTGGCTAGGACATAGTGTAAAAGAACCTGATTAAATATTGAAATTTCAGATGCAAAACCAGGCATGTGCTCAGCAAAGGACAAAAGTAGTAGTAGTAGTATGTTTTATTTAATGCCATGTCAGCGATCAAAGCTATTTTCATGGCAAGAATTCAATTACAAAAAACAAATATCATATAAATACAATAAAAACAAAACAAATATAAATAGCAAGTCATATTATACAATATTTTTTTAAGATTGCAAAGGACAAAAAAGCAGGAAAATGAACCATGCAAAGACTGCGACACAGCAAACAACAATTTTATTGAATTCATTTTTGACAAAGACAGCCATTGATCAGCACAAATTCACCCAGTCCTGACAGTGCAGAAGTTGGACATTAATAAGACTCTCCTTGATGGTCCTGTGGCATAGTGCTGAATGGCTGACACACGCTAGTGGACGCAGCACTGACAGAAACTGTGATGCATTATGAAGAATGTTTTAAAAAGCAGCATTTTGCAGTTTGGTAATCATGCAAGGCATTATCTGGATTTTATCTTAATTCGATTCATAATGCTGCCTTGATAGACATCATGCTGCGGTCTCAGAGGTCACATTCAGCAGGTTTCAAAGCATTTTGGATGGTTTAACCCTTATCATGAAAATGCTGCTTTCACAACTATCACGTCTGTAAAGTTTTTTCCCATTAATGTGAAAACGACAATTAATAAAATGTAAACAGCACATGTGCTTATGAGTGCCAACACTTCTGCATTACATGGCAATAATTCTTTTTGGATTATGCATTTCAAGAGTTTTTAAAGAGTGTGGTCTCCCAAAAAATGATGTCTATCACTTTAAACAGGAAAAAACTTGTCTAGACAGAAGATTCTCTGATTGCAGGGGTTTATGATTATGCATACAAATGGTTCAATTTACTGGCAATGAGTAATTTATATGTGAAGTTAAATTTCAAGTTTCACTGCAAATGTCACATCCATAATACTGGAATTGCACATTGAAAATCTATATATTTGCCTTTTATTTTTTTGGTCCGCAACTTTGGCAGTGATACAAACCTGCTTTATATCCAACCATTTATATGCTTTTATTTCTCTTGAATAATTAAAATAAACCTGAATTATCTGAATAAAGTCCTAACGATAAAAATCAGAAGCATCCACCTTGTGTGTTCTCAACTCTCACATGCATGATGCATAATCAGCAGTGGTGCCTTCCAAGGGAAAGCTGAATGGTGCATTTTTTGCTGTCAAGTGCTTATCGACAATGCACAGGACAGGGCATTCTCTATAAAATATTAACCTCAGATGAGATATTAATGCTCATTTTACGGATATACACAATTCGTGCATCACATTTTTAGTTTGGAAAAACCTGAATTCAGGATTAACCCGGAAAAATCACATCCCTGATAAACACATCATAGATAAAAAGAAAGGGAAAAACAAGTAGAAGAGACAAGCAGAAGATATATGCTCACCTTCAGTGACAGGCTGCAGTTTGGAGGAGCGTTCACAGTCTGGTGAGTGAAGGGGCTCTGGCTCCTTAAGGTTCTCCAGTAGTAGAAAGGGGTCATATTCTGGGCTGCTCAAATCTGACAGGTGAATGGGGAAGTAGTTGGGATTACTGAAGCTCTGAGCACCATACACGCAGCCATGGAGGACCTGATAGATGGACAGAGGGGTTTGAAAAATGGAGAAATGTCACAACATTAACTTTCCATGTAAAGCCAATTCCAAGTAGCATCTTTGAAAGAGGGTTCTTTCTGATTGTCTAACACTAAATAATGCAATACTTTTAGTTGTTTTGACATTTCATATTACATAATCAGTACAATTCTTTGCCCTGACTTCTCTGTAATATGGCCTACTTTATAGATGCAGCTGAGAACAGATTTGTCGGTTTTCTCTTTGTCAGAGACTCCTTGAACCGGCTGCAGGAGAGTTTTTGGAGGCAGAGCCATCACCCAGTCTAGCAAACATAGCAGCAGAGATACAACCAGCTAGAGAGACAGGAAGGGAGAGAGTGAGCATTTTATATATAAACAGCATGGGTGCTTAAACATTCTGGTTAATAATTATGTGATTAGCCAGCCAATTTAGTGGCCAATTTAAAGCAACAGTTCAGCCAAAAAGAAAACTTCAGTCATTACCTACTCACCCTCATGTCACCCCAAACCAGTAAGTTTTTTTTCTTTGAAGAAAAAAAGGAGAAATTTAGAAGAATGTCCAAGTCCCTCCTTTTGAGGAATGATTCTCAGTGAATGATGACAAATTCTCAACTCTTTTTGTTCCATGAGAGAGAGAAAAAATCATTCAGGTCTTGAAAGACAAGAAGGAGAGTAGATGATGACAGAATGGACTTTTTTGGGTGAACTGTCCCTTTAATAAACAGAGCTGGTAATATCATGCAGCTGTCAAGCTTTCATTTCACATTTGTATCCAGTTGTGAGTGTTTTTATTTTGATTTGTCGAGGTGCACTTGTTTATGTGTAAAGACGTACCCTCTTGTCCAGCTCGTGAGGGGAGGACTCTGTGGCTGGAAGAAGATAAGTGATGGTTGCAATAAGGACCTAAAAAAAACAGGAATGTAATGTTCCTTAATTTAAAAGTGAACTGTGCATTTTCTGCACCAAATGGAATGAACAGAGAAGATGGAGGGAATATTTGAACTATGTTTGAAAACATATTTTTCATAAATGTTAGCAATTCTGTTTGGTGCCGCCAGTTGCGTACACTGGAGAAAAAAATCGGGAGTGGGGTTTACTTAAAAAACATAGGAAACAATTTTCACATGGAAATAGCTAGTAAAATTGAACAGACCATCTTTTCAAGTTAAAGGCTCCACACAATTATTGGTGGCTTTAATTAGAAATTCTCAAGTAAATTTTACTTTGTAATACTCTATTTCATGCAAATTTAACTCGCTCTTTGTTTTTACATTTTACTCAAGTGATGTGGCACTGAATTAAGGCATACTTTTAATAGTGTTATAATATTGCTTTTTTAACATTGTCATGTACCAGATGACACACGGAACCTTCCACAGGGTAGCTTAATGCATGCTATGTAGTCTATTTGACTACACCAGCTTAAAAAAATGAAGTAAAGTTTACTCATTTAATTTACCTGTGAAATTTACTCAAATTAGCATATAAATATGACAAGGTTTTCTACTTTAGGATTGGTACATGATTACGCATTTTAAAGATAACAAACAATCATAAATAATATTTACTTAAAAGCAAGAGCATTCATTTTATAAATTTTTGAATTGAGTACAAATGTACTTAATATTTTCAAGTTCAAGCTTAAACTAACTTATTCAGTACTTAATATTTTCTGCTGTATTTACTTAACCACAAAAGCACCTTTTTTAAGTCTAGTAATTACATCCTTAACCTTTAACATTCAAAGACATGATTGACTAAAAATTCAACCAATAAGGCTTGTGACTGACTTTACCTCCACTATTTTCTTTGGAGTGTTAGGTGGAAACTTCTGCAGATCATCCACGTTGTTTATGAGCAGGTGCAGGATATCCGAGGCCACCAGGGCTACAGTTTTATTAGAAAACTGGAAAAGAATGTAATAACAGTTAAAATCAGACCTGTCAGCAACATTAATGTGCTCAGACATTTGTGGAGCAAATCAGCAAATTGTGTTGTGGGCCTCATCTGAGCTGATTAAGACGAGGGATGGAGGCTTTGCCTAATTCAGCATCATAGAACAAATCTAATGTTCAGAGAAAGATAGAGACCCTCATGTCTATCCATCAAGAATCTAAGCCTAAAGAATCGACTTGATCACAGTCTGACTCCTTACCACAGTTGACTCTGGATTACTCACTGGGGGCCTTAAGACAAATCATTTTAAAGGCTGATTTTCAATCACGTTTTTTTAATTTAATCTGCTCAATGAGGATTTTAAGACATTATAAACATTACAGCATAATTTTCTTTAAAGCAGCTTTGAAATGATGTGTGTTATAAAAAGCGCAATACAAATAAAATGATTTGACTTGGATCGGTGGAGAGTTTGTGTATGTGAGTGTGTTTGTTGGCCCTAGCCTTGATTTCAGAAAGAAATGTAATAATTCCTTGAAGTCTCTGAAGCATGCATTCTTCAGTGGATTAGCCCTCTGTCTGTGAGGAGCAGAGAAGCCAAACATGTTGACGGTCCAGATTTAGGAAGGCTGGTTGGGGTGGGTGCCGGGAGTATGGAATAATCTTCTGGATGAACAGAACAAACTTGTGCCAGTGCATTGAGCCCAGGCATCAGGAATGGCTTCAGAAGAGTCAGGCCATGAGCAATGCCATCATTTCTCTGCTATGAGCAATTTCATTGCCAGTGAAGGCTATTTTACAACACAGCTACTGCTATTCCTTTTTTAATCAATGTTTAAAAGCAACATATAGATATTTATTTTGTTGTATAACCAAGCATCCATTACCTTGAGAGTGACACAGATGACATTAAGGGCTTCTTTGATCTGTGGGTGTTGAGTGCCATTAACAAGCTCTTCACAGAGCCAGATCCCCAGACTACAGAGAGCCACACACCTGAAACAGAGAAAAAGTGATAACCTTTGTGAGTCACTATTATGGACTCTTGGATCCTGTCAAGAGGCTTAAAGTCTAAACAGCTGAAAAGTCAGATATCTAAAGTATGTGCACACAATTTAAAAATATACTGTATATTATTTATTATACAGCTCTCTGAAAAAGTTGGTTCTGACTGGCTAACGGTGGCAATCTGTGGTCACATATTTTAATAAACGAAATATAAACAGACCATATCTTCAGGAAAATCATTTTGTACATTGTGTGCTAGTTTCATGTTCCTTGTATCACTCGCATAAAAAAATTGTTTCACACACATAATACACTCACCTAAAGGATTATTAGGAACACCATACTAATACTGTGTTTGACCCCCTTTCGCCTTCAGAACTGCCTTAATTCTACGTGGCATTGATTCAACAAGGTGCTGAAAGCATTCTTTAGAAATGTTGGCCCATATTGATAGGATAGCATCTTGCAGTTGATGGAGATTTGTGGGATGCACATCCAGGACACGAAGCTCCCGTTCCACCACATCCCAAAGATGCTCTATTGGGTTGAGATCTGGTGACTGTGGGGGCCATTTTAGTACACTGAACTCATTGTCATGTTCAAGAAACCAATTTGAAATGATTCGAGCTTTGTGACATGGTGCATTATCCTGCTGGAAGTAGCCATCAGAGGATGGATACATGGTGGCCATAAAGGGATGGACATGGTCAGAAACAATGCTCAGGTAGGACGTGGCATTTAAACGATGCCCAATTGGCACTAAGGGGCCTAAAGTGTGCCAAGAAAACATCCCCCACACCATTACACCACCACCACCAGCCTGCACAGTAGTAACAAGGCATGATGGATCCATGTTCTCATTCTGTTTACGCCAAATTCTGACTCTACCATCTGAATGTCTCAACAGAAATCGAGACTCATCAGACCAGGCAACATTTTTCCAGTCTTCAACTGTCCAATTTTGGTGAGCTCTTGCAAATTGTAGCCTCTTTTTTCCTATTTGTAGTGGAGATGAGTGGTACCCGGTGGGGTCTTCTGCTGTTGTAGCTCATCCGCCTCAAGGTTGTGCGTGTTGTGGCTTCACAAATGCTTTGCTGCATACCTCGGTTGTAACGAGTGGTTATTTCAAGCAAAGTTGCTCTTCTATCAGCTTGAATCAGTCGGCCCATTCTCCTCTGACCTCTAGCATCAACAAGGCATTTTCGCCCACAAGACTGCCGCATACTGGATGTTTTTCCCTTTTCACACCATTCTTTGTAAACCCTAGAAATGGTTGTGCGTGAAAATCCCAGTAACTGAACAGATTGTGAAATACTCAGACCGGCCCGTCTGGCACCAACAACCATGTTGCTTAAAATGCTCAAAATTGCTTAAATCACCTTTCTTTCCCATTCTGACATTCAGTTTGGAGTTCAGGAGATTGTCTTGACTAGGACCACACCCCTAAATGCATTGAAGCAACTGCCATGTGATTGGTTGATTAGATAATTGCATTAATGAGAAATTGAACAGGTGTTCCTAATAATCCTTTAGGTGAGTGTATGTATACAGTATATACAGTACATTCGGAAATTATTCACAGGGCTTCACTTTTTCTACAACCAATTTATTAAATTCGTTATTTTCCTCAAAATTCTACAACCAATATCCCATAATGACAACATGAAAGAAGTTTGTTGAAAAAAAAAAAACGGAAAACAAAATCACACGTACATAAGTATTCACTGCCTTTGCTCAATACTTTGTTGTAGCACCTTTGGCACCAATTACAGCCCTTTGGCAGCCCAATATTTTGTTATATTGGTAGCCCAATATTTGTTGCTTTTGGTTTTGCTAGCTGAAGTTTTCAGGTGGTCTTTTACCACACCCTCCACAATTTTAGCACGTTTTAGCTAAATGTGAGTACTTGTCAGATGGTCCCTTACACACCGTAGGCACAATTTCCAACAATTATTACGGTTAAATTAATTATCTTGATCAATTATTTGATGTTGCCATCGGACCAGCTTATATACAGGACAAATCATGTCCTGTATTGATTCGGTACGGGATGCATCATTTCATCTTTAAAAACGAGATGATCCCGTATTTTACGGGATGGGTGGCAACCCATACAGTTTTTTCACAATTCCTGACAATTAAATGATTTGTAGAAAAACATTCCCTCTCTTCAGGCTGGTTAGGATCACTACTTTATTTTAAGAATGTGAAATTTCAGAATAATAGTAGAGAGAATTATTTATTTCAGCTTTTATTTCTTTCATCACATTCCCAGTGGGTCAGAAGTTTAGATACACTTTGTTAGAATTTGGTAGCATTGCCTTTAAATTGTTTAACTTGAGTCAAATATTTTGGGTAGCCTTCCACAAGCTTCTCATAATAAGTTGCTGGAATTTTGGCTAGACAGTTTGTAGGCCTCCTTGCTTGCACATGCTTTTTCAGTTCTGCTCACAAATTTTCTATTGGATTGAGGTCAGGGCTTTGTGATTGCCACTACAATACCTTGACTTTGTTGTCCTTAAGCCATTTTGTCGCAACAAGTATGCTTGGGGGTCATTGTCCATTTGGAAGACTCATTTGCGACCAAGCTTTAACTTCCTGGCTGATATCTTGAGATGTTGTTTCAATATAATCCACATAATTTTCCTTACTCATGATGCCATCTATTTTGTTAAGTGCAGTCAATAGTCCCTCCTGCAGCAAAGCACCCCACAACATGATGCTTCCAACCCCATGCTTCACGGTTGGGATGGTGTTCTTTGGCTTATAAGCCTCACCCTTTTTCCTCCAAACATAACGATGGTCATTATGGCCAAACAGATCAATTTTTGTTTCATCAGACCAGAGGACATTTCTCAAAAAATACAATCTTTGTCCCCATGTGCACATGCAAACTGTAGTCTGGCTTTACCATGGCGGTATTGTAGCAGTGGCTTCTTCCTTGCTGGGCATTCTTTCAGGTTATGTCGATACAGGACTCATTTTACTGTAGATATAGATACTTGTCAACCTGTTTCCTCCAGCATCTTCACAAGGTCCTTTGCTGTTTTTCTGGGATTGATTTGCACTTTTTGGCACTGAGTTTGAAGGTAGGCCTTAAAATACATCCACAGGTACACCTCCAATTCAGTACACCTCCAATCAGAAGCTAATTGCCTACGGCTTGCACATAATTTTCTGGAATTTTCCAAGCTGCTGAAAGGTACATTTAACTTAGTGTATGTAAACTTCTGACCCACTGGAATTGTGATATGGTCCATTAAAAGTGAAACGATCTGTCTGTAAACAATGGCTGGAAAAATTACTCATGTCATGCACAAAGTAGATGTCCTAAACGACTTGCCAAAAGTCTGCTAATATTAAATTTATGGAGTGGTTAAAAAATTGGTTTTAATGACTTCAACCTAAGTGTATGTAAACTTCTGACTTCAACTGTACGTTCATTTACTTCGGTAATCTCGTTCAGCAAGGAGAGAAAGAGGCCTGATGACTTATGAGTAAAACTGACTGATGAAATTACAATGAAATAAGGACATAATTAAATTACTTACAATTATTTTTAGGCTTATGTTGCCTTTTTGTATAGTCATGTACAGCATTTAACAAACTGTTAACTATGCTTTGTTGTCATTTGTGGGGAAAACGCTTACGATGTTTAAACACTCTAAGTGTACAGTATGTGTAGATGCACAAGTATATTAGACTTGTTTCAGTTGTGAACAACCTGGTGCTTTATTAAAATTTTATGACTCATAAAACACATAAGAAAGGTTCATTTGTTGCCACCTATAGGTTAAGGTGTGAGTTACAAAAATGGTCACTGAACAAATCAGCGAACATGTCTGAATGACAGACAGAGAAACATCATATGAAATTAATTTACTCCAATAAAAAACTCAGACATTTATTGTTGTCAGTGGTGTACACAGGAGGGGTTGAGCTCAATGTGTTAGAGCATGTGCCCTAATAACTTGGCTATGGCTCTGACTGTTTTTAAATGTTTAATCCCGTCTCCTGTCTGCCACTTCAATAACCCAAGGCTTTCCTTGGCTTTCCAAAAACACCCAGACCTTTTCTACAGGGAGTTATGGGGCTTCTAATGACTTGAGCCCCTTAAGAATCCACTCTAATCCTACTAAGATCTAGATTACTTTAAATGACACTGCTCCTAATCTGTCTAGATATGACCAGACACATAGTCCTGCACTGATTTTAACACTGACCAAAACATCATTATGTACAGAGTTATTAATGTGTTTAGCACGGGGCTTGTTTGCTTTTACAAAGCCATATCTGACAAGGTGCATGCACTGACCTGGAAAATACAACAACATTAAAATATGATAAATAAGATGCTTACATTTGGCACAATAAATAATGGATTACAGAGGAAGACTATTAAACTATTACAGATAAAATTATGGGACAATCAATAAATCCTTCATTTAATGTATATATTTTAATTTGTTATTTTTGTAAATATTTGCTGTAATGCCTGGTTGGTTTCGTTCAAGGCTTAGACATTCCAGAAAATTCCTCAGAGTTCTACGTGCTAAAAAAGTGAGTAGTCACTGATGCTTTAACCTCACGTTGGTGTAAATGTTCATAATGAGTGTATTTGGGTTTGCACCTTGCTGGGGCAGAAGGCTCGTCTCTGGCAGAAGTCAAGATGTGCTTGATTATGTGCTCCTGAAACAGGCAAAAAGAAAAATACAGAATGACTATATGTTAATACATACAATTTATCGAAACAAATATCGGCTGCATTAAAACCCTGTTCAGAAAACTGACAACATCCTGATTCTGATCAATTTCGTTCCATCTAGGGAGTCAGATTATAAAACACCCATTTCTTGGGCATCACAGACATTCACACAGTGCATTCTCACACAGAAACATACACTCCACCAAACACTCTCCCACCAGAGACACAGATGCAGACAGACAAAGAGATAACGATCAGAATCATCAGATACAGAGCAAACCGCTCACAACAAACACAAAATCTGACATAAAACCAGCAATCTGGCAACTCTGGACAAGATAGATCTAACCATCTGGAAAAGAAGCATCTGTGCGTGCACACACACACGCACACACAAGGAAAGGTGATTACTTTAACCACAGTCTTGTCATTCACCGCCTGCTCCTGGTTATCAGATGCCATCATGTGAATTTCTGCATGCAAGTGACAGACGCCTCTTTGCATGACATAAGCTCCTTACCGTCACTCAGAACAAACACGGCAACACAGTAACAACAGCTCTGTGGAGCCTGCCTCAATGCTGCCTGCATAACTGATCACCCATTAGCACATTAGTGCCGGCAGGAACAATTACAGCACATTTCCATGCACTCTAAACAAACGAGGGAGCAGCATACATTCAGCTACTTGGATCTTCATGAAAGCAAGTGGTGGATCAGAGGTTAAACACAGGCTACACATACAAGCACACAAGGAAGTCCTGATTGAAGGTAGATGGTCTAATTGTAACAGTATGAAATTCAAGAGATTATTTGTGGAACACAAAAGATGTCAGGCAGAATGTTATCCTCAGTCACCATTCACTTTCATTGTATAGAAATAAGATGCAACCAAAGTGACTAAGGCTAACATTCTGCTAAAAATCTATTTAGCATTTTTTATGGAAGAAAGTAAGAGCCCTGTATAATTATGCTGGTTTAGGGCAGGCCTATTCAACTGGCAGCCCAGTTGAATATGGGCCAAATCCGTTCAGTTTAAAATTTTCAGTGGCCCACGTGAGGTGGTCAATTATGTCTCTTGCTTTCCTTATGATAAAATTATACATGTGCACTATTTGTGTTAAGATTTAACACATGCTGTGGAGAATGTGCGGATCATTCCATTTTAAAATCAGTATGGCACCTTTCAGAGGTTGCGCTAAAAATAGTCTTCTGTCATTTTGACTGAATGGGAAGATTAAATAACTAAAATCACAGACGGCTTACAAGCGTGAGTTCAGAGAAACAGGAAAGTTCTATTTAATCATTTGGCCACAAAAACATTAGATTTGTAAAGTCTAAAGTTTAAATCACTCTATAACAAACGTCAAGTCAACATCTGTACCCAAGAGCTCAAGTCAAGCACTGTGTGGATTTTTATTTTTCTCTCGCAATGTGTTCTGCATCTGGCAGTGTGATCTTGTCAGCCAATTTAATGAATAGTATTTCATGAATTATAACACTTGAAATCTCTCATTTCTCGCCTCAAATTCTCGCAGGTGCAATTTAAAACGTAATTTTCTCACCTATTATCACCTCTGATTCAAAACCTAGCATGTACTGTGGGCATGTTTTGAAATGCAATAGGATTACTACAATAGAAATGCATTTGAAATTCTTTAAATTACTTTAAATGTTTGGTTCTTATGAAAAAACGTGAACATTTTCCAACGAGAATGGACTGTCAAGCACAGTTAATTTTGTTTGCTTTTGTCTCAAGTTAACAGTACATTTTCAGAATTTACTGCTAGGTGGAAATGTTTCTGATAACAAAATCTAACACAAATATTGTATTTATTAAGTGAAAAAATGTAATAGTATATTGTAGAACTGTTATCAGTAAATTGACAAATCTGGCTTAGGGTCATGTCAGTCAGACTCTGATCACATGCATTTTTTAAAGGGCATTTATACAGGATGCATTCTTGCATTCAAAACAACTGGATAGAGCACAATTAAACAAAACAAAATGCAGGGGTCTCGAAACACATTTTTAAAAGTTTAACTGGTTTGCGTGGAATCCTGGAATAGGATATTATACCTTGACATCTGTGAATTTTGTTATGATGATGTCGGCTGTTGTGGGGTGCAAGGCAGGAAGTTCCTTGTACAGGTTTGGGAGACACACCAAGGAGCCCAACAAGATCTGAGCCTCTACCCGAGGAGCCTAAGGGAGAAACCAAGAACCAGAGAAACACAAAAGAGATTGGAAGGCATACGACTGAGTGCATTCATTGAACTATGGCTGAAATTATAAGATATAAAAGTTAAAAGGCATTGTGGATACATCTTTGTAGAGACATTGTGGGCACATCTGCATGATGTTTGCATGTAGGGACAATGATATCTGGAAACAGCTTGCTGGTTTCTCACATTGAGGGATGAGCAGGCAGTCACACGGCTCGCTGCCACAATGAAGTCCAGGATGAGCATAGTGGCTCCAGGAAGTCCTATAGAGAAGAAGCGTGGAGAGCAGTGCTTGATGATGGTGTTCACGATGTCCTGTGAGACAAATCAAAACATTTTAATTAAAAAAAAAGTCTGTCAAATTACACAAGAACATTTACATTTGTACTTTTATACAAAAGATGTCCACACACATACAGAGGCACTGACTGATACCACGCAAACCCTCACCTGGTCTTGGTGAAGCAGGCCGTTGTGCATGATGTTGTAGAAGTGTGTAAGAAAGTCAGAGTATGGGGAAACATCCTGCCTCCGCTTCATGATCTTACATATGAGCTTATAGGCATGGAGTTTTCCTTGCTTATAGCGTTCTCCCAACATAGTGGCCTGCACACAGATAGAATGACTGTTTAAAACCATTATCAACAGATACCACATAACAGAGAACTACAGATCAAAAAGAAGAAAAAAAACATTATAATCTAAGAATGTAGTTATGCAGCTGAATGTTAAGAATGTAGTTATGAGCTGAAAATAGAAATGTATAAGGGAGGAGGTTAGAGAGACTAGATAGATTAATAGAAAGGAAGACAGACAGATAGAGACAAGTTATTGATCACATGAGAGAAAATGAAAAGTAGATAGATCTATAATTGGTTAGAATGATAGAGTTAGACGATAGAAAGACAGAACTATAGATAGATGGTCAGAATGATAGATAGAATGATAGATAGAACAATAGATAGATAGAAAGAACAGTTAGATAGACAGGCAGAGAGCAGACAGGACAGAACGATAGATAGAACGATGGATAGTTGGACAGAACGATAGATAGAACGAATTATATAGATAGATAGACAGAACGATAGACGGACAGAATGATAGGTAGACAGAAAGAATGATAGAACAATGGACAGAAAGACAGATAGATGGACAGAACGATATATAGACAGAATGAATGATAGATCGATGGACAGAATGATAGATAGACAGAATGAACGACAGATAGAACGATAGGTAGATGGACAGAATGATAGTTAGATGTACAGACCGATAGTTAGAACGATAGATAGATGGACAGAATGATAGATAGAATAAGATAGATCGACAGAAAGGGAGATAGATGCACATAACGATGGACAAAATGATAGATAGATGGACAGAACGATATATAGAACAATAGGTAGATGGACAGAATGATAGTTAGATGTAGATGTACAAACCGATAGATGGACAGAAAGAGAGATAGATGCACATAACGATGGACAGAATGATAGATAGATGGACAGAACGATATATAGAACAATATGTAGATGGACAGAATGATAGTTAGAATGATAGTTAGATGTACAGACCGATAGATGGACAGAAAGAATGATAGATAGATGGACAGAATGATAGATGGACAGAACGATGGACAGAACGATAGATAGATGGACAGAACTATATATAGAACGATAGATAGATGAACAGAACAATGGACAGAATGATGATAGATGGACAGAATGATATATATAACGATGGACAGAACTATAGAGTGATGGACAATGATAGATGGAACGATAGATAGTCAGAAAGAATGATAGAACGATGGACAGAACGATAGATAGATGGACAGAATAATAAATTGATGGACAGAATGACAGACAGAATAATAGATAGCTGGACAGAATGATAGATAGAATAATAGATAGATGGACAGAATGATAGATAGCTGGACAGAATGACAGACAGAACGTTCGATAGAATGATAGATAGCCAGAACGACAGACAAAACGATACATAAGATGGATAGAATGATAGATAGATGGACAGAATGATAGACAGCATAACAGATACATGGACAGAATGATTAGATAGAGACACAGATACACTGATTAGCCACAACATTAAAACCAGTGGCCTAATATCATGTTAGTCCCCCTCATGCAGCCAAAACAGCTCTGACCTGTAGAGGCATGGACTCCACAAGACCTCTGAAGGTGTCCTGTGGTATCTGGAACCAAGACGTCAGCAGCAGATCCTTTAAGTCCTGTAAGTTGCGAGGTGGGGCCTCCATGGATCTGACTTGTTGATCAAGCACATCCCATATATGCTCAATCGGATTGATATCTGGGGAATTTGGAGCCCAGTCAACACCTTAAACTGTCATGTTCCTCAAACCATTCCCGAATATTGTGTGCAGTATGGCAGGGAACATTAACATGCTAAAAGAGGTCACTGCCATCAGGGTATACCATTGCCATGAAGAAGTGTATGTGGTCTACAACTATCTTTAGGTAGATGGTACGTGTCAAAGTAACAACCACATGAATGCCAGGATCAAAAGTTTCCCAGCAGAACATTGCCCAGAGCATCACACTACCTCTGCCGGCCTGCCTTCTTCCCATAGTGCATCCTGCTGCCAACACTTCCCCAGGTAAACAATGCACCTGCACCCAGCCATCCACATGATCTAAAAGAAAACATGATTCACCAGACCAGGTCACCTTCTTCCATTGCTCCATGGTACAGTTCTGACACTCACATGCCCATTGTAGGCACTTTCGGTGGTGACAGGGGTCAGCATGGGCACTCTGACCAGTCTGCAGCTATGCAGCCCCATATGCAGCAAGCTGCGATGCACTGTGTGTTCCGACACCTTTCTATCATGGCCAGCATTACGTTTTTCAGCAATTTGGGCTACAGTAGCTCTTCTGTGGGATTGGCCCAGACGGGATAGCCTTCGCTTCCCATATGCGTCAATGGGCCTTGGGTGTCCATGATCCTGTCGCCGGTTCACCGGTTGTCCTTCCTTGGACCACATTTGATAGGTATGTTAAATCCCAAGGGACGTATATTATTTTATCATTGTGATGGTGATATTTAAATGTGGTTTGTGCACTAAACACTGCATACCGGGAACACCCGACAAGACCTGCCGTTTTGGAGATGCTCTGACCCAGTCGTCTAGCCATCAAAATTTTGCCCTTGTCAAAGACGCTCAGATCTTTACACTTGCCCATTTTTCCAGCTCCCAACACATGAAATTTGAGAACTGACTGTTCACTTGCTGCCTAATATATCCCACCCCTTGACAGGTGCCATTGTAACAATATAATCAATGTTATTAACTTCACTTGTCAGTGGTTTTAATGTTGTGGTTGATCAGTGTAGATAAAACAATAGATAGATAGATGAACAGAGTGATAGATAGAACGATAGACAGATGGACAAAATGATAGATAGTAAGGACGACAGATTGAACGATAAATAACAGCAAGATACATGGACAGAATGATGAATAGAACGATGGATAGATCAAGCGACAGAACGATGGACAGAATGATAGATAGTAAGAACGATAGATTGAACAATAAATAAATAAAACAACAGATGGATAGATGGACACAATGAAGAACAGAACGATGGATAGCTCGAATGATAGAATGATAGATAGATCGATTTTTAGGAAAAGGAGATTTATACAAGAATTTACTTTGAAAAGCCAGGGAGTCAGAATCCGCAGGGGTGGAATCAGATCTGGCGGTGGTGGAGACGACTGGTTGTCGAGGGAGATCCCAAGATTGTCTCTGATCTACAGAGATGGAAAAAGAGAGACACAAGGACGTTCTTTCCAGTGGAATTTGATTATCAACTGCACTGTAAATCATCCTTTGAAGGACTCTGTCTGTGTTTGTGTGTGTGTGTGTGTGTGTGTGTGTGCTCACCTTGGCCAAGTTTTGCCAGAGTTCACAGAGGTAGTCAAAGACCTGTGCATGAATCTCAGGGTCCTTGATGATGTTGACATCTCCCAGAATGCCGAGCATTCTCCTCCACATCACTGTGGCGACATCAGCGTGCCAGCCGGTCAGACTGCCTCCAGCCATCACACTACAGTCCTCTGTCGGAAACTTGCTGGTTTCTGAAAAGTACAAAGAGTCTTTACGAAGATTGCTAAATACAAAATAAGAACAACAGATCACACACACCATCTAATATACAATATGTTTGAGTGAATGTGTTTTTTTTACCAAGGTCATCAGGGGTCTGCAGGACAGAATGGTGCATTTTCTCATCCAGCTGCAGGTCTTTGTGCTGGATTTGTTCGGCGGTCAGTGTGGCAGGGGATGGTGTCTGTGATCGAGAACCTCCCAGAGAGTGCATGGGAGATGCATTTTCTGAACCTGTGGATATTACATTATATATTACAGTCCATTTACGACTTTAAAACATGAGAATAGTATCCTTAGTTAACATAATAATAATAAGTAAATCTTGTAGCATTAGGTTTTATATTGTACATTATATTTTGTGATTTCTCAGGCCTGCTTAACTTAATAAATAGGCTATATATCATCCATCCCTCCCAGACAGATGGATAGCAGCATAAGTGAGGTGGGCCGATGGGCAAGGAAGTACAGGTGAAACTCGAAAAATTAGAATATCGTGGAAAAGTTCATTAATTTCAGTAATTCAACTTAAAAGGTGAAACTAATATATTATATAGACTCATTACAAGCAAAGTAAGATATTTCAAGCCTTTATTTGATATAATTTTGATGATTATGGCTTACAGCTTATGAAAACCCCAAATTCAGAATCTCAGAAAATTAGAATATTACATGAAATCAATAAAAAAAGGATTTTAAATACAGAAATGTCGCCCTCTGAAAAGTATAATCATGCATATGTACTCAGTACTTGGTTTGGGCCCTTTGCATTAATTACTGCCTCAATGCAGTGGCATGGATGCTATCAGCCTGTGGCACTGCTGAGGTGTTATGGAAGACCAAGATGCTTCAATAGCGCCTTCAGCTCTTCTGCATTGTTTGGTCTCATGTCTCTCATCTTTCTCTTAGCAATGCCCCATAGATTCTCTATGGGGTTCAGGTCAAGCGAGTTTGCTGGCCAATCAAGCACAGTAATACCATGGTCATTGAACCAGGTTTTGGTACTTTTGGCAGTGTGGGCAGGTGCCAAGTCCTGCTGGAAAATGAAGTCAGCATCTCCATAAAGCTTGTCTGCTGAAGGAAGCATGAAGTGCTCTAAAATGTCCCGGTAGACGGCTGCGTTGACTCTGGACTTAATAAAGCACAGTGGACCAACACCAGCCGATGACATGGCTCCCCAAACCAACACAGACTGTGGAAACTTCACACTGGACTTCAAGCATCTTGGATTGTGTGCCTCTCCATTCTTCCTCCAGACTCTGGGACCTTGGTTTCCAAATGAGATGCAAAATTTGCTCTCATCAGAAAAGAGGACTTTGGACCACTGAGCAACAGACCAGTTCTTTTTTCTTTAGCCCAGGTAAGACGTTTGACATTTGAAGCCCATGTCCAGGACCCATCTGTGTGTGGTGGCTCTTGATGCAGTAACTCCAGCCTCAGTCCACTCCTTGTGGAGCTCCCCACACATTTGAATGGCCTTTTCCTGACAATCCTCTCCAGGCTACGGTCATCCCTGCTGCTTGTGCACCTTTTTCTTCCACACTTTTCCCTTCCACTTAACTTTCTATTAATGTGCTTTGATACAGCACTTTGAGAACATCCAACTTCTTTTGCAATTACCTTTTGAGGCTTTCCCTCCTTGTGGAGGGTGTCAATGATGGTTTTCTGCACAACTGTCAGGTCAGCAGTCTTCCCCATGATTGTGAATTCAACTGAACCAGACTGAGAGACCATTTAAAGGCTCAGGAACCCTTTGCAGGTGTTTTGGATTAATTAGCTGATTAGAGTGTGACACTTTGAGCCTACAATACTGAACCTTTTCACAATATTCTAATTTTCTGAGATTCTGAATTTGGGGTTTTCATAAGCTGTAAGCCATAATCATCAAAATTATATCAAATAAAGGCTTGAAATATCTTACTTTGCTTGTAATGAGTCTACATAATATATTAGTTTCACCTTTTAAGTTGAATTACTGAAATTAATGAACTTTTGCACGATATTCTAATTTTTCGAGTTTCACCTGTACAGTACAGGGGAAAATAACATTGTGACAGTTTATTTTCAGTGAGCTGAGCAAATTGTCACAGAATTAAAGAGCATGACATTGAACTGATGCAGTGCCCGCCTGTGCGGGTTGATGGTGCGAGGATCTGCCATTGACACTGCAACATCTGTAGGATTGACGGCAAGCTACAAATAATGCTCAGCAAAAATGTTCCCTTGTCCACTGAAAACAGGCAGATTAAAAGAATGATTATTGGATTTTAAGAATCCATATTGAATCGTTCAAATGAAGATTCCGACGCATGTTTTATAACTAGTGATAGACTGATATATTGGTCATACAGTTCGGCCATTTTGCAATTATCGGCATCGACCGATAACAGTGTTCGCTTGGACCATTAACATAAGTGTCAACTTTCCCTCATGTCAGATCCAAAATCTACCAAAGGATTTGTAAAAGGATAGTCAACGGTTTGTTTTCAAATCTGAGTAAATATTGCATAAAATAAGCGTTTGTATTACTTTACAAATGTTGTGTACATCTGATTTGATGTTGTTAAATTGTATTATGTTTATATCAGCCTTCAGCCATCCTGCTTTCCAAATGGGTTTTGGCATAGACTTTAAAAAACCTGTATCGATCACCACTAATTATAACTATATCAGATGATATTAACTAAAACAGGAGCCTTTTTTGCCCCAACATTTTGAATTTCATTTGTTTTTAACCATCTCAGTGGCATTTTTGCCTCGAGCCCTCGTTCATTTCCCACCGTGATGTGGAACAGTACAAATTAAAATGGGAATGAAATCAATCCGGAGTAATTGCCAGAGGGAACCATCATTATTAATTATGTATAATTTGCTTATTATAGTACTATGCAATTCTCATTGCTGCAAATAATACATTATGAAAGAGACTTGCGGGGACAGGAGCTGAAATGAAACTAAGGTTCGAACCAATTGTGTAAACGTATTATTGGATTAACCTATATTCCCCCAAGATCCATGCTTACAATGGTGATGGCTCATGGATCACCCTTAAAGGGGTTAAAATATTAAACATTTCAGATACCATCACAGATCTCTACCTCATACGCCACAACACCCCTTTGTATGCTTGTGTGCATAAGAGTGTACCAGTAATGGTGACTGTATCAGCAGAGAGGCCATGCTGACTGAGGCTGCTGGTCTCCGAGTCAATGTGAAGTGTGGTGAGGCTAGAAAGCTCTTGTTCCTCTGCGGTTTGCCCAGTTCCACTCAAACTATCCTGATCGGTAGAGCCAAGAGCACAAGTCTCGGGTGGGAAACTGAAATCTGCACACAAATACAAAAACATTTTATCAGCCTCAACAGCTGTCAACTTGCCATTTTCAGCTCAATTAAAACCTGTGTTGATGCACTTACTTTCAAACTTGTTTTCATACTGAAAAGCATTGAAGGACTCTGATTGACTGTCTGAGCTAATAAGGTCACTTCCACTGGCGCTGGCTGGTGAAGTCCACTCAGAGGGTACGCCGGGGTCATCTGCAGGTCGTGTGGCGTTCTGACGGTTCAGGAGCTCTGGTAGATCTTTGGGAATCTCAAGACTGCCTGGGCTACTGCCACGCCTTGTCATGCTCTATTAATGGTAAACACATTGACCACATTGATGTTCATCTGTGTATGTTATTCTTAAGAAAATTATTAGTTACTGTAAAAGTTTTCATAATCAAAGTCATCAAAATGTGAACCTTATGAATATTCTGTTGAACTCGGAATACCATCACATTGAAGACATTGTGGTACCAATAGCATGTTGTCTTTGAAAGCTTGTATACATAATTAGCAGGATCCATGTGTGCAAAATGATATTTTATTTAGATGTGTTATGATTGAACAGAAGGATAAAATGGTAGTGTAATGTAGTGTAGACATACAGAAGTTCCCCTAGCCCTCAGCCTCTCCTGGATGAACTCATCCATGAGGTCACTGACGTTTGGGTTGCTGCTGCCAGCATCATTGGACATGGGCCTCATTTTTGGCGTCAGCTCATCTTTATTGGCTGTTACAGATACACAACAGGTT
Source organism: Xyrauchen texanus (assembly GCF_025860055.1). Lineage (NCBI taxonomy): Eukaryota > Metazoa > Chordata > Actinopteri > Cypriniformes > Catostomidae > Xyrauchen > Xyrauchen texanus. The sequence continues at coordinate 38,383,028 of NC_068291.1, forward strand.
ACCTCATCAGTAATTTTGAAGTATGACACATGCAACACATTACATATAATGCAAACACAAATGACCTAGTGGACCATGTACTGACTGATTTTCTCTTAGTAGTAACTTCTGCATCGGTCTACATCTCTCGAATGTAATTATACATAATTAGTTTTAGTTTGGGGACAGTGAGTGAGTAAATAAATGTAACTTTCTTAAAGGACAATAGTGCCATCGAGATTTTGCTCAAGCTTTACGTTAGTCTATTTTTAACATCTTCTTTGACATCCAAAAAACTGATTTAAAGGCATAGATTACATTGTGACCAACCATTCCTTAAACATGTAAATAATCTAAAATCCAGATGTTGAATAAAAAATGTCCATGGATATGCCTACTCCCTATATCATCAATCTTTTTGACAGGAAAGCACTTATTAAAAGATATTACTGTACAAACTGTGGGTGTGAATGGTAGTAAGAGTTTGCTGAAACCTGTATCAAGAATCTACGGCTTCAACAAGCCTGAAAAACTTGCTTGTGGTAAAAAGAGTGGGGGGAAAATTCAGCACTATTGTCCTTGAAAAACAATAGAAATTCCTTGGGCAATAAAAAACATAAAATACTAAACCAGGACACACAGAAAAAAAAACATTCTGAATGGAAGCCAACCACAAAAATGATTTCATCCAGCGAAGCAATGCAGTTACTCACAGTTCATGCAGTCCTCAAACATAGACAGACAGAAAGACAGACAGAGAAAACCCTGGAAGTCCAAACCTAGGAGTTAGTGAGGTGACCGTGGTTAAAGTGAGACAGCAGTAAGTATGTTAGTCACCCACAGTAAGACAAGGCAGCCTTCATTCCAAAAGCAAAGAGTTAGGCAGCAACTTGTTAAAAATCATTCAAACTCGGCAGCTTTCTGGGTACGATGCATTGTGGGGACTGTGGCTTTGTATTCACCTTGATGTCTGGTTAGTTCAGACTACAAGCTGTCTCAAGTCATTAACTAAAAGCTTGCACTATCAAACTGTCCACGGGAGCCATTCTAACAGTGGCATTCCTACTGTAATAACTGCTACTATGCTGCTGACAAGATGGCAAGCTTTAAACACATAGTAACACAAGCTAAAATCTCAAATAATGTAATATTTTTACCATCAGAAGACAAGGCGAGCGCTAACAGTTCTCTTTCAAAGGGATAGTGCTGCCCTCTACTGGCATTAAAAAAAACTTTGGCTGCAAAATGCACTAAGAAAAATTCAAGAGTTCAAGTTAAACTCTATCAACCGCAACTGTGAAATTATTACCAGATTACCAACAAAACTTTTTTGACTCATCAAAAATCTTGTTTACAGTAATGAATTTACAATGGAAGTCTATGGGGCAAGACATTCCAGAGGGTTTAAAACGCAGATGTGCATTTAGAATTTGTTAACTTGCTTAAATTCTTCCATACAAAAATATTTGTTTCTGGTATGCGAGTTGTAAAGCTGTCGAGATCAATCTTTTAGCCATGGACCAACTTTTATAGCCGGTACTTCCCCCATTACAAAGTGCTTTAAGGATGGTTTTGTCACTGAATTTTTTTTCAGTATCCTTTTATTTTTCCCCTTTTCTCCCAATTCGGAATGCACAATTCCCAATGTGCTTTTAAGTCCTCGTGGTCGCGTAGTGATTTGTCTCAATCCGGGTGGCGGAGGACGAATCCCAGTTGCCTCCCCGTCTGAGACCGTCAACCCGTGCATCTTATCACGTGGCTTGTTGAGCGCGTTGCCACGGAGACATAGCGCATGTGGAGGCTTCGCGCCATCCACGTTCAACTCACCATCTACCCCACCAAGAACTAACCCCATATTATAGCGACCATGAGAAGGTTACCCCAAGTGACTCTAACCTCCCTAGCAACCGGGCCAATTTGGTTGCTTAGGAGACCTAGCTGGAGTCCACTGAGCAACCCAGGCTCCCTTTTTTCTGTATACTTGTACTTACCATGCAAAAGTTCTCAGTTCTACTGGCTTTACATGGCCATGACACAAGTTGAAATATTATCATTTAATCTCCAGACTTGTGAGTATACTTTTAAATAGTGTGCATTTAAATTAGTATTATTGTGAAATGAGCCCTTAAGATATCCATTATAAGTGCATTACTGTAAATGTGATTTATGTTTGTTTTTACTCATGCTACAGATGTTTTCAAAAGAGCTTAACTTGTATAGAAACCGTAAGATTTCTATATGTTGAAATGGCAATATTAATAATCACACAGATTATAAAACATAAAATTAGATTAGAAAACATCTGTTCATCTCTATAGAGTTCAGATATTAAGTTTGTGTAAATGTGAATGTGTGAACGTGTGTGTGTGTATGTGTGTGTGAGAGAGATAGAGAGAGAGAGAGGGCAGGGAGGTAGGCATGAGGTCGCATGCAACATCCAGGGGAAGAGGGGCAGCAGAAATTAGGTCCCAGAAGCTTGAGGAGGAGGGGAAGCCATCTCAAAGGTGAGGGACCGTTGGTCTTTTGAGAGTCTGTTTTTATGGAATTGAGCTACTTGAAAAGAAAATACAAAAAGAGGTTTCAAATCAATCCGCATTCAGCTAAAATCAAACAGTCACAAGAAAATAAAAAAGAAGGGAAAACGGACAGGCGGATTTTTTCACTTTTTTCATGTCTTCCATGTTGTGAGAGGGAATTGAGCCTTTTGAGTGCTCACCTGAGGTTTTTCTTCCAAAATAGCCCATTACTTGAGTGTACAGGTCCTTCAGGTGTGCCTCAGTGGCAGGTGTTTTGCCATGGCGCTGGGGTGACACCGCCTGGGCCTTGGGTTTGGAGAGAGCATGGACCATAGACTTATACACCCCACCCAACAGTGCCACCTGCTGCTGCCGTGAGGGGCTACACCCTGATTCCTGAGATCTGGAGCGGGAACCCCGTGGGCGGAGAGATGGGCGGCTGAGTCGGCCACGTCTAGCCCCGCTGTTGGAGCCTCTATTCGGCTCCACAGGTTCGCAACAGGCGACCCCTTCCCCCATGCCATCTTTGACCTTTGCTGCTGCCCCGCTCCCCCCAACCGAGTGGCTGCTAAAGTGGCCGAGACGGCGAAGTCGGGTCTTCCAGTGTGCCTCTTTGGGGTCCAGGGGGTTGTGAAACTGCACGGACTCTGTGGACGGGCGGAAACTGACGTGGACCCCACCGCTGTGCCTCTTTTTGGGGTCAGGATGGGAGAGCTTGGGCCTTGCTGCAAGCTGGGTTGGTGATGGGCTGTGTTCGCTTTCGCTCGCCCTGTCTGTAGCATTCTGGCGTTGTAACTGTTTGGCTTTACTGACCTCTACTGGACCCTCTGTACTAGAACTTTTCTGCATAAGACTCAAATCCCAATCGCACTGCTCTAAACACTCATACAAACTCTTCTCGCTTTGTTCCATTTCTCGATCCCATTCTAATGCCCAATCCCCACTTTCCCCAATCTGCACTTGTCTACTATCTGAACCTGACTCAACTTTCTCTCCAAACACCCCAATTTCGCCTACCATGAACTCCCTGCTACAAAACTCCTTGAAAACGCTGAAGACGTCCTCCTCGCCTTCTCCCTCGATCTGAATTGTCTCAGCTGCAGCTGGACAGGACCAATCAGGGATAAAGGGAGGTTGCTGCCCTGGCATCTGGCAGAGATGGTCATAGATGCTTTCGCCCACCTCCAGGGATGCTTGGCTGTCAGGGGGTGGGTCAGTGAGCTGGTGTGGGGATGGGGAGCAGTGGGGGGAATTGGTGGTGGTAAAGTGGGTGGAGTTAGAGGGACTGTCAGAGACAGGAAGTGCACCTTTGACATGCTCAGCAATGAAGGGCTCCATGATGTCAGAGGCGCTGCTGCTGCGGGGAAGAGGGGGCTGTTCCAAGTCTCCAGAGGCAGAGAACACCTCTGACGACGGAGTCCTCTCGCTCTGAGAGCAGTGCCGAATCCGCTGAACGCGTGGGGCGATAGGAAGTTCCTCCATGTCTAAATATGAACAGAAACAACAATCAGAATATGTTCATAGATACAAGATGTGCGTTTATGCATAGATTTGGTCATAAAACGAAGCGCAGAGTGATATTGTCTGCAACATATATTGTGTTCAAAGGTTAGTTTACCCAGGTTTTCGAAAATGTTATCACCATTTACACAATCTAATTTTGCTCCAAAAACCCCTATGACTTAGCCTCAGTCACTATCAATTTCGTTGTACGGGGGGGGCTAAATAAAGTGAATGGCAACTGAGGCTAACATTCTGCTTAACATCGCATTTTACATTCCACAGAACAAAAAGTCATACAGGCATGGAGGGTGAATAAATGATGACAGAATTTACATTTTTAGGTGAACTAACCCTTTTGGTAACAAGCAATTGAAGTCCACTATTTTAATTTCAGATACCTATATGGCTGTGAAAATACCTAGCAAGTATTATAATATTAACTGATCCATGTACAACACCACTGTACATGCAAAATACATACAGTACATGCACAAAAACACACAGATAACACCAGCTGTAAATCAAAATACATTTACAAACTTAAACTCAAAAGTTAAACTTAACATATCAAACCACAAGACAAATAAAACATTTTATCCATATTGTTATTTCACCAGATAAAAATCTAACCATCCAAACAAACATGATAGCAGAGTAATGCAGACAAAAGGTAAACTTTTAGACAGTGTTTTTCTCAAAAGATCTGGGTGTGAAGAGGGGTTAGAATTCTAGAGGTGATGCAAAGTGCAAAAGGAATAATGCTATAATGAACAAGGATAAGAAAACAATCAGGCACTGATTCAAACACACACAAGACTCAAAAGGGTGGTTGAGCGAATGAGAAATGACTGGGAAACATTTCTTACTTTGTTCTTTTGATCATGGGATAAAATATAACCAGGACATATCTTGACAGTTTACATAGCCACATACACACCAATATGTTTTCAGTTGAACGTTATCGTTTTTCAAAGTATGTTACTAGAGAGCGTTTTCAAAAGTCTCAATTTTCAGGGGAGGAAAACACTGATTTTGATATGTTTTCACATCTCATCAACACTGGAACAATGTGTTTTCAGCCAAAAATGTATTAGTGTGCACGTGCCTATATATTCACCCTGTGAAAAAGCAACCAGTGTAAAATTGCAGAGAGCAGCCCTAAAGCAATGATGAATAAGAAGGGCATTTTCATTCACACAAACACATTAAAATCTACTGAGAAAACCACTACACACACACACACACACACACACACACAACTAGGTCTATTAAATGAAAATCACTTTATATATGCAATACTATAAGGGGCAGGTAGAGAATGCTTTTTACAGGAAGTGCATATACAGACATACATTCTATACACATTCATGCACAATCAGGGGCCATTAACGCAGTCAGAGGCGCGAGTACCGATACTGACGTAAAGGGCTCTACCTGACAGCTCATCAGCTAGGGGAGTGAGGACATAGTCAGGCAGGAGAGGGTGTACGGGGTGGATCAGTACAGGTGCGCTTTTAGCACTGCGAATAAAGGCTGAGGACAGCAGGCTGTCCCCCGTAGAGCAACTACGCAGAGCTACAGTACAAACACACACACCCAGAGAGAGAAAAAGAGAAAGGACAACACGACGGACAGTGAGAAAAAGAAGGAAGTGGGGTAGAAAGAGATATGAGGAGTGATGTTCAAACAGAATAGGAGGACATGATGTAAGAGGTAAGAGAAAAAGAGAGAGAAAGTGATGGATGAAAGAGGTGAGCATTACAAAGAAGAGATTAAGTAAATAAGTGTATTTGCTTTTTGTAATTAGTGTTTTTCAAATCAGCACTGACTACATACACAAACATCAAATATCTGAAAAAACTAGAGTTTGATATTCATGAGGGGTAACACATTGTATTAGAAAAACATGCCATATGTTACAACAAATCCATCATGTTCCAATAGCAATTGAGTCAAACTGCTAAGCTAAGGCTACAATCCAATTTGTATACTATCAATACTATAATATAGTATGCAAGATTAGTGATAAGGGAGACAGGGATTCATGCACCTCAAATCAGAACACTGCTTATGTGCTACTACTCAAAGTGTGCTTCCTTACAAATTTTTGATCTACACTCACCTAAAGGATTATTAGGAACACCTGTTCAATTTCTCATTAATGCAATTATCTAATCAACCAATCACATGGCAGTTGCTTCAATGCGTTTAGGGGTGTGGTCCTGGTCAAGACAATCTCCTGAACTCCAAACTGAATGTCAGAATGGGAAAGAAAGGTGATTTAAGCAATTTTGAGCGTGGCATGGTTGTTGGTGCCAGACGGGCCGGTCTGAGTATTTCACAATCTGCTCAGTTACTGGGATTTTCACGCACAACCATTTCTAGGGTTTACAAAGAATGGTGTGAAAAGGGAAAAACATCCAGTATGCGGCAGTCCTGTGGGCTGAAAATGCCTTGTTGATGCTAGAGGTCAGAGGAGAATGGGCCGACTGATTCAAGCTGATAGAAGAGCAACTTTGCCTGAAATAACCACTCGCTACAACCGAGGTATGCAGCAAAGCATTTGTGAAGCCACAACATGCACAACCTTGAGGCGGATGGGCTACAACAGCAGAAGACCCCACCGGGTACCACTCATCTCCACTACAAATAGGAAAAAGAGGCTACAATTTGCAAGAGCTCACCAAAATTGGACAGTTGAAGACTGGAAAAATGTTGCCTGGTCTGATGAGTCTCGATTTCTGTTGAGACATTCAGATGGTAGAGTCAGAATTTGGCATAAACAGAATGAGAACATGGATCCATCATGCCTTGTTACCACTGTGCAGGCTGGTGGTGGTGGTGTAATGGTGTGGGGAAGTTTTCTTGGCACACTTTAGGCCCCTTAGTGCCAATTGGGCATCGTTTAAATGCCACGGCCTACCTGAGCATTGTTTCTGACCATGTCCATCCCTTTATGGCCACCATGTACCCATCCTCTGATGGCTACTTCCAACAGGATAATGCACCATGTCACAAAGCTCGAATCATTTCAAATTGGTTTCTTGAACATGACAATGAGTTCACTGTACTAAAATGGCCCCCACAGTCACCAGATCTCAACCCAATAGAGCATCTTTGGGATGTGGTGGAACGGGAGCTTCGTGCCCTGGATGTGCATCCCACAAATCTCCATCAACTGCAAGATGCTATCCTAACAATATGGGCCAACATTTCTAAAGAATGCTTTCAGCACCTTGTTGAATCAATGCCACGTAGAATTAAGGCAGTTCTGAAGGCGAAAGGTGGTCATACACAGTATTAGTATGGTGTTCCTAATAATCCTTTAGGTGAGTGTATATTGCCCACTTTCTTATGATTAGTGAAGTTCATACTAATGGTGCCAAATTATGCAAACTGGGATGCAGCCCAAGAAAGGATATCAACTTCAACATGTCAAATTCTCTTCTAGTTAATATCTAATATTTGCTCATCTTTTTTTTTTTTTTTTCTAAACCAGAGTAATTCAGATAAAAACATGATGAGACAAAGCTGTACTATTTAAAAGTTCTTGACTAAACTAGCTTTAGATTGGCATGAAGAGAAAGGAGGAAGGGTCTGGCCTCTGGACTCACCCACTGTCTTCTGTCTGACGTTGCTCCTTGCCTTCTCTATGCCAGGTGATCCAGCTGTGGTGGCACTGCGCTGTCTCATGGCAGCTGCTTGGCCTGGTGGGTCTCGACTCCAGCCTTTGGAGAACGACCGATCCACAGTGATTTTCTGCCCCTCGTGGATGCCACCTAGATGTCACCAAATAAATAAAATATATCATGTCTATATTACAGTGTTTCAGTCCAACCTCAAAATCAGTTAACAAAATGTAAAAAATAAATAAATAAATAAATAAAACACTTTAACAATGTTTGCTTTGATTTAATTGTATTGTTTTGATACAACTAGTCTGTGTGCATTAATGAAAGTATATTTTATTAAATAAACTCACCTTTGCCTTTGTGTTTCTTCTGTTTCTGCTCACTGAGTTTGTTCAGGGGCAGCTCGTTCAGGTCCAGGCTATAAAGGTTGCGTGCTAATACCTTGGTAAGTGTTTCCATGGTGAGGGACCACTCAGTGACCAGCTCTTCCCAACAGGTAAGAGAGGAGAGTACAGACAGCAGGTCATCCCATAACTCTCGAGGGATGTACACGTTCAGATTCCCTTTGATCCAGGCCACAATAAGAGTCTGTTTAGAGAGAAAGACCACTCGGAGTAAAAACTAGCAAAGTACACATATCTACTGGCTGACACTGGTGTTTCAAAAAGGTTCCAGCATCCAGAATGTGAAAGTAAAATAATACACAAAGTAACAAAATCAGAGTGAATCAAAATATGTGTGGAGGTGGGTTTTAGGCAAATTAGGTTTCACTGTGGTTAGAGTTAACCAGAACCATGCAGGAACATTTTACTTTTCTCAAAGACATGGCTGGTTTTGACAAAAACTCAGAATAACATGCAGATGTATTCGCTTTATTGCATCACACCTGGTTAGAACATGTTATAATGGTAATAATAAGAGAAAATCACATCACAACACACATTACTTATTTAATAATAACATTAATTCATATTATTTATATTACCCCAGGGGATAAATAAGTAAAATCATATCCAGTAATACCTTTTCCTCTTACTTGATTGTACAGCCTAACCAGTTTTAGTTCAAAACATTACAAGACTAAGCGGTAATGATGCATGACATCTGTCAAAACTGATTAGAGATAAACTATATGAAAACTTGGGTGCTGCAAACAGTGGTTTTGTACACTAGCTGTTGTGGTGTGTTGGTGGGTGGCACCTGAAAAATGGCTGCAGCCAGTCGGCCTGATAAAGTGTTACTCTTCTTCCCATGAGGCATGATGGATGGTGGTCTCTTCATCACACACTCTGTTACTCTTAGCAACACCAGCAGGATCTGCTCCCTGAGAGAGAGAGAGAGAGAGAGAGAGAGAGAGAGAGAGAGAGAGAGAGAGAGAGAGAGAGAGAGGGAGAGAGACACACACACACACAACACAGGAAGAGCTTGTTAATCAAGGCCTTCCTAAATCAATATAAACATGAATGGATATTTTACAATGCATTTAACTTCCATAACATGACATATTTCAGAGTGAAACATTGTAGGGGGAAACAAGATTTAATTCAATGGCATTTGTTTGACCTTGACTCATGTGAGCAGAAACGTTTCAAAGGTAATTCAAAATTAATGCATACGGAGATTATTTTAATTATTAATATAAGAATATTTTAGTATAGCTTCTTTATAATAACATCAATGTTCATTTCAAGATGCGTCTAAATCCTAAACTCAACTCAATGATACACTGATTTGATTCAAAGATCATACCAGGTCTTCTGGTTCATGGTTTCATGCATGACCAGACTGCGGTATATGTTCAGCACACGCTTGGACATGTCGACATGTTCTTCCAGAAGTGACTTCAGCTCATTGGCTGCCTCCAGAAGGAAGACGTTAGAGGAGTTGGTGATGAAAACCTGTGAGGAAGAGATGTTGAAGAGTAGATTAGACTACAGTGCAGACATTTATCACAAATTCTACCCTAAATCAGTTTCTGCATCACCAAGAGAATAAGTAAAACATGACATGTAGGGGCTGGGACTGTGTTTACCTGTAGTGTGGCCTGGACACCAGCATGTACATTGTACTCCAGGACTTCAGTGTCAGATGACTTACTCCTGCACCAATTAGGGCTTTGATTGTGAATGGAAACTGTGAGCCCCATATCCTACACACACACACACACACACACACACACACACACACACACACACACACACACACACACACACACACGCGTTGGTACGGCTATCCTTATGAGGACTCTCCATAGACAATGATTTTTATACGGACTGTAAGTATACAGTGTTTTTTTAAGCTATTTGAATTATGGGGACACTAGAAATTTCCTCAAACCACATTTATAGCATAATACCCTTGTAATTACCCGTTTGTAACCTAATAAAACGTCCTCAAAAAACACCCAAACCCACACACACACACACACATTGATCCAGACAGTACAACAACAGCAATGTGTCTATACAAGCTACTGGCAAAAAAAAATAATAAATAAATAAATTAAAAAAAAAACACACATTGCATTTCAAGTTCTAGGTAAGAAATTAGATAACACTAATTCATAATCCTCAAAATCTTTGTGTTTCTTGATTGTTTAAACTAAAGCAGGCATTACACTTTATAATATACAAAACAAACAGCATTGTGGGGTAAATAGGTAGAGCAGTATGATACAAATGCATGGATATATAAAGTTTGAAAAGTAATGATAGACAACAATTTCAGCTAATAACTCATATTGCAATAAATTTAATAAAAATCTACAGTTTTTGCTTAGTTTTTTTTTTAAATAGGGATGCACCTTTAGGATTTTTTTGCTGATATCGATACTAACAAAAACGTATAGGCCGAGATACCAATATTTTAACACTTACCTTATTTTGTCTTCAGATCACTGGTTTTCTTAGGAATTATGTTATAAATATGTCCTGGTCACAGAGGTACAAACTTTATATTTTTTTACTGTTCTAACAATAAATAATTTCCATTGAACACATGACAGGCCAAAATTGTAAAGAAAGCCACAAAAAATAGTTTAATACAAGATAAAATGATGAAAAATAAGTAAATATGATGAAATTATGATTGATATGAAAAAAAGGTTAATTTGTACTTCTAAAACTTTTTTGCACTGCTGTTTTTGCAGTTTAAATAATAGAACTCACATTTTACATGTGTGTACTGTATAAGATAGAACATTACAAAATCATACTATTCATATGTTGGACAATTCCAATGAAACGTCAACCACATCATGGAAAAATAACTATGTTTAAACCAAAGGAATAAAACCCCTTTTAAATTCAGAATTATAGTGGTACATGGATAATGCCTTCCAGACCGCTAGAGGGTGCCGCTTGCTCACACAGTGCTGACTAAAGCACTCAATGCAGAAATGCAGCCTTTTAAGGTTAAGTAATTGCTCAAGGCCATATTGCGATTTAAATCTTAATTCCTGTAACATTAATGGATATGTGAGTATATGGTTTGAAAAGTCAGCCTGATAATTAAAAATATATGATGACAATGGCCAATACAGATATGGTCACAAATATAGCTCATGCGAAGAATGTAGGGGGACCAGGCTCTGACTAAATGTGTAATAACAGCTTCAACATTCTTGTGTCCCACCTCCTCCTCTTTATCAGCTCCTTGCTTGTGGGCAGAGTCCAGCTGGCCTGAGAATTGGTCTTCCTCTTGTTCTCTCATAAACACAGGCTTATCCTGCTGAGAGATCCACTCCTGATACACCCGTACCACCTTACGCATCGCTGCAGCTTCACACATGGGCAACAGAAATGCCTGCGGAATTTAAGACATTCTTTTGTAGACACAGACAGAATCAGCATATAGATAGTATATCAAAAATGTGGGACTGAATCCGAGGCAGGGCCACCATGTTGCAGATGATAGAATGGTTGGGAACCCAGAAGGGTTCAGAATGTTTTTTGTTTTTTAAACCTGGAGCCAAATGAACTTCATGACTCTGTTAACGGTTCTGGAACAATCTTTGGAATCTTTTAGTACGTAACAAAAAGTAGCCTTTGCAATCCAGGAAGCACATTTATAGATTATATTATGGTGAAAGTGTTGCTAATGAATATTAATACGGTCACACCAATGTTCCATGGTTCCATCAGATTCTTATCACTTAACGTACCTAATATTAAATAAGCATTCCAACACAAAAAGATTCTTACATTTCAATCTATGTAAATTCCTTAAGAGTTCCCAACAATACAGGTTAATGACTGGGAGAGTACTCATATGACTTCCTCTTATGGCAGTTCCAACTCAACCAATAGCCTTGACAAAAGATAATGCACAATTATACACATAGCAATTCCTCTTTATAAACACATATCAAACATACTTCTCACATGAGGACAATCCCTGAACAACAAAACAATTAGCCACTTCTGCAATATGGCTCAGAGTTCTCCTTTCTCTTTATTTAAAGTTTAGGTTTGTTAAAACACTTCTCTTGCTCTTTGTCCTCATGGGTGAGTTACCTGTCGAAAGATCTCTGTGATGAAGTTGACATTGGTTCTGGAGGAGCACAGGACCCGTCGGACCACCTCGATATCAGTGAGATGTTCCTCATCCATGCTGCAGAGACTGGAGGAGCTGGGTTCTCTCTCCGTCAGCGTGCTGGTGTTGGAGTGTGACTGCTCGGGTTCACTAGCACCTCCCCCATCCAAACCATCTGGTCTTAGACCGCCATCCTCACCACGTGCAGCTAGGCCTGCTGCTGCTCTCTAAAACAACAACAGCATCACAAATGTGCATTAATAAAATCTTTGCCACTGAATTAGTTAACAACTTAACGAGATAAGGGAAATTAAAATCCTGTCATTTACTCACCCCTCGTGATGTTCAAAACCTGCATTACTTATTACTTCGGTGAAACACAAAATATTTGGCAGAATACTAGCCTGTCACCATTCACATTCATTGTATCTACTTTCATTGTATGGGAAAAAAACAGACGCAATTAAATCGAATGCTGACTGATGCTGTCAGTCCCTGCTCGAGTTTCACGAAGAAAGAAAATTCATACAGGTTTGGCACAACGTGGGTGAGTAAATTATGACAGAGTGGATGCAATGAAACATGTACGGGTTTATTTTAACCTGGATGTTCTTTGGCACGTTTTCTCCTTCCATGCCAGGGATGTGTGTTCCAGTGTTGGACCTGGGCTCCAGCCAAAAGGAGACCAGCCAGCGGATAAATATGACTCTGGCATTAAGGAAGTTCTCTTTAGTGCAGTACAGGGCTTCATTGGTCTCTGGGTCTCTTTTAACAACTATGTAGTAAGGCTTTGGTCTCATGGCTGGAATATCTATTATAAAACAGAACACAATTCCAAATTAGACCTCAGAGCATCTTGAGCAACTGAATCTGGTGTTGCCACAGAAGAAAGTTTAATATCCTAAAAACATAGAGAATTTGGCATTGTCATATAGTCTTACCAAGAATAGGATTGTACAAACTGGTCTCCTTGGAGAAGTTGGGGAAGATATGGGGCAGGTAATACTTTTTGAAATTTGTGAACAGGAAGGCGAAACCCTTCTCATGATTTTCCTTATACTTCCACTCCAGACTTTTGGCCTGTAGTGAAACAGAGCACACATCAAGCTGAGCACAAACACAGCAGCAGGGACAAAGCAGTCTGACTGTTTTTTCGTGAAAGACAGTGGATTAGTGGAGTCAAGCAGTGCGTGGTGCTGTTGTATATGTGGGGGGACTGGGAAATATACAGTAGTTAAAAAAAAAATTATTCAGGGCTCCAGCCAAAAAAATACAAATAATTACTATGGAGCCATTGGCTCATAAAATGAAACATTTAGGAGCCAAATGGCTGTTTTTAGCTGCGATATTACAGAATTGCTAGATTTAGATGGTTATTCAGAAGAAAGACAGAAAGCTGAAGAAAAAAAAAAGCAAGATGATAACCGATTAACTGATTCTTTTTTTAAATCAATATGACAGGGCTGGTAAATTTAATGCACTCATTTCGGCGATTAATAGTTGACTGTTTAACGCTTTAAAAAAAAGAAGTTACAGTATGCTTTTTTTTTTTCACGTCCTGAAACTGCAAAAACTTCCTATTGCTAAAATGACCATATATAAATTTCCAAGAGGTACACGCTCGACTCAGCTGCACATGCTAGCACAGAAACTGATGTATGCAGCAGTGCACACTTATTCATTATGTGAGGGAATGCATTTACTGTATGGAGAATGGAGACTTGACCAGTTGTGGGAGAGATACTGGCGTATCTTTTCGCATCGCCCGAAAATGCTCACACACTCACATGAACCAGTATCAAAAACTAAACTGCGCGATAGAGACTGTGAAGGACCTGGCCATTCAGCAAGCGGCAGCCAGAAAATGTAATAGTTTTGAGATTTTAAAGTTCAGCAAATTAAACTTCAGCAATTAATTTGTTTTATATCTGTACCTAGTCTCTAATAATACAAATCTACCCATTTTACCCTATTATTAAAAAAAGTCCACTGGAAAACGACAGAAGGTTTAGCCCAACTTTTAATTTAAGTTATAGTTCACCCAAAAATGTAAATTCTCTCATCATCCCCATACCATCCAAGGTGTTTATGACTTTCTTCCTTCAGCAGAACACATTTGAAGAAAAACAGAAAAATATCTCAGCTCAGAACTTCCTTATAATGGATGTGGATGGTAACACGATATTTGATGCTCCAAAAAGCACAGACAACCAGCATTAACGTAATCCATATGACTCCAGTGGTTACATTAATGTCTTATAAAGCGATATGATTGCTTTTGCTGTGAAAAATAACTATATTTAAGTAGTTTTAACTAAATCGTTACTTCCAGTAAGCAGCAGTATGCGTGTTCATAAGAGGGCTAAGGTCAAGCGGTCTTTCCAATGATGGTATGGCAACGTTCCATGCATTGCAGCAAGATGCTCTCTATCTCTGTTGGCATTGCATGGCATTGCCTACATGTGCACCACCACGTCTGCTGAGCTCTCTCTCTCTCTCTCTCTCTCTCTCTCTCTCTGAGGCTTTTTGGTTCAGCCTCCTACTTCTCCCTGTGTATAAATATCCCTGTGCAAAAACTTGTATATCCTCTGTTTAAATTTGCTTCAATTTGTTTACAGCATTCGGTTTGTAAAGCATTTCTCCTTCAGCGCTGCACTTCCGGGTTTGTCGCGCGTGCCAACGCAAATATGTCACACGAGAGATCATGTGACCTCAAACCTCTCATGAACGCTCATACTGCTGCTTACCGGAAATGATGAATTATAATTAAAAAGTACTTAAATAGGTGGCCTGGGTAGCTCAGCAAGTAAAAGAGACAAAATAGTGGATCCATGTTATGGCTAAATTCAGATATCCATCAACTAATGAAAAAGGGAGATCTTGCTTTGAAAAAGCCTTTGCTTACACAAACACAGACAGATCTTCTAAGCTTTAAGTCGTTAAGAATTAAAGTAGTTAGTGAAATTAGAAAAGTGAAAACTGCATATTTGGAGCAATTGATTGCAGAATCAGGAGGAAATAGCTCATCTCTTTGGACAAACTTTCTAAACGAGAAGGTATACAAAGAAAACCATTGTTGGAGCTGCACATAAATGGAAGACTTAGTTCTGATAGCACTGAAATTACTAATTAACTTACTAGATATTTTATCCAGTCTGTGGAAGAACTTGCTATATGTATTGAATCTGTACAATTACCTCAATATGCAATAAGACACAACCTCATACTTTTATATCTCTGAGATCGATGAAGATAAGATACTCCAAATGATTAATCAACTGAATAAATCAAGGGCCAAGGATATATTTGGAATGGATACCGCATTTGTAAAATAAATATAGTGCTTGTTTGCTAAAGCCCTTGGTAAATTTGATAAATTTATCTATTAGAGAAAATTAATTCCCTTAAAATTGGAAAACTTCTATTATAACCCAATTTTTAAGGCAGGATCAGTTGATGAGGTTCAGAATTATAGACCAATTTCTATACTCTCTGCAATTTCTAAAATTCTGGAAAAGTTGGTAGCTGAACAACTTATCAACTATCAAGAAAAAAATAATTTACTTCACTCTAAACAGTTTGATTTTAGGCCTAAGTATTCAACAGAAATGGCAAACTACTTTCTCACAGAGTTTATTAAGGGAGCTTTAGATAATGGTAATGTGGTAAGCGCAGTATTTTTAGACCTCAAAAAGGCATTTGATACTGTGAATCATGAAATACTCCTGCATAAATTAAATCTGTTTAGTTTCTCCCAGCAGGATATAAATTGGTTTCAATCATATTTAGAATCTCAAGATCAGTGTGTTAAAATAAATAATTCAAGATCATCTTTACAAAACAATGAGATGGGTCTCCCACAAGGGTCAATTTTAGGTCCACTGTTGTTTTCCTTATATGTCAATGATTTACCAAATTGTTGAAAAGAAACTAAATGTCAGTTATATGCAGATGACACAGTCATTTATGTATCAGCACGACGCCATGCTTAGCTGCAGATATATTAACAAATGAAATGACTGGTGTGTCACAGTGGCTGCAAAACAACTGTTTGACCGTGAATTGTTCAAAGATTTGTTTTTCAATTAGAAGGAAATGAATGGTTTTATAATTAAGATCAATCAAAAGGCAATAGAGACAGTTAATGATTTTAAATATTTAGGTGTTATTTTAGATTCTCAATTGAAATTTGATGTGAATGTAAAGAGGCTGTGTAGAACGATCAGAACAAACCTTAACTGTTTTTATATGATTAGAGTATATATATCCCTAAAAGCAGCCAAATTATACATGCATTCAATGGTCTTCTCACATTTATATTATTGTGTGACTGTCTGGAGTCAGGTTTCTCAAATGACCATCAAACCTGTTAGATCTTTATATAAACAAACCCTAAACATTTTGGACAAAAAAACAATTAGATGGCATCATTGTAATATTTAAATAAATAGTTTGCTTAGCTTTGAAAATTGTATAAATTTGTCTCTCATTAAAATAGTTTTTAAATGTGTAAATAATCTTGCTCCAAATTTCATATGCCAATAAATAGCAAATCAGAGTAGTACGGGGATCACTACAAGAGGTTGTTCATGTACCATGTTCAGTTCAAGGTACACTGCTTTGGAACAACCTACCAGCTGAACTGAAAATGCAAAAAGGGTTAAACATTTTTCAAAGAAATCTAAAAAAGTGGTTCAAACAAAATCAGGTTTGTGAACACTGATGGTCGTGCAGAGTGTCAGCTTTCTTTTATTATTGTTATTTTTTTTTAAACTGTTTGCTTAGTTTTTTATGTGTGATTATTGTTTTAGTGTTGTTAAAAACGCCTAACCAGGGACTGGGGCCGCAAATTAGCCTTTGGCTAGAAGCCTGTATGTGGAGCATCGGCTGCTTGAAATTGTAGCAATGTTTCTGCATGGTCCCTGTTAACTAAATTAATAAATAAATAAAGACACCGACTACCACACCTAGAGTCACAAGTTTGAATCCAGGGCATGCTGAGAGACTCCAGTCAGGCTTCCTAAGTAACCAATTTGCCCAGTTGCAAGGGTGGGATAGAGTCACATGGGGTAACCTCCTCGTGGTCACTATAATGTGGTTCTTGCTCTCGGTAGGGCGCGTGGTGAGTTGTGCGTGGATGCCGTGGAGAATAGTGTGATTCTCCACGTGCACTAGGTCTCCATGGTAACGCTCTCAACAAGCCACGTTATAAGATGCGCGGACTGACGGTCTCAGACGAGGGGGCAACTGAGATTAGTCCTTTGCCACCCGGATTGAGGTGAGACACTATGCCACCACGAGGATTTAGAGTGAATTGGGCATGCCAAATTGGGGAGAAATTCCTATATTGATCTTTTTCGCATATAAGACATTGATTTAACCAGTGGAGTCGAATGGATGACATTAATGCTGATTGTATTTGCTTTTTTGAGCATCATAAATTGTATTACTGTCCACTTCCATTATAAGAACCAACTGAGCTGAGATATGTTTCTATTTTTCTTCAAATTTGTTCTGCTGAAGAAAGGGATAGCATGAGAGTGAGTAAATTATGAGAGAATTTTCATTTATGGGTGAACTATTCCTTTAAAGCATGTCCACTGATTTTATGGCACGTATACAAATACTTGTATCAAAGATATATACAGTAACGGTGAAAAATTGTGTAATTAACTGTCCTGGTGACAGTAACACAAACAAATATGCGTTACAACAGTTCTATGCAGAAAGCATTTCTAAACTATACAACACATAGAACATTGAGGCAGATTGGCTACAGCGGCAGAAGACCCCTTTGGGTCCACTACTGTCAGCTTAGAACAGGAAATGAGGCTGCAGTGGGCACAGCATCACCAAAACTGCACATTGGAAAAATGGAAAAACATTGCCTAGACAAATCTGAATTTCTGCTGAGGTCCACAAATGGTAGGCCCACTGCAGCCTCAGTTTTCTGTTCTTAGCTGAGAGAAGTGGAACACAAAGGGGTCTTCTGCTGTTGTAGCCTACCCGCCTCAACGCTGTGCATTTTGAGATGCTATTCTGCTCACTACAATTGTACAGAGGGGTTATCAGAGTTAACGTAACCTTTCTGTCAGGTCGAACCAGTCTGGTCATTCTCCACTGACCTCTAAGTGTTAAAAAGGTTTAACTTTAACTGATACTCTAACATGTAATAATTTTCATTTATACAATTTCATTTATATAAATATAATTATAAATAGTAGGAAACAGCATATATTTCCCTATATGTATTTTTGTGAACATTTTGAAGTGACAATGCCAGCAAATCATTAAATCAGTTTAAAATCGATTCAAAGATCAGTTTAAACTGATTCACAGAATTAACTGAACTTATCAAATCTATCACTATGTTTGCTTTTAAAGATTAAATCATAAACCATTCAAATTCACAAGTCACAAGAAAAGAAGAGATTGTGAATCTAGCATAATAACAGTTACTTGAGGAAATATAAATGGAAAATATATTTTTTTAAATCTCCTCACACATATAATGCAATTATCCAATATGTCAGCCAGTTCTAGTGTGAAGCAGAGCAACAGGGAAGCCAATGCTGTACCAGGGAGTGCAAATGTCCAAAACACAACTGCAGCAAGGTGTATCTTGCATCAGCTGCATACAGATCTGGGATCAGTGCCACATAAGCTTGCTCATGCAGGTTTGTTGTCTTGTCTGCTCCAGCCACGTTAGCATCAGCAGTGTTAGTAGGAGGAGGGGAGTACCTGGTTTACCATGTATTTTAGTAGAGCCTCCAAAAAGTATCCTGTGAGATCCTCCTGGGATTTATCTCCTGATTGGGGTGGAACCAGTGGACTGATCTCCTCTGGAGTAACTTGAGCTGCAAGAAAGGACAAAGGAAAGATGCTGTTGACAGGGTATATTTAATAAAAAAAAAAGGCTTTCCTTACTCTTTAAAATTTCAGGAGTACAATGTACTTTGTAGATATACTATAATGGTCACAATGCAAAACTCCCTCCTCACTTTACCCAGAACATTTATGGAGACTAAATTGTGAAAAAAAAAAAAATTATTGTGATGTCAAAACCATGAACACATTGATATACACTCACTGGCAACTTTATAAGGTACACCTGTACATCTATTTATTCATGCGATTATCTAATCACCCAATCGTGTGGCAACAGTGTAATGAATAAAATCATGCAAATATGGGTCAGGAGCTTCAGTTAATTTTCACATCAACCATCAGAATGGGGAAAATGTGATCTCAGTAATCTATACCGTGGCATGATTGTTGATGCAACACGGGCTGGTTTGAGTATTTCTGTAGCAGCTGATCTCCTGGAATTTTCACGCACAACAGTCTCTAGAGTGTAAAGAGAATATTGGGAAAAACAAAAAAACAACAAGAGAGTGGCAGTTCAGTGGACGAAAGCGCCTTGTTAATGAGAGAGGTCAACACAGAATGGCCAGGCTGGTTCGAGCTGACAGAAAGGCTACGGTAACTCAGATAACCCCTCTGTATAATTGTAGTGAATAGAATAGCATCTCAGACAACAGCAGAAAACCCTGTTGGAATTTAAAACTGAGGCTACAGTGTACCTACCATTTGTTTACATCAGTAGAAACCTAGATTTGTCAGACCAGGCGATGTTTTCCAATCTTCAACTGTCCAGTTTTGGTGAACTTGTGCCCACTGCAACCTCAGTTTCCTGTTCTAAGCTGACAATATTGGTGCCCGGAGGGGTCTTCTGCTGCTCTAGCCCAGCTATCTCAATGTTCGACATGTTGTATTTTCAGAAATGCTTTTCTGCATAGAAATGTTGTAACGTGTGGCTCTTTGGGTTAGCATCACCATGGTCTAGTCTGGCTATTCTCCTCTGACATTAACAAGCCATTTTTGCCCACAGAACTACCACTCGCTGGATTTATTTATTTTTTCGTACCATTCTCTTTACACTCTAGAGACTGCTGTGCATGAAAATCCCAAAAGATCAACAGTTACAGAAATACTCAAACCAGCCCATCTAGCACCAACATTCATGCAATGGTCAAAATCCCAGAGAGCTAAATTTTTCCCCATTCTGATGGTTGATATAATCTGCTGCCACAAGATTGGCTGATTAGATAATCACATGAATAAGTAACCAGCTGCGACTGTGACGTGCACAATTGGACTATAATGTCAGAGTTCTCGGTCAGATCTGGGTCTGCTGTGTCCCCAGATCCTTGGCATTCTCTGTGTTTCTCTTGGTGGTCTCTGTATCCTTCTGCTAACAGACCTCAGCGCAGAGGAAAAGGAGAGACCACCTTCCAATGCAAGACATTACTACAACACCACAACCAAATTTTCTGTAGAGTAACTACATTAATCATTAAATATCTTCTGATTGGCTGTGATTGTGTCATGTCACACAGCAGTTCAGTATGGACAGACAATATGCTTGCCATTGGAAACTTGTTGCATTGTGCCTTGTTAGGACACGGTGCAAGGGTCAGTAAGACAGGGTAAAAAATGTTCATGTAACACAAAATTACGACTGCTTACAACAGTTAAAAACAACATGCTACAACAAAAGTGTATAATATGGACTCTTTAAGTAGCTATGGTCAAGGAGTGTGAGATAGCAGTAAGCACTGAGAATAAATACTAACACTCTTGATAGTTTAAGGGAGGGCTGATCAGATTATCCAGGGTGCGAGGGCCTAATTCGCATTGAGGAGGAGGGAATCCAGGAATCAGACAGGCAAAAATCCAGAGCTGTTCTTTCAGGGCATTGTGCTGCAGAGCTTGCATCCAAAGAAGAAACAGACGAACTCCTTCCCTTCGGATCTACAGGATACGACCGCATGGTCAAAAAAGTCAATGCACAAGCTGGATGCACATTAACAAATCATCATTAACATTAGAAAACATCTGCCAATTTACCAACTACTTTTACAGAAAACAAGAAACAGCATGAAACACATTTAAAGTAATAGTTCACCCAAAATGTTTAATTCCCTCATCGTTTACTCACCCTCATGCCATCCCATATGCGTATGACTTTCTTTCTTCTGCTGAACACAAATGAAGATTTTTTCAGCACTGTATGTCCATACAATGCAAGTGAATGGTGAACAGAACTCCAAAAGCTCCAAAAATGAGATAAAGTCAGCGTAAAAGTAAGCCATAAGACTCCAGTGGTTTAATCAATGTATTCTGAAGTGATCCAGTTGGTTTTGGGTGAGAGCAGACCAAAATGAAACTGTTTGTTTCTATTTCTACTGTACACCTTGCCATTGGAGTCTCTAGGTATGATTATGATTTCAAGCTCAATTACACTTCCTAGCGCTTGACGCATACGCAGATTGCTAGATGGCACTATAGGAAATGTAATCAAGCTTGAAATCATGATTGCCAAGGAGACTACTGTCAAGATATACAGTGAAAGAGGAGTTCAGTTTTGGTCTGTTCTCACCCAAAACCAACTGGATCGCTTCAGAAGACATGGATAAAACCCACTGGTGTCATATGGATCACTTTTATGCTGACTTTATTTCCTTTTTGGAGCTTCAAAGGCCTGATCACCATTCGCTTGCATTGCGTGGACCTACTGAGCTGAGAAATTCTTCTAAAAATCTTTTGTGTTCTGCAGAAGAAATAGTCATAGACATCTGGGATGGCATGAGGGTGAGTAAACTATAAGATAATTTAAAGTTTTGGGTGAATAAACACTTTAACTTCCATAAAGCAAAACATATTTCAATCAAATTAGAATAAATCAAAATGATGGGCAGGAAATAATGTGATGTGTGTCTTGTTTTTATCCAATGAGATTTGATTTAATCATGAAAGTGTACTGTGATATTACTGGTTAATATTATTTTTCCTCATCCACATGGACCTAGTTATGTCAGCAGAAAATAAACATTGTTTCAAAGGCATATAATCATATTGCATTTTGATGAAAGATTATGAAAATAACTTTTATTTCTATAAAATAATGTGCACTGAAGAAATGTGCACAGTAAATCACACATTAAGAAAGTAAATAGGATAAATGTTGATTTGATGTTGTATTTAAGATTAAACTGACAGTTATCATTGATGTATATATATTTCATACCTTTAGGGAGTTTCCAGTATGTAGTATTTTTTTCAGAATAAGACCTATGAGGAAAATAAACAGATTAACCTGGCAATCCATGTTTACAAAACCATCACATTCAAACTTATGGTAGCAGAGCTGGCTTACTGAGCTAGACAGATAATTCTGTAAAACCTCCCGAACGGGGATGTACTACGCTTTCTCTTTATAATCTGCAATGTTTATTTGTTTGCATGTCTTTTTTATGTTGATTCACCATCACTTTGATCGCTGGGGGTTTGTAAGGCACTATTAATTGAAAAGCTTCTTTAGAACAATAGGTATAGTGTAAAGCATTATACAAAGTGAAATTTAAAAATATTTATACTTAATTGTAAATGTGGTTTATGAACTGTTTATCTGACTAAGTCTGTCAGTCAGCGATTAAGGACTATAATGTCAGAGTTCTCGGTCAGATCTGGGTCTGCTGTGGCCCCAGGTCCTTGGCATTCTCTGTGTTTCTCTTGGTGGTCTCTGTATCCTTCTGCTAAAAGACTTCAGTGCAGAGGAAAAGGAGAGACCACCTTCCAATATAGGACATTAAACTGGCCAGCCAGTTCACTTTCATTGTTTGGAAAACAATTTATGCTTTACACTTGATGCTTAAATGACAATATGGAAAGCTCATACTGCAAATTTAGTTTAAAAAATAAATAAATAAATAAATAAAATAAAATATGATTACCTATGCTGTGGAACTGCCATCTTCCTTGTATTCGCTCTGGTAAGAGCTGTAAGATTTTCTGCAATGGAAGCGCATGTATTAGATTTATGAATGTTATTAATAACAGCATTTAAACATGTCTCTTACAGCAACAAGATATTAAAATGTGTTAAGAGTACAGCAAGTATTTACATTTCAAAACTGGTGAGCACATTTGTGCTAGCATGCATTTCAGGGCTTCTTTACAACAGTCTGGAATGTTGCAATAGCTCTCCCACATGAAGACATCACTTGTCTCGTCATGATGGTGCACTTAAAGAGACGTGCCAAAGTGTCTTAAGTCTTCACCACTACGAAATCAGGCCCATGGGGGCATGCCAGGTGAGTAAAAGCTAAATACATGACTCACTGTTGGGTGCGGCAAGGAACACCTGTTTTATCAGTGTGTTGATAACCAATACGTGTCTGTATATGGGTCTCTATAAAAGATGCATCAATTATATGTAAGATGCACAGAAATTACTGATGACATTATATAAAAAAAGCGAATTAGTCGGCATTCTAAGAGAGTTGCATTGATAATTGTTCATCTTGTTTCTGCAATAATTTTAACACTTTCCTCTCCAGAAAGCTGATGTGTATTTCATTAGATGATGATTATATACATTTCTCACCTCAAATATGAACAGAATAGAATCAAGCTCCTCTCGTTGTGATTTGTGACCTGCCAGCAAGAGAAGATGAACACAGAACATCACCAAGGGATAACAGAGATGCACAGTGCTGCTATTTATAGCTCAACAAACAAGGATTACGTATCTGCTCTGTAGTACATGGAAACATGGTGCACTCAACATGTGATTTTGAGACAAGGTTACAACAATCCTTGTGCACTTTTAAAGAAAGGCCTTTAACTTTTTTTTAAGGCTGGATATTTCATCTGTTAGTTTTTGATTGTACAGGCTAGTTTTTTGTTTTGTGAATCTCACAAAGTATGGTCCGGATCATATTTCACCCCAAAATCAAAATAAATAAATAATTTTGCTTAACTAAAATTAAAGTGATTTTTTTTTTTTTTGCATTGCATGGTTGTAATTGTTCTTTTCATGACCATTAATTGACTTGCCACTTCTTTTCTTTAAAAATGGCAAAAATCTGGGTTACAGTGAGCCACTTACAATGAAGTAAATGTTAAAATACTCACTATTTCAAAAGTAAAGCCGCAAGACGTAAACAATATGCACGTCGACGTGATTTTAGTGTGATAAAATCACTTACTAACCTTTTCTGTGTAAAGCTATCGCCAATTTTACAATTCAATTGACATGACGATGTAATGTCAACAAACCCTAAAACGACTGTAAAAATTACGATTTAAACAACTTTACAGCTCAAATAATTACTACTTTTAACAGAAGAATGAATGCAAGTACTTTTAGAAAATTATAAGCTTCACATTTCTGCCTTTAAACTCTCAAAACATTGGCCCCATTCACTTCCATTGTAAGTGCCTTAATGTAACATTGATTTTTGCTTTTCAATTTTTGTTTTAAAGAAAAGGACCAACATGCCACAAATGCTGTTGATTGAACTTAACTTGTTTTGAACCCAGAATATTCCTTTAATTAATTTGATTAAACTGACCATTCTGCCATTTGCATCTTTTAAAATTTGCACTTAATCATAATCTATTTTAAAATATATTAAATATATCTATATTGATATTTGTACTTCTGGTTGGATGCTTCTGTTTCATTGGATATGTACCTGTACTTGGCACAATGCAATACATTTGAATCTAATCTAATCTAATCTAATCTAAAGAATTATATATATATTCTTTTTATTTTGGGGTGACAATCTTGAAAGTTTAGAGATGAGATTCAGTTCATTTTGATACTATGGAAGAATTATGAATTGCTGCAGATGCAGTAGAATATCAAAAGCACAACAAAAGACTTTTAGACTCATTCTATTTCAAATGAAAGTTCAAAAGCTGTAAGCAGCTCTTTGAACACTCAATGAGCAACTGTGTAGTGTTCCAAAACACTGGCTGCTCTCTCTTTGCACTATAATGAGCCTGTGAACCCAGGCATGGGTAACTGGGCACTGGCTAAATTGGGGGGGGGGGGGGGGGTTGGGGGGTTCTACCCACCCTTGCAACATGGCCAATTGGTTGCTTAGGAAGCCTGACTGGAGTCACTCAGCACGCCCTGGATTTGAACTTGTGACTCCAGGTGTGGAAGTCAGCGTTTTTATGGAAACTTGCTCATAAACATTTTGACTTCTGACTGTGTGTATGCAGAAAGCACATACGAGTAGGTCAGCTGTACTAAAGTACTACCTCGAGAAACATTAAGTTGTCTAACTTCAGACAAAAACACCATAGCATAGCAGAAAAATCCAGGTCTTACCTTTCTGTTTCAGGTTAACCTCGATGGTGACAAAGTTTTCAAAGAACACGTAGTAGATGTGAGAATAATTCTGCTCAAAAATGTGTTTGAGTTCAACAGGCTCTGCATTTTCTACAAAAAACAAAACAATTAATAGATTACTGATTAGTCATTTTCCAAAACAACTCACAGTTCACTTATTAGAAGAGCAATCCCAAAAGTAACCTGGGATTAAGTGTCTTGCTCAAGGTGTTAATAGTTTCAGATTTAATGCTTGCGGGATTTGACCCTATACCTTTTGGTTACCAGAACAGGTCTTTACACGCTAGGCTAGACAAACTCGGAGTAGGTAAAATGCCAAACAAAAGTTTACACACACCTAAAACACCTAATTGACATTACCCACATATTAGAGTAATAGCAAAGTCATCAATACATTGAAATAACACAAATTGAAATTGGAAATTATGCAGTGACCATGTGAGCTGCCACCTGGGAGGCTTTATTAAGAGAGTTCCCATAAATATGGTACTTGTTGGCTGATTTTTTCCCTACCAACTGATACAACATATGCATTTCAAATTAATAATTTCAATGTCAGTTTTGCCAAAGAAATGCAAACACGACCACAATTTATATTTGTCCACAAACTATTTCAATCATTTAAGTACAATCCTTTAGATTAAGGTTTTTTAAATCAAGAGAAACATGAGTAGGGCCCTATGAAATCAGTTTTATTTTTCCAAATTCCATTTTATTCTGAAATCATTGATGAAAACGTATTCATTACAAAATCACACTTGCTTGTGAGAGATTTCTTACATTTAATGAACAACATATAATGTAATTATTATTTATATTATTATTAGGTTATTATTACTAGTATTTTTAATATGACATTTTACAATATAGTATAGTAGTGACATATTTTTGTTGCAGTTTCTTTAACTTTACATGTCTAATTAATAAGATTTTATTTTGGCAAAAAACTGAATTAAGCGCTTTTAGTTTGTATGTCTTTGACGACAGCTTCACACTTCTGGATAAACAGTTCGCTATATGGCTTAATGTACTTATTAAACCGCAAAAGGCTGCAATACATTATATAAATATATCATCTGGATAGCCTGTGTGCTTTAAGGCAGCTTTACAAATTAATTTTGAAGCACAGCACAGGGAGACTGAATATTTATTTAATAAAATTGCAGCCTTGGGTTTAATCATCACACGAGGCTGTATCACAATTTTAATTTGATTATTTGTGCTTTAATATATTCATTTAATCTTAAATATGTCAAATTCCGTGACATTCCGCATTTTATAGTTTGTTCAGTTTTTATGACTTGATTCTGCTATTCCGTTCGTGTTTTCCGCATCGCAGAAGTCCTAGGGTCCCACGTGATGAGCTTTCTACAGTTTTTTCACTGTAATGCTGCAAAATCAGCATTCGAATGGTCTGACTGACGATTTTAAGCAAGTGACCAATCGTGAGTCGCCACATCAGTACATGTGTTCCATCAGAGCTGTATTCAGTCCTGAGTACTGTTAGCTAATTATGGTGAGAAATATGGTCTGGGAACAGTCTGTAATTGAACCACGCCGAACCATGGTCTAGTGAAAATGCTCCTGGAACCATTCTTCACCCTGCTCAAAATCATTCATCCCCATGGTGGAAAAGATCTAGGCCTAAAACATTTGTAAACAAAGGGTAAACTGGTTAAACAAAAAGACAAATTATGTTCAAATAATGTTTGGTTTCTTATATAACCAAGCTATGAAGTATGAACTGATAGCTATTAGCTAAAAGTTCAACAACATCAAACACATGTCTTTAAATCCAAACACTGTTTTAGGCAGTAGGTATTATCTGAACAATGAACTATATAGAGCATAATTAGAGCACCCATTAGATCTTTACCTTAGATAAATATATTAAATGCATTAGAGAATTAAAGTTAACATTTTAATGCCATCAATGTAGAGCACATACTTTCCTTCTTTTACAGGGACAGTTAACCAGTAGCATCTAAAGTTTTGGGTCTTGTTCGAGGGCACAATTGATATGATGGCCATCTGTGAAGTGTTTTCACAGAGCCACTAATTAAACATCACTATGTGACAATTAAAGACAGGGTGAGAACTGATGGGGTCAGAGGTTATCCACTTCCCCTTCTTCAGGTATTTTAATGTTAGATTGATCTCAGGCATTTAGGAGATGAGACCAAAGAGAAGAGGGGAGATGTGGTTATGTGTTGTAACTTACAAAGTTTGAGATTGTGTTTGGAGGAAGATATTTCATAAGCTGATGACATACAGAGAGTTAGTGGAGGGATATGGTTAAGACTCACTTTTTCCTCAGCAACAACTACAACAAAAAAACCTAAGCTAGTTCTTCTGAATTTAAGATGCATCCTCATACATGCACTCTCTGTGAATGTCAGTTTGTATTTATTTCCATGGTATGCAGGTCATCTTTACAAATGAGGGCCCATTACCTTAAGTGATTCAAATAAAATGTAAAAAAACTAAGGCTCTCAGTGCCATGTTCCATTTTAGATCAAAAATATTTCCAACTGCCAGTTTTACATCAACCAGCCTGTTCTTTCACATGCGTTGTAGTTTCAGTCAAATTCCCACCAATCTATCTGTCCTATTTGAAGTGGACCAGAATCTGTAGGGTCTCTAGAGCTCTTGCTTACTGCTGTACCCTAGTAGTCTGTTTGGATATCCATGTGCAGGACTAGAGATACTTGCCAAACAAGTATAACTCCTCCAGCACTTGTCTTTATCCTAAAAATGTGAACCTTGTCCCACATGTTTATCAGCATTTATCTGGACCAGGTCTGTGTCAGGCACTTTGTTGGCTCTGGTTTTTGTGCCAGCTAACAGCTCTATAAACAGACCTGGGCAGGGAGCCTACTTGACTAAAGTCGCTGGATGCTGAGGGAACATGTGACCAGAGCAGGCTGTAGCAGAAATGATGAGTGGAGCTGGACCTTGTGCAGTGGAGGACTTCAGTAAATGCGGCAATATTGACTTTCGTTCAAAGGCTTCAGTTTGCATAGAATTTACCATCCTAATATCAGCCTTAGGGGCTGTTCTCACCGACTGCATTTTTGCGTCCATCTGCACTGTTTTTTTTTTTTTTTTTAAATGTCCATGTAAATGAACTTGCTTTAGACAAATGGCTAGCTGTTTTTTCAGCCTTGCACTAGAGCTGCACGATTAATCATATCGCAATCGCGATGTCAGCTTGTGCGATTATATGATAGCAAAATGCTGTGATTTTATAAAACAAATAAGTGCATATGTGGACGTGACAGCCCATTCTCTCTGAGAGCTGTTTGCCCATTTTCTACACCGCTAATAAAAAGATGACCAGTCAGTCTCAGTTTAGGGAGTTGCACGTGTGGTCATGTCATGTGAGTTTCCGGTGTGCAGCCTGGAAATCAGGTGAAGATGGATGCCGAGCAGACCGACACTGAACTGGTGGCCAGACAAAATAATACAGATCACAGCTTGGCGATATGTCTTTATTTTATCCTTAATTAAAGTTCATATAATAATAATACATAAGTCTTATATAGCGCTTTCCAAGGAACTCAAAGACGCTTTAGAAATGAAACAATCAATGGTGAGAGTGGTATTATAGATTGTAGGCAAGGTGAAACAGATGGGTTTTGAGCAGTTTTTTGTAGGTGGTTAGTGAGTCCGAGTTTCTGATGTGGATGGGGAGTGAGTTCCAAAGGGTGGGGGCAGCGATGGCGAATGTTCGGTCCCCAAAGTTCGGTGTATTGATTTGGTGATGGGTTTGAGAAGGCCTAAGTCGGCAGAGCAGAGGCGTCGGTAGAGGCGGTGATGCTGTAAGAGGTCTGTGAGATATGGAGGTGCCAAGTTATTGAGGGCTTTGTAAGTGATGAGCAGAACTTTGTAATGGATGCGCTGTTGTACAGGGAGCCAGTGAAGCTGTTGAAGGACAGGGGTGATGTGGTCTCTGGAGCGGGTGTGGGTGAGGAGGCGGGCAGCGGAGTTTTGAGCGTATTGCAGTTTTTTATATCAGAGGATGGGAGACCATATAGTAGACTATTGCAGTAGTCGAGTCTTGATGTAATGAATGCATGAATGAGAGTTTTCGCAGCAGATGTGGAGAGGGTAGGGCGTAGACGAGCAATATTACATAGGTGGAAAAAGGCAGTTTTGGTGATATGACGGATATGGGGCTTAAATGTGAGTGTGGGGTCAAAAATGAAACCAAGATTTCGGATCTGGGTAGAGGTGGTAACTGTATGGCCATCAACGGAGAGAGTGAAGTCTTGGGAGGAGGGGAGGAGTGATTTGGGACCAATGACGATGATTTCTGATTTATTGCAATTTAGTTTAAGGAAGTTGGCGTTCATCCAGGATTTTATTGCAGAGAGGCAGGTTGTGATGGTTAATACTGTGGCAGGAGTGATGGATCTGGTGCTAAGGTATAGTTGTGTGTCGTCTGCATAACTATGGAATTTTAATCCATGCTTATGAATGATAAGTCCAAGGGGAAGCATGTACAGGATAAACAGAAGGGGACCTAGCACCGAGCCTTGAGGGACTCCGTGATTGACAGGTATGGTGTGAGATGTACAGTTGTTGATGGATATGAATTGAGATCTGTTGGTAAGGTAGGAGGTGAACCAGGAGAGAGCTGAGCCAGAGATGCCAAGATGTTGTAGGCGTTGTAAAAGGATGGAGTGGTCAATGGTGTCGAAGGCGGCAGAGAGGTCAAGTAGGAGGAGGATGGAGTGGGAACCAGAGTCAGAGGCGAGCAGGAGGTCATTTGTTACTTTGAGTAGTGTAGTTTCAGTAGAGTGATGAGTACGGAATCCAGACTGAAAGGTTTCGTAGATACCGGGAGTGTGACATGTAAATAAGCACAAACGCCAAAACTGTCATTCTCTGTGCTGTCAGAGCTGCTTCAACCAGTCGCGGAAGAGACCCAATCTGAGCGGGAGTCGAGACCGGGAGATTTAACGTTCCGCCAGCTGATGCGCACTCTAACACGGAGAGGCTCGTCTCTCACCCCCTGCTATCTGTAGCTCGAGTGTCTGATAGAAACACAGATCACAGCTTGCCGATATATCTTTATATCTTTAACTCCAAAAATGTCATTCTCTGTGCGGTCAGAGCTGCTTCAACCAGTCACGGAAGAGACCCAATCTGAGTTGGAGTCGAGAGTGGGAGAGATTTAAAGTTCCGCCGGCTGATGTGCACTCTAACACGCAGACGCTCGTCTCTCACCCCCACTGTCTGCAGCTCGCAACGTCATCATCATGAGATCATCATGACAAGATCAATCTTATGTGAAAAATAACGCTAAAATGACAACAACAATAAAATGTGTGTGTGTGTGTGTGTATATATATATATATTATAATTAATAAAAAATCAGCTGACAAAATTAACACTAGTATTCAGTTGCCAGGTCATTAGTAGTGTATTAACACAAAACCAACGTTTACGAGTTTTTAACGTCACTTTTTTATCAGTATGGTACCACTTCCGCCTCATTTTGAGCCAGGAAAAACCCTGGTTATATGGCAATATTTTGGCTTTAAGATAACCGATGCTGAGCAGAGAGAGGTACTGTGCAAAAATAAAGTTGCTACATCACATGGCAACACAACAAATTTATATCAGCACCTGAAACAGCACAGAGAAAAGTATTATGAATGCAGATTAGTACTATATGACAAGTCTGATGCACCGTTAGCAAAGTGGGATTTCAGAAAATTATCCAGTTTGGACAATATTATTTTCGTGAAAATGTGTATGCTCTTATTTATTGTTCTATTTTATTTAGGTGTAATATTGAGAAAATAACAAGTTTTCAAAGTTAATGCAAAGATATTTAATTTTGTAAAAATATTATTTTAATTTGAAAACACAAACATTTATAGTTGTTGTTGTTGTTGTTGTTGCTAGTTTGTATGTTTTAGTTGAGAAATAAACATTTCAGCATAATCAGTAATCTATTTGTCCATTTTCCTTGATAACCAAACAAGTTGACTCTGGATACTATTTGTTTATTATATCGCAATAGCATACCGCAATATTAACCTCAATAATCGCAATATGACATTTTCCCCAAATCGTGCATTACATTCACATTTATGCATTTGGCAGACGCTTTTATCCAAAGCAACGTACAGAGCCCTTATTACAGGGACAATCCCCGGGCAACTTGGAGTTAAGTGCCTTGCTCAAGGACACAATGGTGGTGGCTGTGGGGCTAAAACCAGCATCCTTCTGATTACCAGATTACCAGTTATGTGCTTAGACCACTACACCACCACCAGCCCTACCTCGCACATGAGCACCATGCAAAAAAGATGCCGTGTCAAGTTAAAATAACTTTTTAAAACATGCATGACACCAGCATATATTTCCATTGGTTACACTGTATCAAGCTTTTCTTTTTTTTCAAAGCAAGAGCACATTCAGTCTGAACGGTTTCTAAGGCCCAATAAAATTAGTTTTATTTTTTCCCAAATTAAATAAAAAGGTTTTCTGAAATTAAAATTAATTCAAATGAAAATAGAACAATACATTTTCAATTTCAATTCATTATTTTATCAAATTATGTGCTGCACATTGTACACAGCAGAGCTTATCTAATTATTATTGATATATTAAATTTCTCTATAGAGTATTAGTTAGGGATGCCGCGATTATACAGTTTCACTATTAACTGCGATTACAAATTTCACGTGTATTTGACAGCAGTGTCTCACCTCTGGATAAACAGTTCGCTATGGCCTAATGTAGTCTGCTTTTGCTGGATGCTTCTAAGTAAGTGTTCTCCTCTCTGTCATCTACCATACACACAGAGCACATGTGATGCTTACAGTGTAGACAGTATCATTGATTATAATGGGTTCTATTGCTTTTGATGCAATGTCCCAGGCCTCGAGGTGACCAGTTTAAAATATTCAAATAGAATGTGTTGGATTTGTGTTATGTGTAAACCCTGAAATTGTGTTTTATAATGTTCTGGAGATTGTTCATTCTCTTCTGATTTAATTTAAATATGGCTGTATTTGAGGGGCTGCATGATGTTAGCCAATCATAACAGTGGGCTTTTACGTTGAAGTTTTAAGGAGTCGCTTAGGCCAAAACCGAGCGATTCAGACAGAGGGCCAGAGACAGGGTAGAAAATTATCATATATTACAAAATTATGACTGTTTTGTTGCAAAAAAAAAAACAAACATTATCAGTGAACCTTAGGGAAGATAATAAAGCCAGTTTTTAAAAAAAGAGCATTTCATTACCCCTTTAAGAAATTAACTTCTTCATAAAGTGGTTCATTTTGCCGATGTTGAGCTCTGTGTTAATTCAGCTCAAGATGGGAAATACACAGCATACTAGATTATTGAATTAGGTTAATAAATTATTTCTAGATGTTCCAATCCTTCTTCTAAAAGCAGATGTTTCTCCTGTTTGTTCATTATATTGTGTATTCTTATGCTGTTTATGACCTTACACCAATAAAGGAACGCTTTATATTGCATTGACATGACCACACGCGTTGTCTGTTTATTAACCATAATCGGTCGCGAGAGTTGTGAACAAATTACTCTTTTGAACTCTTTTTTGAGTGTTTGAACTCAGGAGCGCAGGTTAGCAGTTTCTATCAGATTCACTTTCTCAGCGAATCAGCTGTCAGTGAACTCATAACTGGGAGTGCAGACATTTCAAAATAAGAGTCCCATGTGTATCTCGGGCTTCTTTATACTTAAATGTCATATATTGTGTACCAATTTTTTTCTTCTGGGAATTATTGATTGGGATTGGAGTAGCACAATAAACTGCTTCTGGGATTTCATTCAATTTGCACTCTTGTAGTCTCTGTGTCTGGACCATCTGGTTACAGTAAAGGAAGAATAAGACAATATTTTAAAACAATTAAAATAATATACACACACATATATATATATATGTGTGTGTGTGTGTGTGTGTGTGTGTATGTGTATAATCAAGCTTTTGACACTTATGACAACTGAGGGACTTGTACACAACTACTACACAAGGTGCAAACATTCATTGATGCTCAAGAAGACAACACACAACTATATGCATACTATACTTTATATAAATATCTGTAATGTAGTTTCTGACGAGCAGTACAACATTAAAAAATACAATTATATTTGTATAAATTATGAAAGGAGTGTGAACATTTATGAGACAAAAGGGAATGTAAACTTATCTTACCTATATACTTTTTATTAAACTTTCGATGAATGGGTTATCCGCTGACTTCCTTTTCTTTGGCTTTCTATCTTGTTTCTGAACAGCAATCTAAATCGAGCAATTCTGTGATTTGGCTACAAAAACAGCCATTTGGCTCCTTAATGTTTCAGTTTAGGAGCCAATGGCTCCCAAGTCATTTTTTTGTCTGGCGCCCAGGGATTGATCTCCTGTACAGAAAGGCTAATGTAGTGATATTGGCCTTCAGAGGGTACACAGAGTTAGAACTCTAAATATGGACTATATATCCTATGTTCTCACATAAGAAGGAATCATGTCAAACAGTTATGGTTACAGGGTGCCACCATTCCAATAACTGGATGTTATTGTGTGATTCTATCAGACTTTGCTGTTTCTCTGCAAACACACCCTTCCATTTATTTACACTACGTCCCAAGTTCTACCAATGCACAAATGTTGTGTTGAGCACATTTAGGCCACAATATGTAGATGTGTGAATGTATGGTTTAAAATATGTGAACACTGAATTGCCTATTACTTTTCAAAGACATTTAGCAGCATTTAAATGGCCCATTGGTGCATAATGCAGGCTTAAATTTATTATTTTTTTTACACATCTCTTAAAGCTGAAGTGTGTAATTTTTTCTGTTATAAAACTCTCTCACAGAGACAACAATAGTTAAGCCATTTTTAGGTTGACTTCCCCAAAAAGTAACACGATAAAAACATTGCTGTGTTTGTGTGAGCATCCCACGCATCCTGACAAAGCAATACTGGTTCACCCAATTACATTACATTCGACCAATGGAAGAAGGGGAGAGTGTTTGTATAATCTGTTCATGAACAAAAACCGTTTGGTGACACTAGAAGTACAGAAAATACACCTCAGCTTTAAATGCTATCTTTTGATACTCATTCTATACTGTGATGGAGGCAGCTTGCTTACCACGCATGGCAACATCACACAGTTTTCAGTTTCAAAACAATCATTACAGTAACACAATGGCACCAGGAAGCCCAAGAATGTCACAGAGAGCAATACAGGAAATGGGGTCATGATTGGACAGTAGCTGCACAAGCCAACTTCGGCCAATTTCAATAAGCTCCTGAGCCACATAAAAATCTAAAATTAAATCTCAATATGTTGAACATGAAAACATTTGACACAAGGACATACGTGCGGTTTAAACAAAACAACTCAGTAATCTAAGGTAATGGGTCAAAACAATCTCCATGGAAGTGCTCAACTGATCCCAAAGGAAGTGCTGGTTAATTCTGTTATTCAGTAACATGTCCCACCTACTCCTGCAGAACCAAATCTTTGCCATCCCCCACCCAAAACAAGAATGTATCTCCAGTGGCATCTTTTCCCTTATATCGCATTATTTCACCATGGACTGACTGACCATGACACAACAAATATTATATTGCACTGAACTTGACATAGTTCTTACTCGTTTTAAGTCACTAGAGCAAATTAAACTGTATCTAAATACATAAGAAACACCTTATTGATCTTAGAAGGGCCAAATATGCCTACAGACACTCAAGTATTGCATACAAACGTATAAATGGACAGCATCCTAAAACTCTTGATCTCCATGCACTGACAAACATCAACTCAGTACCAGATACAGAACTTCCAATGAAAAATCTTTGAAGGGAACCAATACTTGTATCTTATATTTGTCCATACTTATGCATTTGTGTGCAGTATTCCCTGTTATGATATCATATGGCATAGCCTAACAACACTACACAGACACAAACACTCAACTATGCACGTGAAAGAAACATAACCCTGTGTAATCACTGTATGTCAACCGTTGCAATGTTGCTTTATAACAAGAAAACAATTATAAAACTCCATGACTGCTGATAATGCCTTGATCCTCCTCTCCATGTCTAGTATGCTAGCTCTAATCAGTGCAACATTAACCCAGCAAAAATAATAATAACAATGTAATTTCTCACCTATGACGATTCTGAGGTGTTTCAATCTTGTCAGCACGTCCTTCTTGGGGTCCAACACTTTCTGTGTCGATTTCCTGACATCTCCGTGTGGCTTTTTAGAGAACATTACGAGATGTTTTGAAGCGCTAATGATAATCTTCAGATTTACTTAAACACGGACGGGTCTGTCAAGTTCACTGCCCGAAATGTGTCATGGGTTGTAAGTACACATGAGGAATTAGAAGTGAGGCGTGCATTTTTAGACAAAAGAGCAGACAGCCCTCCTCTGTGTGTGTGTTCGTCTTGTGAACTACACACCTCTCTGGTGGAGATCGAAAACATGGCGGAGGACGCGACATGAAAAACACCTTCATCGATGCCAGAGCCATTCAACGCTCATCACATCTCCGAAATCTTATTTAATTTACTTTAGTTCATTTACTGACCAAACGTCGATGTATTTGGTTTATAAGAGTTATTAAACAATACATCACGATTAAATAGCCTGAAATGCCACATGTTTACAACAGTTGTGGTTGTCGTTTAATGTACTTTTTGTCTAACCCTTTTATTTTATTTTAAACTGTGTACTGTAGTAATACATAAATAGTGGGTTTTTTGTTATTAATTACAAAAATATTATTTTAATAAAAATTATTTACAAAAAAAATCGGTCGATTTTTAAAAACAGCTTTTTTCGAGCGCGCGCATAAATCTCGGGATTTTTTAAATTGTTTTTACCGTTTTACCGTGTTTGGAAGATTGAATATACTTAACGCTGAATAGGGCTTCTGGAAACTTCTGACGTCTGAAAACAAAAATGTGTTAGTTTTACATATTAAAGGACTGATTACTATTTTACACATTTAGAATTACTTTTGGTGAAAGTAATTCTAAATGTGTCTTTCAAAATTATTAACATCATGGAGAAACAAATATGATTTATATATCTATGTGATTTACATATTAAATAATTGTATTTAGTTTAAAAATGTGAAGAGCAAAATCAATTTCTATTTAATTAATCTTTTTATAATTCTGGCCAAATTGTATATATTTATATGCAAATGTACCAGTTAAAATTTATTGAAGTCAGGCTGTACATTGACAGAGGTATTTGAGACTTTAAAAAGATCTATAATAAATAAAAGTAAACATATTTGTGAGTGTTATATACTGTATGTAAATGTACTTTGTATTTTGTCTTTTGTATTAATAATTCCTCAGGCATTTTTCTTTTATTTTTGATTCATTCGTGGTTTTAAACATACCATATTATATAATTTTTATATTTATAATTATAACATTTGTATAATGTTTTTATTGGATAAATAATAAACAAGAAAAGAAAACACAATCATTTCACCCTATCGTTGATAGATTATACAGCCTTTTTAACGTTGTAAACAAGATTTTTTTTTTCAGTACGAGCGACGACATGGAAATGTAGTTCTTTTGCCCACAAGAAAGCGCGCTGACTGAGGGACATGTGTCACAACAAAGACTTCAAACCCCAGAGCGCGCTACATGAGCGTACATTCCGCGCCAGTATAGCAACATTTCAGAGTAGCTTTGCTAAATGAACCAAACTGGTTTATCAGAATACTTAAACAGCTTAAGCGGATTAATAAATTATAGCTTCTCACGTTGATTTTTATTATTTTCAGACTTAAATGACAGTTAATGTTCATTGCAGGGTTTGAACGTTTGTTAGGGTGATATACCTAGACTTATGTCTATTTGTTTTGTTTTTAGCAATAACAAGGTAACACACTCTAACGCAGACCTTTAAATAAGCAACCGTTATTTTTGCGACTCATTCAAAGAAAGTAGGCCAATATAATTCTCGGTCATTTTCTTTTCTTTTAAGACGGTATGCCAGTGCACTCAAGAGAAAAGAAAGAAAGCAATCATGAAGAAATGGAGGTGGATTTTGCAGAGCAAGAAGGGAGCAGTTCAGAAGATGAGGAAACAGAAAGCTCATCTGTGTCTGAGGATGGAGAAAGTTCAGGTGAGAGTTTGACTGACTAATTTGTATGTATTTACACTTACAAGCAAGTGTCCTTTTTTATTAAGGTATGTCCTGAAAACAGTTTGAGGTGGAGTACTTTCCAAAAGTTGTCAATGTCAATTACCCACATGTAAAATGCATACTTTATTAATACCACGCGGAAATGGCAATACAACAGCAACTACACTGGCTGCCAAAAGTTAGGAATAATGTATAGATTTTGCTCTCATGGAAAGAAATTGCTACTTTTATTAATCAAAGTGGCATTCAACTGATCACAATGTGTAGTCAGGACATTAATAACATGAAAAATTACTAAGTAATACAAATTCCGAACTTCTTAAACCACTTCAAAGAGTAATCATAAAAAAATCCTCCATGTGCAGCAATGACAGCTTTGCAGATCCTTGGCATTCTAGCTGTAAGTTTGTCTAGATACTCAGGTGACATTTCACCCCACACTTCCTGTAGCACTTGCTATAGATGTGGCTGTCTTGTCGGGCACTTCTCACACACCTTGCTGCTACAGTCTAGCTGATCCCACAAAAGCTCAAGGGGGTTAAGATCCATAACACTCTTTTCCAGTTATCTGTTGTCCAATGTCTATGTTTCTTTGCCCACTCTAACCTATTCTTTTTGTTTTTCTGTTTCAAAAGTGGCTTTTTCTTTGTAATTCTTCCCATAAGGCACCCCTGAGTCTTCTCTTTACTGTTGTACATGAAACTGCTGTTGAGTGGGTAGAATTCAATGAAGCTGTCAGCTGAAGACATGTGAGGCGTCTATTTCTCAAACTATAGACTCTGATGTACTTATCCTCTTGTTTAGTTGAACATCTGGCATTAGACATCTCTTACTGTCCTTGTTAGAACCAGTTGTCCTTTGTATTTGAAGACTGTAGTGTACACCTTTGTATGAAATCTTCAGTTATTTGGCAATTTCAAGCATTGTATAGCCTTCATTCGTCAAAACAATGATTGACTGACAAGTTTCTAGAGAAAGCTGTTTCTTTTTTGCCTTTTTTGACCTAATATTGACCTTAAGATATGCCAGTCTATTGCATACTGTGGCAACTCCAAAACAAACACAAAGACAATATTAAGTTTCATTTAACGAACCAAAAAGCTTTCAACTGTGTTTGAAATAATGGCAAGTGATTTTCAAGTACCAAATTAGCAATTTAGCATGATTACTCAAGGATAAGGTGTTAGAGTGATGGCTGCTGGAAATGGGGCCTGTCTAGATTTGATCAAAAATGACTTTTTTCAAATAGTGATGGTGCTGTTTTTTACATCAGTAATGTTCTGACTATACTTTGTGATCAGTTGAATGCCACTTTGGTGAAGTACCAATTACCTTCCAAAACAGCAAAATCTGTACAATATTCAGAACGTTTGGTTGCCAGTGTATATTGTGCATGGTATGAATCAGAATCAGAATGAGATTTATTACTATGTGTTCACACCTACAAAAGGATTTTTTTATTTATTTTTTTGGTGATAAGAGAAGCTAGTGCACACAGAACATTACAGTGAGACAGAATATAAAACAAGGTAGGAGGATAAATAGACAGACATATAACAGAATGGCGTATGTACATATGCAAGTGGTAATGTATCTGCAAGGTAGGGTATGTACAGTTATTGAATTAAATATGTGAATTTACATATGTACATGAGATATGTATTTACATTATGGCATTATGGGGGAGTCCTGAGGTAGTTTAATTGTTCATTTGGAAAATGGCCTGAGGGTAAAATCTGGTCTTGTACCTGGATGCCCTGGCGCTCAGTGCTCTGTAGCACCGGCCAGAAGGCAACAGTTCAAAGAGGGAGTGGGCTGGGTGAGTGGAGACCAGAGTGATTCTGCCTGCATGTTTCCTCAATTTGAAGACATACAGGTTTTGGAGGGTGGGCAGGGGCACTCAGCATTCCTGACTGTCCGTTGTAGTTTGAACCACCAAACCAGACAGTTATAGATGTACACAAGACATACTCAATGACGGCCGAGTAGAACTGTGTCAGCAGCCCCTGTGGCAGATGAACTTCCTTATCTGGCGAAGGAAGGACAACCTCTTCTTAACCTTCTTCACAATGGAGGCTATGTGGGTGTCCCATTTCAGGTCCTGACAGATGGTAGAGCCCAGCAACCTGAATGACTCCACTGCTGCCACAGTGCTGTTCAGGGTGGGGAGGGGTTGGGGAGTGCGGGGGGATTTCTCCTGAAGTCCACTATCATGTCCAATGTTTTGAGCGTGTTCAGATCAAGATTGTTGTGGCCGCACCATTTGAAGCAGCAGGGAACTGAACACTGCTCCAGTGATCCATTGAAGATCTATGTGAAGTTAGGGGCCTGCTAATATGTATGCACAGTGATATTACACAATAATGTGTTACAGTCTCATTTGTGCAATGTTTGAACAGATGACAACCCACTTTACATAATGCTTCTGATTACATTTGTTGTCATTTCTGTTCACACATATATGTCAATTTATAGAAATGGATGATGAAGACTGTGAAAGGAGAAGACTGGAGTGCATTGACGAAATGACCAATCTGGAAAAACAGTTCATTGACCTCAAGGACCAGTTTGTATAATATTTCTATTTCTTATTATAGTTTGTGCAAGCAATCATGTAATTTATATGTGGATATGCATTTTATAACCCAGTAAGTGTATTCTTTTATTAGTTTATATAAAGAAAGACTGAGTCAAGTTGCTGCCAAACTCCAAGAAGTGATGTCAGGAAAGGCCCCCGAGTACCTGGAGCCTCTTGCAACTCTTCAGGAGAATATGCAAATTAGAACAAAAGTTGCAGGTCAGTATGATTTTCGACCTTCAAATTCTATAAGAAGACTTTTTTATTTAATTATTAAATATTTTCACAGGTATCTACAGAGAGTTGTGCCTGGACTCCGTGAAGAATAAATATGACTGTGAAACTCAAGCAGCTTTACAGCACTGGGAGGTGAGGAGTAAAATATTTAATCCATTACTACTGCAACAAAATGGTATGTTAGAGACTCATTGTTGTTTGAAGCTGTTGTTTGCTCCAGTACCACCAAAAGCCTGCCTGTTACAACAGTTAAGGACTGGCTTTCAGATTGCATGTATTTACCTCAAACATGCTCTTTCAAAATTCATGTACTCCAATGATGTTTGTCATCTCTTCCAGAGTGAGAAGCTGTTATTATTTGATACAGTTCAAAGTGAATTAGAGGAGAAGATCAGACGTTTGGAGGAAGACCGTCATAGTATAGATATTACCTCAGGTATTGTCTAGAAATTGTCCTGTTCACATTTTCACATAGCACTTAAATAGATAAGATGTATTTCAAATGAAAGCTCTCATTCTCAGGAATGCAACTGCCCAGTTATGTTGTTGCCCTAATACCACAGTTTGTAAGATTTTCAAAAGAGTTATAAAGTGAAATATGATTTCTATAAGACATCATATACAAATGTCTCATTTATGCACCGATCACTGCAGCTTTAAGCCCTAAATAGGTAAACCTCTTATACAGTATCTGCTCTTACCTTAGGACATTTTCTACAAAATGAGCCATTATTTACTTGTCTATGAGCTTGCTTGTGTGAATAATCCAATGTTATATATTTGATGTCCAGAAAAAAGTATGCAGTCCAGCAGGAAAAGCATGCTAAACAAATAATCAGAAATATGTTATCTGCACAATTGATGATAAAAAGTTATGTATGATGGTTACACCATCGCAAAGGGGAGGATCTTCACTTTCTAATGACACCTAGATTAAGTTTCTAGTCCACTCAGAGGCCGAAATATCCAATGAAACAATGGGGGTGGTGCATGAACTGAAAAACAATGTCTATGGGCGAGCACATCTTTGAAGGCTAAAATGTGTTAAAGCACCAACTATATTTCAGATCAGCATTTTGTAATGGAAAAACCTTTTTTTTTCTGGTACCCGCTGCAATCTAGTGGAACTAAATAAGTGAGATGGAGTGAACAGAACCAAGAATTACAAGCTAACAAAGAGGCAGCAGCCCAGAAATTAGGATACGTATTAGGATATGACATTGTTACATTGTGGCACTTTAGCACATTTGACCTGCTGATTCTCATTACTGTAACACGTCCGAAAGATTAACTTTTTCTATTCCCATTGTTTTCAATCGGAATTCTCATTACAATGTTTTTACTGTATGACAATAAAAAAAGTTGCTGTTGTACAATTATTTTCTACATTAACATCAGCAAAAATGAAAGTCAGTACCAAGGGAGAGCTACAATAATGAATAAATGTTACAATTTAAATATATATATATATATATATTTATGTTTTGTAATGAACATATCATTATGCCTTTATAGTGAAATAGTGCATAACTGTCATGAAAATAATTTTACACCATGTAAAAATCTAAATGTTTTTCTTATACTTTTTGGTTAGTTATGTTATCATTGTTATATTTCACCTACAGAGCTCTGGAATGATGAGTTACATTCAAGGAAAAACAAGAAGAAAGATCCCTTCAGTCCAGACAAAAAGAAAAAGCCTGTGGTTGTATCGGATATCCTTTACTACACGCTGCTGAAGCTACCTAAAAATTATATAGAATTAGCTTAAATAACAGTATATCTTGTTAGTTCCTTAACATGTGCACGCCCATATATTGTTTACATGCTGCAAGACCTAGATATACTGGAGGACTGGACTGCTATCAGAAAGGTTAAGATGGTCATATACTTAAATTTTGCTCTTTTATGTGAAATGTCGTGTGTCATCGTACTATGTAAATGGTTTATCTTGTTTATGTCTTTTTAGGCCATGGCAACATTAGGACCTCACAGAGTAAAGACTGATGGTAAGATCACATTTATATCAAAGGTCATATTTTCAATACTTTTGAAACACAGCGCAGGAAAAGAGTATACAATCTGAATTGATATTATCTGCTTCCAATATGGGTCTAATCAGACAGAGAATCGCTAATATTGGCTGATACCAATATGGCCACCAATATATTGTACAAGATTAAGGTTTAATTAGCTTCATTAATGTTTGTTTTGCATCATCCTCCTGGTGCTGATAGCCTTATTCATGTTTTTTGTTACATTAGTCTCCTCTTCAAAGATTGACAAACATCAGCACAATGCCCGCTCAGAAGATGGACGCTTGTTTTACGATGGGGAATGGTACAGCCGTGGGCAAGGCATATGTATCGATAAGAAAGATGATTATCCTACAAGGTGAGAGATTTGAGTAACTCACTCTGAGGCAAACTGAATTGCCAAGTTCATATTGATTGCTCTGCAGCACTTTGGGCCAGAGTTATTTTTCTCCATTGTCTTCTTTTTCAAACAGTGCTATAATAACTACAATCAATCACGATGAAGTGTGGTTCAAACGAGTCGATGGGAGCAAATCAAAACTCTACATCTCACAGCTTCAGAAAGGCAAATACACCATAAAACATGGCTGATCTACTTGAGATCATCTTAGTGTGCCAGTTGGAAATGTCTTAAGGGATAGTACACCCAAAAATTTAAATTCATTATCATGTTGTTCCAAATTCATATGACTTTCTTTCTTCCGTGGAACACTAAAGCAAGATGTTTGGCAGAATGTTAGCATCATCCTTTTTCTGTACAATGAAAGTGAATGATGACATTCATTAACATTCATTCATCTTAAGTGAACTATCCCTTTGATAGTGTCACTTTGTGTACAGTATATAATGTTTTTAAGTTGGTTGAGAAATGTTGCTGTATTGTCTGTCTGTATGTGAGGACAACATGTGAGTTGATGCTCCTTTACTGTATTTTCAATGAAATGCTGTTTGTATTATTATTATTACTATGAACAAGGTCAAAATATAATATTATTACAGGCTTGTTTACTGCCATGAGGTGTGATACTTATTTTTTTAACAGTAGGGTTCATTTTCCATTCAAATTCTGCTGGGATGTCCGATTCCTGCTACTTAGTAGGTCCTCGTGGTTGTGCGGTTACTCTCCTCAATCTGGCTGGCAGAGGAAAAGTCTCAATCCACACACAACTTACCACTTGGCCCATTGAGAGCGAGAACCACTAATCATGACCACAAGGAGGTTACACCATGAGACTCTACCCTGCCTAGCAACTGGGCCAATTTGTTTGCTTAGGAGATGTGGCTGGAGTCACTCTGCATGCCCTGGACATGCCTTGCTGAGCTACCCACACCCACAAAATCTAATTCTGCTTGTTAAAACAAAGATGAATTTGCAGTTAATTGACTTAAAGCAATAGATCACCCAAAATGATGTGACTTTCTTCTGCAAAAAACAAATAAATAAAGATTTTTAGTAGAATATTTCAGCTCTGTAGGCCCACACAATACAAGTGAATGGTGACAAACATTTTGACGCTCCAAAAAGCACAAAGGCAGCATAAAAGTAATCCATACATCTCCAGAGGTTTAATCCATGCCTTCTGAAGTGATCCAATCAGCTTTGGGTGAGAATAGACCAAAATATAACTCCTTTTTCACTGTACATCTTGTCACTGCAGTCTCTAGGTGCGATCATGATTTCAAGCTTAATTACACTGGGGCAAGGATGTAATCAAGCTTGTAATCATAATTGCCAAAGACTGCTGATGTCAAGTTTTATAGTGAAAAGGAGTTATATTT
This sequence comes from Xyrauchen texanus, assembly GCF_025860055.1. Lineage (NCBI taxonomy): Eukaryota > Metazoa > Chordata > Actinopteri > Cypriniformes > Catostomidae > Xyrauchen > Xyrauchen texanus. Next base: position 38,427,219 of record NC_068291.1, read on the forward strand.
TGGTCTGTTCTCACCCAAAACTGATTGGATTACTTCAGAAGACATGGATTTTTATGGAATACTTTTATTCTGCCTATATGTGCTTTTTGGAGCTTCAAAATGTTGGTCACTTTTCACTTCTTTGTATGGACCTACAGAGCTGAGATATTCTATTCATTTTTGTCTGTGTTGTGCAGAAAGAAAGACATACACATCTGGGATGGTATGAGGGTGAGTAAATAATGAGATCATTTTTATTTTTGGGTGAACTTTCCCTTTAACTTGCTTAATTCAAATGGAGTTTAACAAAATTCTGATGTGTATTATTTTGTAATACCGTATCTACCCACCACATGTTTTCCTACTTTTTTTACATGTCTGCCTCATCACGGTGTTACAATACAAATGACGTTTTGCAAATTCGCAAATGCCATATTAAGTGGCTTTCTTTGAGAATATTATTAAGCATCTTATTTCTGCAACATTTTAAAATGAAAAGCAGATGTGCAATGCATTTTAGGAGTATAAGAAGTAAACATGACATTATCACAACTTCTAGAGTCTTAGAAGATGAGATCACACCGCTCTATTTAAAGTTTGAACAAGCCATAAATGTTGTAAATACTTCATATTAATTATAGTGTGCATTTCAGTTCAGTGTTCTTATCATTTGTAGTTAGAGCACCACCCTCTGTTTAACTGTTGCACTGTGGCCATTGTTTTTTTTTCTTCTGATTTATCCATATTTTTTTACAAGTCTGCACTGAATGTATTTGTTTTTTGTGTGTGTGTTTTCATATGAAAATAAATCGAACAAACTTTCAAATACAGATCCTTGTTATTATGAATCTCTTGGGAAGTTATGGTATTATTTCTACAATCTAATTAGAATAGAAATGTATAAACCTCATATAGGAAGGGACAAGGGAGAATAATTCTGTAATTAAATGTTGCATATTTAATCTTTATAGGAACGTATTATGGGAGTTTTTAACACTAGATTTATTCCTTGCAAACCTTTGGTTTAGTTAGTGGAGTAACAGTATTTTACTGCTAGTTTATTAATTGCATGCCCTGTTTATATATATATCACACACAATGTCCAGAATGTGCCAATGTAAATGCATTAGTGTCATAGGAAAACATTTTGTTTGATGTCCAGATTTGTGCTTAAGTCTACATGCTCTAAAATACAGAACTATTTTTAGCCTGTTGGTAATCGTGGTGGGTTACAAATCAAGAGTATAAATATGTAAACAGGGATAGATGTACTTTATTGATCCACATGGGGAAACTTCAGTTGCAAATTTGTTTACAAATTGCACCTGAAAAAAATAGCATGACAACTCTAATACAATGCAAGCTTTATTTTGTGAGTAATGCTGTGACAAAGAACAATTATTAAGTTGACGCAGTACATTAAGAAGAACATGGTTGATTAGAAGATTTTCTTTTTACCAATGTCACACTGGTCTGATTCAATAAGAGTCACTCATGACCACTTTTGTTAATATGATAAAATTCACAAAAACAAAAGTTAATTGACAAAAACATTTAAATCATGATGTTTAAAATAAACATTTTTACATGAATGTGCATAGATTCACTGCAAGAAACATTCAAGTGTGAAAGCATTAGAAGGTAAACACGCTGAAGGTTGAAAGTAAGACGTTATTAATTCAAAAGAGCCATAGCAAAGTCTCGAAACCTGCATCAAACTACGTTATCCTTAACTAAAATCCATTTAGAGTTATGCATCTTGAAGATGGGGAAAAAAATATGTGCAGCATGTATAAATAAATACAATACATTTATTGCATTCATGGTGCATATAAATATACACTGGCATTTATTTACTGGACAGTAATTAACATTAAGAATCTTTTGCAGCCTTTAATCTAATTAAAAATGGTTCCTTCGTAAATAACATTGAGCAAATAAACTGTAACAGAAATGTTGAGATTACTATTATGAAGGACAATCAAAATACTATAATGGATTTCCACTTATTAGCTCACTGATGCCCAAAACATTCCTCCAAACAAATATTCCAATCAACTAATGAAGATTTGAACAAAATGATGCAAATAAAAGAACAGTTATGGGTTTACTGCCTACAAAATGTCTACTAACTCTAAAGCATTAAAATAAACTTCTAAGCAATAGCATATACTTTTAAGGGTATAGGATGTACAATTATTAGTTGTTATATTCACCTGTGAAGGATATACTTTCTATTAATAGACCTGGCATTAGTGTGCTTGAATATACAATAAACCATTCTCCAGTGTAAATAGTCTCATAAAGCGGTGTCAGCACTATATTTCTGTTGATAAAATCCTCACAAAAGAAAGTGTAATGCACATACAGTTTCTCTCTGTACTGTTAAGGTGATCAGCAGGGCTGGGGTCTCTGAGCCATTGTTCTACAGACTTTTGATGCAGTCCAAGCCATTCTTCCAGTTTTCATTCCCATCCTGCCAAACCAGTTACAATTGTGGTCACAGATGTAACTTCTCTAAAGTAAGCCCAGCGCCGAGGACCAGCACTAGAGGAAGCCTCAAACTCTTCAAGCAAATTTCTTCTTTGTTGCAGTAAAACGTTCCATGTACTAAAAGAGAAGCACAAAGTTAAAAGCATGTAATTACATGACTACAGAAGATAAAAAACCACTACTTAAAGGAATGATCCAGGTTCAGTACACTTGTTAAATTCAATCGACAGCATTTTTTTCATTCTTATTTTGATAAAAATGTCTTTGTAAAAAACAAAGTAAAATCTTGGTTACAGTAAGGCACTTACAATGAAAGTGAATGGGGTATCATAAACATTTAATATACAAAGTTTAAAAAAATACAGCCACAAGGCGCAAGCATTGATGATTTGTGTATACATGTAAATAAATGAGGGACAAGTCCAAATTATTATTTTTGTGGTAATCAGCATAATGCCATGAATGATGTCAATTGAGTCACTCAATAACGTATTGAACCTGGAAAAATCCTTTAAAACATGGTCATAACAAAAACATCCTTTCACCAAAACAATCAATTTGTTGAATGAAAATGCAGTCTAAACTAGACTATTCTACTGAAATTTTCTTCATAAGTCTGCAAAATGACAGTAGTCTGACTGAGGCTGTCTAATGTGTGCCAAGCACTGACGATGAAGTATGTACATACGAATGTATTTAGTGAAAAACATTGTGGTACTGGCGGTATTATGAAGCATGAGTCAATGGTAGTGCTATGGCTACTGTGCAACACTAAGTTAGCATACATGTTCTTTGCAATATACAATCGCTATAATACTGTGCTTATTGGTTTATATTGATTTGTTTGGGAACCCCAGCTATTGTAGCCCTTTGCTCAATCACTTTTTGTTTTAAAGCACTGATAAAGCCACTTTGAGAATCGTTATTGAGACAAATTTGCTACAAGAGTTAAGATGAATTGAACTAAGATGAACTGACCTAAATTGCTAATTTCAGAGCTAGATTATTTAAAACAAAATCCTATTACAGCTCACTGAGAGACACTGACTGGTAAAATAGTGGCAGATTTGACTTTGCACAATAAAAACATACACAAGTTTTGTTTAACGTTCAAACTTTAACAATTTTATTCATGAAAAATCATGATATTTGCACAGAACTAAGCTTACAGTTAACATGTTAATTTAAATCCTATAGGTTTTGTGACATACTCCAACAACAAAAACATATTCAAAACTTCTTACAAGATGGTTTGTACATATAATATATAGTCTGGCACAAAATGAAATAGATTTTTCATATTCTTACCTGATCATACCCTTCCAGGTCACGTAGGTTTTTAACTTCGAACAGATTGCCCTCCACAGAAAGCAAGGACAACTGGGAGTCTTTGAGGATAGTGATGGGAATAGAGGTGAGCTCCAGACAGTTCTCCTCAAGACGCAAGACCTTTAGTCTGGGAGTATTAGACACCTCTGGAGACAGGGTTGATATCTGAAGCAGAACACAGCACAAAAAGTCATCCCGATAAATGTAAAGCTATTAAAAATAAAGGCTACACCACCCCTACAAATCAAAACAAACCTGGTTCTGATTGAGGTTGATTTCAATGGCTTGCAGTTCGGCGACCTCTGCAGGTACCACCTGGATTTGATTTTTGGACAGGTCGAGAACATCAAGGTGGCGAAGCGAGCCGAGTCCATCGGGAAATACCTTAAACCGATTCCCAGACAAGTTGAGGATCCGCAAGGCCTTCAGCTGACCCACCGATGCAGGAAGCTGCTTCAACAGGTTGCCATTCAAAACAAGAGTCTCCAGCTTCTTGAGTTTCCCGATGTCATTTGGTAAACTGCCTGTTCACATAAAAAAACAACAACAAAAAACGCTCAATTAACCAAGTGTTAATTGTCTATGAAGAGTATAACAGAACACTTTCTCATCACCACCCATTTTAGTAATTTGTTAATACCTACTTAGTTTATTTCCACTTATGGTGAGACTTTTGAGTTGTTGGAAGCCTCCTACGAATGCAGGAAGCACCTCGATTTTGTTGTTGGACAGATCGACTGTCCGCAGGTTTCCAGTGAGCTTCTGTAGCTCCTCTGGGAACTTTGAAAACAAAGACATACAACCTGTCAATAATCCACGAGAACATTACTGCTAAGTGCATTTGAGCGGTGAACATAATTACCACAGGCCTATTAGTACCTCTATCAAACCCTTTCCGGTCAGCTGAAACACTCCAGTCTTCTGGGATGTTTCCAAATGAGCTTTCAAAGCGCTATTCCCCATTTACAGTATATGGATGCAGCAGATGCTGTCGAATGCAATGTCAGGAAATCCACCTGAAGGGGGAGGGAAGCATAAACAAATCCTTTGAGCCAAACTATATCACTAAAAGAATCTATAGCCCTATCTATAAATAATGTTAACATTACATCTCACATTTTGAAGACACATTTTAAACACTCAAAATTTGACACAACTAACAATACTAAACTGGCACCTTGCTTTACTGTTTATTATAAAGTTCATATTGTGCTTTCATTATTTTTGTGGGATAGATTCCACACATTATTTTCCCCTATAAACTCCTGTTGGACCCAGAGCAAAATGTACAACTGTTTTTTAATGTTTGTTTTTTTGCATATTAAACATAATTTAACTGTAGTATTTGTGACGACACAGTAAACATGTTTCCTCAATACCATTGTAAGATCAATTCAACTAAAAAACAACAAGACAGTCTCTTTTAGTCTAGTGGTTTCTAATAATAAAAAACTATGCTATTTTTTATAAACACGGTTAGAAACTAAAACGTGAACATTTGCGGCAAAATCCAACAGTTTCATAAGTTCTTACCCTAGTAAAACCATAGTAAATAAGGGAATACGGATGGCAATTACATAATCCCTGTGCTAAACAAACACATGATACATTCATTGCTCTTGCTTAGATACAGTTATTATGTAACTCTGTAGCTAAGTAGCATCGACCTTTCATACGAATGAACATACAGCCTATGCACGATTATTAACCAGGATAGTTGTATAAAATCATTATAATATTATTGATGCTTACCTTGGCCAGCTAGCTCGTTTGGCTAGCTGTAAAACCACAGTTTGACAATCTGTCCCGGTGAAAAGATGATAAAATACTGTTTTATTAAGCTTAAAAAAAAACTTAATTAATCGCTTGATAATTATGAAATAAGTAATAAAATAAGGATGGACAAGAGGGTTATCTAAGGAACTTTGTCCATGCCCAGACTGCTGTTTGTTTGTTTGTATGGAAACAGTCAGTTGATTGACGCTGTTGAGTGTAATTTCACCTCCCGTACACTGGGTGGCAGTAACAGATCACGTGTCTTTCGTTTCATAAACTGTATATCGCCACTTAGTGGCTTGGAAGAGAAATGGACCTATAGATCACTGGCCCATACAGATTATTAGCCAATGGTCTCTAAACGAATAAAGTCTGTTCTTTAAAACATTTAATGTCACCCCCTAAATGTCAGCCAGTCACATGCACACTAAATGAATCTTTTTTATCCCTCATCGCTGCTGATACAGTTCTAGTCAGCAGTCACAGAGCCTGACCTCTGCACTTCAGTAACTGTCTGGTTTGGTGCAGCTATGAAATCGGATATCAGAAGACTACAAAGGACAGGTCAGACTGCTGAAAGGATCACTGGTTGCCCCCTGCCCTCACTTCAAGAACTATACACTTCCAGAGTGAGGAAAAGGGCTGGAAAAATCGCTTTGGACCCCACTCTCCCAGCCCACTTCCTGGAACAGGAACAATTTTCTCATGAAAGGTTAAAACTGCCCCATTGTGCAATTATTATGTGCAAAACACAGCTTATATATATATATATATATACATATACACTGTATATATATTGTCCTATTGTGTATTTCTGTAAATACTTTATTTTCTATTCACTTTTTATTCTATTTTTGTATTATTATTACCTCTGTCTTGTTGCTGTCTTGTATTGTTTGTGCACTGGAAGCTTTTGTCACCAAGACAAATTCCTTGTATGTGTAAGCATACTTGGCAATAAAGCTGATTCTGCTTCTGAATCTTCTCAGTGTTATCAGACTTTGTAATAAGATGTATTAAAAATGTCTGTTTCCACTACTAAAATTCACCATGGTGACCATAGCATCATCCAAAATACAATACAACAGGCGTCTTTTAGTTCTACTAAATATTATGATGAAATGCACTGATGTACAGTACTGTGCAAAAGTTTTATGCACTTGTGAAAAATATTGCATAGTGAGGATGTCTTCAAAAATAATGACATAAGTAGTTTTAATTTATCGCTTACTGTCATAAAAAGTCCAGTAAACATAAAAAAAGCTAAATCAATATTTGGTGTGACCACATTTGGCTTTAAACAGCACCAATACTCCTAGGTATGCCTGGACACAGTTGTTCTTGGTTGTGGGCAGATAGGATGTTCCAAGATTCTTGGAGAATTCATCACAGTTCATCTATCTATTTAGGCTGACTTATTTGTTTCTGTCTCTTTATGTAATCTCAGACAGACAGATGTTCAGTGGGGGGTTTTGTGGGGGCGATACCATCTGATACTATCAGGGCTCCCTGTTATTCTATTCTAATCTTTTCTATTTGCAAAAGTAATGTTTTGGAGTCTAACATTTATATTTCCTATTGACTCACTAAAGATGAAGATATGAATAACCATCTTAAGACAAATGCTTTAGTGAAACATCTTTTGTGCCTAAGACTTTTGCAAAATACTGTATTTTTTATTCTTATGTGTAAGAAATATTAGTGTTTGTGCACATCCCTGAAATTCTTGATTCTCAAATTCTTTAGATGGTTTCAGAATCTGTCTTTTTACATTTATTTTTGGATTACAGCAGTTGCTAATGCCAAAGTCTCTTTTAAGACATGTTTGTTCACTCGGTGGCCATCTTTGGAACGTTACCCGGACAGCTATTGTCTATGAATAAAAGTGGCATAAAAGTACAGCTCTTGTCTACTTGAATGGGAAAAGACCAAATCTCCAAAACATTTGGTGAAGATTACTATCAAAGACCATATTTCAAATCAGCAATTAAATTTGACTACAACCGTATCATAAATTGTGCCTCTTTAGCTCAGATCACCTTTAAAAAATGATATTTTTCTGGCCGGTCCAGCTAATGCAAATGTGCGTTCTCAATCTAACTGACAGGTGATGTCCATATCTAAAAGGTGATTGGCTCTTTTACACTATAAGGCTGGACTTCCTTTTGTACATCCGCCATATTGGACGTCCCAGTTTCTCCCAATCATTTTAATACCAGTGCTTCATCTCGGGCTAGTTAGTCTGTGCTAAAACCAAATTACCAAATTACCCTGGTTTGTTGTAGCAACAATAAATTTAGTTTTTGTAGTCGTTATTGTTACCATGGTGAACCAGCAGTGCTGTGCAAGCGACCACGCCCACATCCCTATTAGCAGATGGTAAAAGATGCCACTGTTGCTAATAGTAACTTTACTAAAACACTTTCTTGACATAAACACAGCACTGCCAGGATTAAGAAAAAGACCCATTTTATTTACTGCAACACTTAAATTGTATTCTATAATCGAGAATGCAAACACCAATCTCTCTCTCTATGTGCAGGGATTTGTGTGTTTAGCTCACTCATTTACATTTATGCATTTGGCAGACGCTTTTATCCAAAGCGACTTACAGTGCACTTATTACAGGGACAATCCCCCCGGAGCAACCTGGATTAAGTGTCTTGCTCAAGGACACAATGGTGGTGAATGTGTGGATCGAACCAGCGACCTTCTAATTACCAGTTATGTGCTTTAGTCCATTACGCCACCACCACTCCATTGGCGGTTTAGTTCCCTCTCTTCGTTTATCTCAAGCAAACATTGGCTCAATGTCTCCTGACTTTTGTAGCTCAATAATTTGTGTTTAGCTCAAAATATTATAGAGTTGTCCCAAAGATTCCAACATATAGGCTATAGCTAAGCTTATCAGGAAATAGAGCATTTCTCCATATGCAGCATCCGACAAGCTACAGAACATGATGAAAGTACAGCAGAGACCAGCTTGGTAGTTATTGGCATTTCTTTAATTACATTTTTATTTTATTTTTTCCAAAACCAAAGACCATCCAATACAGTTGGGGAAAAATAAATGAATAAAGTATGACCTTCTTTAATAGATGTTTGGTCAAGGAGAATGCACAAATAAGCATCAGTGATAAAGATCAGTGTTATGATAAAATTACAATTGTTAATTGGTCAAATATTTCTAAGAACTATATGAAAAATGTATATATTTTATCATGGTAAAAGACTATAATATTTATGAATACAGACAAATATAAGCATCTGCTAATAAATACATATAAGTATAGCTTGTAGTATATTATTTATCATAATAATTTAAAATTGTAAAATTGCAGTACACAAATACTCTTTGTTAAAATACATTTGCTTAAAAACATTCTCAGTTAATTCAGACACTGAAACATAGAGTCAAATTAAGAGGTCTTGGCCCATACACATGTACAACCCACTATCACTCTCTCAAACACCGCCCTGAAGCACTTTCCGTCTTGCGTATCCTGTTTCAGCACCAGTATGTCCTGATATATGGGCAAAGAGTTCAATCTCGAGTCCACACCGGTGTAGGGATAGTTGCAATACTCTGATTGACACTGGGCTTCAAAGATTACTTGTGGAATTCTGTGGAAGGAAATCTTTGGTCTGAAAGCAGAGAAAATATATTTGGCTGAGGCAAAACCCAAAGACTTGACCAAGATTCACTTTGATTGATGATTCACATTGACGTCACAAGGCCTGCTGTACCTTAAAACCACTTTCACTTCATTTTAAATGTAGCAATGGCAGCTAGGCTAATGCTAACCTCTAAAATCATGACAATAAATCTGCTTTCTTTACTGTGTGGATGCGATGTAAGCAAATAATATGCATCAACAAGTGTTATCACTCAAGACTGAATCAAATGTTTATCTCTTAGTAGCTTAAAAACCAATCAATTGCCTCAATCTTCTGTCTGGTTAATGGTTTTGTATTAGTTTGTGATTTTAAAACTTACATCCAGGTCCATGAAGATAGCGAGCGGTTGTGTATGTTGCCATTCCCAACCGTGTTTGCTGCCTGAGAGGAATCGTAGAAACTGGAAATCGTCAAATCAGTGTTGCATATTCGTTTCTGTCCTTGTTTGGCATACGTAATGCTCATCAGCACACAGCCCAGCAAAACCTGAGAGAAAGAACATTTATCATCAGTTATGATATTGTTTGATCTCTTAAGATATGATTTATGATTACTCGTCAACGAGGACCTAGCAAGAACTAGGATCTAGCAATTATGAGACCATTTTTCATTTTTTAGCTTCTTTTCATCGCAACGTGCTAAATTTCATCTTAACTGTAGTTTTAAGATGAATCTTTAGTAAATACAATTTTCCAAAGTTATTCAATATAAAGCTAACAGTCACGTTATTTCGAAATCTAAATTATCTTTTTGTTCTGCTCACCATGTATTTAGTGTTGAAGAAGTTCAGAAACATCTTTAATGTTCACTTGTGCTCTTCCACTGTGAAAATGATTCTCTTTCACCTTATCTATTTATACAATGCCTTTTTGTGATTGCATAGATAATACGGCCTAACTCTGACCTGGATTCAATCATCAGATCAATTGATAGGTTAGGGGGTGCTTTGCGTAGGCCTAGATTTTGCCACTTACTTTCCTGTAAGCAGACCTACGAACATAAGATTTGTCTACGTTGGCAAGGTTGCGGATCCATTTTACAGAATTTCGATTGGAAAAATATGTCGAATCAGGATTTTGGGGTAAGTTATCAAGATTTTGGAGGGTTTTTTCTGTTAAGAATCATGAAATTCTGTTGGGTGTGTCTGGTTTGTTAAGGTTTTACAGTTGGGGACTAATTTGCAGAAATTTTGATTGAAAGTTAATTTACCTCAGCGTTCTGGAAAAATGTATTGTGAAGGTTATTAACATGCAAGATCCTTTCTGATCTTTTAAGAACAATGATGAATTCTTTTGAATGAAGAATGCAGGTTTTATCTTTAAGGGTTCTTACTCTTCAAGGTTATGGTATAATGTCTGGTATACTTTTAATGAAAAGCAACTGGACTTGGTTTTCCTTTTGATTACAAATTTATCCATCACCTTACAATTATAAGCCATTTTCTTTCAGCAAATTCAAAATGACATTGACTCGCTGTCAAGTAAACTTCTACCAAACTTAGAGAAAACAGACCTATTAACCAAAAATCTACCAGACATTGGAATTTGTGAGTGAACATGCATTAGATGCTTTCTATCTTATTAACATAGGACACCCATGCTAATGCTGGCTTCAGCATATTTGGTCCTTGGACCACTAATGATGCATTCCAGAGATTTGTAGATGTACATTTCTGAAATCCAAAACTTATGTATAGGTATTTCACCAATTGAAGCCACATGTATTACTTATTCTTAATAATAGTTGATTTTTTGTCTCAGAAAATCAAGACTTTGACATTATTGTTTTTATGTGATTAAATACATGTACATTTCTAGTTTCAACATTACTTGCATGTCAGACTTTGTTTTATTGGACAAGAAAAACTAGCTTCATACCATGTGGCCCACATTTGGTTTACCATCATTGAAATTAGGTAACATTTTACTATTTAAGTATGTATCCTCATTGAGAGCCTCATACATTAAAAAACATTAAGTCAATACCGTTACTTATTTTAATTTGATAAAGTTTTTAGGAGCAATTGAGTTCAGGTCAGTTTCATTGGGCCGACATGAATTAGGTCAAAACAACGTACACTGCCTGGCCCAAAAAGAAGTCACCGTTTGGATTGAAATAAGTAGATCATTATCATTGCAGTGATTAACATGTTTCAGCTGGGAACAATTATTTTAACCCCAACTGAAGCAGTGTGTAGCTTCTCATTTCTTAAACAACCATGACGTAAGACGTATCCCATGGTCATGGAAAAGATGTTACTGTGTTTCAGAAGGGGCAAATTACTGACCTTCATCAAGCAAAGAAAACAACGAAGAAGATTGCTGAAATCAATGGAATTGGATTAAGAACTGTCCAACTCATTATTAGGATAGTGGTGAACCGTCAGCTTTGTGGAAGAAATGTGGTTGTAAAACAATCTTGAATGATCGTAATCGGAGATCACTAAAACTCTTGGTGAAGTCACATCATAAAGGCTATGTTTAATAGTGAAAGTAGGAGCATTTCCACATCGACAATGCAACCAGAATTTATAGGATTGGGACTAAAAAGCTGTGTGGCCACAAGAAAGACACTTGTTAGTGAGGCTAATCGGATAAAAACAACATAAATTTGCTAGGGAGCGTAAAGATTGGACAGTGAAGCAATGGAAAAAGGTTATGTGGTCTGATGACTCCAGATTTACCCTATACCAAAGCAATGGCCGTGTCAGCGTAAGAAGGGAAGCACATGAAGTGATGCACCCATCATACCTAGTGCCCACTGTACAAGCCTCTGGAGGCAGTGTTATGATCTGGGGTTGCTTCAATTGGTCAGGTCTAGGCTCAGCAACATTATGCGGCAACAAAATAAAGTCAGCTGATCACCTGAATGTACTGAATGACCAGGTTATCCCATCAATTGATTTTTTCTTCCCTGACAGCACGTGCATATTCCAGAATGACAATGCTAAGATTACTCAGGTTCAAATTGTGAAACAGTGGTTCAGGGATCACGAGGAATAATTTTCACACATGAATTGGCCACCACAGAGTCCTGACCGTAACCCCATTGAAAGTCTTTGGGATGTGCTGGAGAAGACTCTTCGTCTCTCCCGTCATCAATACAAGTTCTTGGCCAAATAAAGTTGTTGAAACAATGCCACGTCGAATGCACAAAATCAAAGCCAAAGGCGCTCAACGAAATGTTAGTGTATGCAACTTTTTTTGGCCAGGCAGTGTACATTAGGTTCGTCAAACTCAATTTACTAAGGTCTTCTTCAATTTTATTTTACGTTTGTCCAACTTAATTTATTTTAGTAATCATTAGTATATGCCAGGCGAGCAAATGTAATAACAGAGAAACTGTTACACTGTTTAATTGCAACTGCTTAAAGAGCAGTTCATCCTCAACCTAAACACAAGCCCCATTCTCCACCACAATAGTAACCCTCGAAACTCCTGCATTACAGACTCTCTTTGAGTTAAAGATTCTAAGTGCTATATTGTAGTAAAGCACGTAACTTTTTGATTCAGATCAGTACTTGTTTGACTGCTAAATCACCAGAGCAATGTTGAAGAATGAATGCATGAAGAAATTAGCCTGTTTGAGTGCCTAGACATACAGTTATAGGGAAAGAAAATCACATTATGCTGCCTAAAAAAATATTTTAAATCATATGAATAGGCAAAAAAAGCGGTTTGTTCATTTGGAAATGCATAAAGAATATCAAAAACGAAAGTATATTATCTATGATCATCAACCATAATCTAGCCATTTGCTATCTCAAGAGGCTTTCGGTAAATTTCATAGTTCCTAGTGCATCAAGGCAAAACGTTGCTTTATTCTTATTCTTATCCCAGCATCAAAGTGAGAAGTGCTCTTGATAGATTGCTTTCACTGATATAGTTTCTCTGTGTGGTCACATCACCAACATCATATGCTTTAGTGAAAATCGGCCTATTTTTACCACCCACATAACCGTTCACATTTCGCTGTGATGAGCTCCTTTTTTTTTGCTTTTTTGCAATATTCTGATTCTATTTTCCTTTTATTATCTATAATGTTTTTTGTTTTTTTTGGAGGTGGCAATATACAATACAAAGAACCTCTAAGGGGCAGGTTGCAACCTTGCATTCAGTAGGGTTCCCACGGTCATGGAAAACCTGGAAATTTCAGGTCATTTAGAAATAGGATTTTCAGGCACAGAAATGTCATGGAATTGAGTTAAATCTTAAAAGTAATGGGAATTTCTAAATAGAAAATTATGCTTTGCATTAAAATATCCCATTGGCTAGAAATTGCTCATATACTGAATGTGATCTCCATAAAATTATTTTTAAAAGTCCTTATCCAGTAATCCTTATCCAAATAAATAAATAAATGGTTTGTTAAAAGAGGAGAGAGAAGGGGCCCACCCACAAATATTTTGTCTGGACTCTATGAATTTTAGCGACGGCCCAGCCCATAATAGGTATAATTTTTTTGAAATATCTAAGTAAGCATCCAATCAAAAGCAAATGACAAATCATAGAGTAATAGTATTAACTTTGCAAATTAGGCAAATGGTTGATATTGGTGTGTGACTTCCGTTAATGGACAGCTGTATCATGGCTGCCTTGAGGCTTAACCCAGAGTTGTGTCACTATATTATGCACTTCTTTGATGTGGTAAGTCATTATGCGGGAATCCTCTCTCTTTACGTTTTTTTTTTTTTTTTCGTACTTTCAAAATGACTGATGATATAAACCATTTACACCGCCTTGCAGTCAGCAATCGGAAGCCACTCAGCAGTTCTCTGACCTCATTTCCCCATTTTGCCTTTGATACAAGGAAATAATGAAAAGATGCATTTTTGATAGTATCCATTGGTGTGATTTCACCACAATAAATGTATTAATTGTTGAATTCCTGTTACTCAGAGGCTGAAAAAACCTAAACAAAGACTATAAAGAACAGATATGATCATGTGATTTGTTTTATAATTTTTTTCTTAAAGATCTATGAAACCTGAAAGCAGATTAAAGAATGTTTAGGGCACTCACTAAAATCTAAGTGCTTTATTTGTGTAGTAATGGCCAAGGTAAATCTTTCACTTTTTGCTTGCTGTTTGTAATGGTTTGAAATGTAATATTCAGCTAGTGGAGCAAGTTATTTACCTCAAACGTTTAAAAGATAATTTAACAATAATGGGAAAAAAAAATGTAACATTAATAAGATGCTGATTTAATCTGAATTAAGTTGTGGAACCGTGAAAATGAAGATCAGTTGTGTGTAATATTAATTGCTTTTATTTTTTCAAAGATTCTTCAAATTTGTGGTCATGTGTGGATCACTATGAAGGCCTGCTTGTTCTTGGATGTCAGTTAACTGAAATCTTTTTCGTGAGTAAGAAAGTAGAAGTTGTTACAATTCCTAGACCTTTTGAAACTCCCAAATGTAGGTCAGTTGCATGCGTCACATTTACAAAAGGTGCTGCCCTTTGGTTTTATGACCATGATAGTACAATAGTATATCCACTCACTTAGCACTTTATTAGGAACATTATGATCCTAATATATTGCCCAACGTGGTCTTCTGATGTTGTAGCCCATCCGCCTCATGATTCTGCTATTCTGCTCACTACAATTGTACAGAGGGGTTATTTAAGTTACAGTATCTTTTCTGTCAGCTCAAACCACTCTGGCCGTTCTCTGTTGACCTCTCTCATCAAGAAGGCATTTCCATTCACAGAACAATGGCACCAACAGTCATGCAATGGTAGAAACCACTTAGATAAAAAAAATCCCCATTCTGATGGTTGATATGAACATTAACTGAAGCTCCTGACCCGTATCTGAATTATTTTATGCATTAAACTGCTGCATGTCCACACTAATCCTTTTAAGTTTAAAAACTCAATTTTCATTCTTGTTATACATTACCGTTTTCGAGAGGTTATGGAGAGCTTATGGAGAGCTTTTTTGAAATTCTCAGTTAATGAGAGTACACATAGACAAATGTAAATGTATTGGTGTGGATGTGCCCTTATATTAATGGTGGCAACCAAGCCTATCTAAGGACCAGGATATCATATAGAGACTGGTGGGCTCTTTTGACTTGAACGACCAAGTAACCACCCAGAACACCCTAGCAACCCCTGGAACACATTAGCAACTGCATAGCAATGCCCTGGCAGCAACATCGCCCTAGCATAATTTTGGCAACTTTTGCACAGACAAACACCACTAATATTTTCTTCATAAAATGTACAAATCAAGTTTTTGTTGTATTGTTGTTTGTTATAATTTTGTTGTGTATATGGTTCAGTGTTTCCCCTTCAATCCTTAGAATTTTCAGAATGGGACAGGACAGGGTAAGACCACTAAATGTCACCACATTTGACGTAATTGTAAACCAGCACTGCAAAATGTGAGCTGTCATGGAGCGGAAATATGCTGACATGACATGCAGACTGTCAATTGAGGTCAATAACATTAACAGAATGCAATGCGGGAGCTGAAGAATAGTGTAAAGAAACATATTCAGCAGGAGTTTAAATCTGCATACTTATTCATACCGTATGATTTTAGTACATGCCAGAAACATGTCAATGAAAGTAGGTTACAATAGTATATTATGGTTGCCAAGGACACTAAAGTTAGGGTTAGGTTAAGGTGCACTAAGGACACAAATTAAATGTTATACAGTGCCAGATGTCTGTGATTGTTTTTATAGCTTTGTTACTACTTCTTTAAGGTTAGAGTTAGGGGTTGGGGTTTAACGTCTATAGCATTACCCAACTTTATTGAACATTGTCTAAATGTATCAATGCATTGTTTAAAAAAACATTCATCAGTCATTAGAGTTGTCAAAACCCATGTGAATAGATTTACATTAATGATGGAATTGAAATAGTACTGTTATATGTAATTATAGTGACACAATACACTCAAACTGGTATTTTTGCTGACATATTGATATGACAATGCATAAAATGTACCATCAAAGGAGGGAATTAATCACAGGAAGTGCTCCTACACAACGTCAATTGCACGAACAGGCCTCTCTATATAAACTGAACCTGCCATTGCAAAGTAGAGCAGCATATAACATCTGACAGAGAACACAGTTGAAAGACTTTAAGTAAAATAAGTGCAAGAATGTCATCGCTGTTTAACATCCAGTTCCTGACGGTGAGTATTTCTGAAATTTAGAAGATGGCCTGCTAGCTATTATGTAGGACATTTGTATCTAAAATGACAATACAACTGCTGATTCACAGGTGGTTTGTATGATGGGGTTCCTTTTGATATCACTTGGGGTTGAGGGGGCACCTTCAAAGAAAGTAATTCACAAGACGCCAGAAGAATCGGATCCATCATCATACAGACTGATCGTGGATTCACAGTTTAAACCCTCGTCCAATCCAATCCGTCCAATCAACAATGACTCCATCTCTCCATGGACATACACGTAAGACCTTCTGTTTCTGTAGTCTTCTAGTAGCTTAAAATGATGCTAGCAACGCCAAAGTCAGGAATTCGATTCCCTGGAAATGCATAGACTGGTAAAATGTATAGCTTGAATTCTCTGCAAGTTGCTTTGGATAATGTGTTTCAAGTTGATTTATCACTTTGTCGGGGAAGACTCGATTGATGACTGTATGAAATGTTCAAGTTATGTCTCACACAACATAATAAACTGTATACAGCTTACATTGTTGATACATTGTTGTATCAGTATCGCAAAGGCTACTAATTAAAAACAATAATAATCTAAAATCACCCATGACTTACTCTGTTTTCAGGTTTACTCAAGATAAGGACCTGTACCCCTCTAAAATTGCAGAAGCAAAATGTTTGCTGACTGGATGTTTGAATATAGGAAATGAAGAAGATAATAGCTATGAATCAAAACCCATTTACAGGCAAATTTTGGTCTTAAGGAGAGTTCGTGGAGTCAAGCACAACTATTCCTTCAAAATGGAGTACAAAACCATTGCAGTGGGATGTACATGTGTTCATCCATACACTGAAGAAGTTAGAACTTGATGGAGTTTTATACTGTTCCTCTGTTATATTAGATGTTTTCTACTCACCATTAGTTTGATAATTTCACTATTTAATGACTGTTTAATTTATTCATGTCATCATATATGTGTTTGCAAATATATTTATTTTCTGAATTATTTGATTGAAAATGTTCATATTATTTCATCATTGAACAAGTTTAAACAGTAGATGGAATTTTTCAATTTGTGCCTTTGTTACTGTAGATGTTATAACATTACAAGACGTGTTATTTATTCATGTGAAATTTATTTATTTTCTGAATTAGCTGTTTGATATTTTTTTTTTTTTTTTTTTTTATTTTAACAGTAGAACCTGATTCATGTTCATGGTATCATATACATTTTTGCAAATGTATTTATTTTTTACAATTTTATAATTATGTCTAATTAGAATTTTTGCATGAATTATTTGAATATTTATTGATCAAAACTTGTTTTTATGGGTATGAATTATGCATTAAAATTAATAAAAATAAATTGTTTCGATGGTAAAATGTTGTATTTAAAACTACTATGTAAAAATGGCAAAGCCTGGAATTGTTACCTTAAAGGAATATTCCGGGTTCAATACAAGATAAGCTCAATCGACTTATAATGGAGATGAATGGAGCCAATCCGTAAATTTTAAAATACTCACCGTTTTAAAAGTATAGGCACAAGACATAAACAATGTGCATGTTAACATGATTTTATCACTTCCTTACATTTGCTGTGTAAAGTTAAAGCCAGTCATGAAAAATTAAAAAATTAAATTACTGTAAAAACTTTACAGATCAAATAATACACAGGTTTTAACAAAATAATTAATGTAAGTGCTTTTATAAAATTAAAAGCTTCACATTTCTGCCTTTAAACCATCCAAAATTAACCCCCATTCACTTCCATTGTACTGTAAGTATCTCACTGCAACCCAGATTTCTTTGAATTTTTTTGTAATTAATTTTATTTAGAATGCCCAAATCCAAATGCGCTCTAAGACCTCGTGATGGCGCAGTGACTTGCCTCCGCGTCTGAGACTGTCAATTGAATTCGCTTGTTGAGCGTGTTACCGTGGAGGCCAAGCGTGTGTGGAGGCTTCATGCTATTCTCCGTGGCATTCACGCACGACCACATGCCCCACCGAGACTGAGAACCACATTATAACGACCATGAGGAGATTACCCCAATGTGACTCTACCCACCCTAGAAACCGGGTAATTTGGTTGCTATGGAAGCCTGACTGGAATCACTCAGCACGCCCTGGATTCGAACTTGCGACTCCAGGTGTGGTAGTCAGTGTCTTTACTTGCTGAGCTACCCAGGCCCCAGGGATGGATTATGACTTGCAAAGGCCCTAGGGCCAATTATCTCCAAGGGCCCCCTCCACCCAAAATTTGTTGGTGGGGTTGGTTCGTTTTTCATGCCCAAAACTAGATCGCACAGCCTTAAAGCCCAGCGCACCCCTGGGTAATCAAGGGCCCCCTGGTAGTCTAGAGCCCCTGGGCATTGGCACCATTGGCCTGGTCGGTAATCCGTCCCTGCCAGGCCGTCCAAGATTTTGGTGTTTTTAAAGAAAAGGAGGGATGAGTCAAAATACATTTTTGTGTAATCAAAATTATTCCACAAATGCTGTTGATTGATCTTAATTTATATTGAACCTGGAATATTGCTTTAAGGAGCTATTTCTACCTAATCTAACCTTTAAAATGATTTTTGTTGGTGTAACCTAATGCATTCCGGTTGATTCAGTGATCTTAAATAATATCTTTGACTTGCATCAAACCTGTTAGTTTAGATGTTACCAAATGAAGCACATTTTTAACCCTTGTGCGTCAATTTAAAAAAGTTACTCAGAGGTCCTTAGAGGACAATAATGTCCGTGTCAAAAAACTGCGATAATAATATTATAAATTCATATTTTTTCTACTTTCAATGAGTTATTAACCAACATCAGTCCTGATCATAATGACCAAATATTCATTCATTTTAAGGATTTTAACTCTTTAAATACCAGTTTGTTTATATAATGCCACTGTTGTTTTTACACACACACACACACACATACACACGCACACATTTCTCAATACACACATACAAATCACACTCTGACATCCATAGCACCACACCCTCACAACTTGGCTGCATCATTTATTGAATTGGCCTGCAGCATTCTATAATACAGCAAACAGAAAATAGGGAAAAAGCATGTATTTGCTCCATAGGCTAAACATGAGAAAAATGGCACCATCTGGTGGAAAATATTAAACATTTAAATTTTGAAACCAGGGCTCTGGAATGAAAGCATAATATCATATAATTCATGATTTTATGCTTTAATGGCATTTGGATCAAATATTGCATTTTTCATTGGTTTCAATGGGGACATTTTGTCCTTAAGGTCCTGATTGTAACTATGTTGTGTACACAGTGTATTATAGATGTATTATAGGAACTGTTCCTTGAGGTTGAAAAAGACACACATTTGGCAAAATGTATGCCGTTGGCATTAAAACAGCCAAAATGATCGAAAAAAAATTAAATGAAAAAGACAAAAATGTCCCAAAGGTTGCACAAGGGTTAAGTCAACATTTTTTTTCAGTGTGTTATCTTTGAAGCACTTTTATAAAATATAAATCCATATATCAAATGTTTCACACTATAATGGCCCTGAAAAAGTCACAAGGACAAAAACATACCAGCAGTCCTTTAATTTTCACTGCCTCTAAAAAATATTTTACAATTTCTATACAGCATTGAATATATATATACAAATCAGACACCAGCTGATTATGAGGCATGTGAACATATGTACAGCGGCAAAAGCAGTTTACCAAAAATAGAGGTTCAACAGATTGACTGCATCCACATGATCAAAGTACATGAAACCTTTCAAGCGTCACCCATCTACTCACGAACACACAAAGTTACCACTCACATTCTCTCATTTTTGGCACTGTTGGCATACGAGCTCAGCAACACATCTCCGTGTTTTCTCAGATTAAGGTAGTAAAGATTCCATCACAATCTTTGTTGTCTGGCCAGTTCTGTTCATCTGAAAACATGGCCATCGTACCTTACAACGATATAACAATATCATAATCTGCTTTCAGAGTCCTGATCTCTTATGTTCCAAGCTAATAAGCTTAGCATGATAGTCAGTCCTTTGGTGAATGGTCTCCTATATGATCAGCATGTGTTGTGAGAAGACCTCAAGGCACCTGGAACATAAGTTCAGAAATACAACGATTAGGAACGGCAAAAACCACAGTCACACTAAAAATGGCTTTTCACATGTTTTATCAACTGCATCACATCATGTAAACACGAAAAACATAGATTGTGGCCACATTAATACATTATAGTATTTATAGTAGTTTAGCTGGATTACTGCATACATTAATACTAAGTATAAATACAAAGTTAAACTATAGTACTACAAACACATCACCTCTGAATACAGCAAAAACTGTACAAACTTTTAATTTATAGCCGTACAACACAAAAACATATCTTAGTTTATCTAGTTTCCATTTCTACCTAGATTTTTATCTTTATTTTATCTTTGCCCCATCAGTACATGCAAAGCTACTGTATACTAAAGACTTAAGGTATGTGCGATGATGATGACTCATACATAATATGACTCACTATGGTCTAAACTACAGTATGTGGTTCTAGAAAGTTTTTCTTATTCTTTTTTTTCCTAGCAGTTTGGCGGCAATCATGATGCCCAATTCAACATCTACATGATACACAAAGCATTTTGTCCAGCAGCAAACACAAGTGTACTTGTTCTTTGGTTGCACATATCGTAACATAGGTCTTGTAACCATTAACATATCCAATGCAGCCATTCTTATCCTAACTAGGACTGGCTAGGCACTATTTATAATATACATAATCTGGACAGGAAAAGCTCCTGATTCTCTTTCATTCTACTGCCAGTCCATTTCCAACTGTTCCTTGTTTTTCCTCACCTCCTCAGCATGTTTGTCCTGGAAAAACAAAAGACAGAGAAGAAAAATGTTTAAATAATAGCTCTTTTAATAAAGCAATGACAGAATTACTGATTTGTTGAATTAATGAAATTTGAGTTTTGTGGGTTTTAGTCCATGTCAGTTAGCTTTAAAGCTAACTACAGTATATGCTAATGTACTTGTTAAAGGAATATTATGGGTTTAATACAAGTTAAGTTTGATTGATAGCATTTGTGGCATAATGTTGATTACCACAAAAATTATTTAGACTTGTCCCTCCTTTTTTTAAAAAAAAAAAAAGAAAACAAATGGTGTAAAAATCTGTGGTCTTTGTTGCGGTGACAATGTCACGTTGTAAACACCAAAACCCTAAAATGACTGTTAAAATTATGATTTAAACAGCTCAGATATTACACAAGATTTAACAGAAGAATTAATGTAAGCACTTTTATAAAATTAAATGCTTCGTACTTTCCGCCTTTAAACCCTCCAAAAATTGGCCCCATTCACTTCCATTGTAAGTGTCTCACTGTAACTTCGATTTTTTGCTTTTTTATTTATAAAAGGAGGGAGAAGTTATTTTTGTGGTAAACAACATTATGCCACAAATGCTGTTGATTGAGCTTAACATGTATTGAACCTGGAATATACCTTCAATGTTGATAAAATGTACTTATTTTCAGTCTTCCAGGAAAATGTATGAAAATATTGAGGACTCATATTGCAAATTTGCACATAAACTTGTGGCATTAGTTGGGCTAATATTGTATCTTAGTCCAAAACAGACAGATTGCAATTACGTTTGGCGCCACTAGTGATGCGTAAGATCCACATTGCATCTTTAAATATAGAACTGGTTCAGAATGTCAAAAATGAATGTACCTTCTCCTGGAGACGCTCTAACATGGCGGTGATGTGGGCCTCCCTGTTCTCTTTGTTCATCTCCATTCTTTGATCCAGCTTTTCTTTGGCCATCTTGATGAAGTTGTTGTGCTCCTCTATGGCTTTCTTGACCACCTCCCGTTCATGTTCTCTCTTCTCAGCCAAGTGCTTCAGAAGCTCAGATTCTTGACACTGATGGGTTTGAAAGGGCAGAAAAACAATATGAGACTCCACAGTATGTCACCTCAAAACATATATACTGCACTTCTGATTGAAACACAATTTTCCATCATAAGTTGTCACACGTCTATTTAAAATTTCAGGTACAGGATGCTAAATATTCAGGAACAGTTTTACTTTGTAATAGACATACAAGTGAAAACTACATTTCCTTTCTGAATACCTTTCTTCTCTCATCAGCTGCATCTAGTTTTTTCTGGATCTCTTCCAACGAGGGGTCCCTGCGTGGTGGGAAGGTGGGATGAAACTCTCTCTGACCGTCAAAGGATGGTGGTCTGAGGATGACCTCAAAGGCCTGACCAGATGATCGCTTGTTTATCTCAATGACCTCCATGTCTTTAATAATGCCCAGGTTGAGATCCACTACATCTAAAACAGAGGACCAACAAAGAAAAGATGAATCTCACAAAAAACATATTCAGGTCACATACATATAGGCTAGTGTACAAAATGTACAGTATATATTGCATAAACAAAACTATTATTGCAATAAAAAAAACTATTATTATTATTGCATTACAGTAGTAAGAAATGGAATGGAAATTTTTTTGCAATGCAAAAAAAATACAAAATAAAGGTCTTGTGGTCCTAAAAATGCATTCATTATGTGCAACTTCTTATTTATTTATTTTGATTTCGTCTTGTAATTTAACCTGAACAATATTCTAGACAGGTTTCATAAGATTCACCGAATAATTAACAAAAGATGAATTTATGCAACTGACTTAAATGAAGTAACATTCATAAATAAAAACATTAAAACTCCTAAAGTTTGCATTCCCTAAAAATGCATTGACAAGCTTTAATCTGTGACATATGTGTGACTTAAAGAAATATATTTTTAGATGAAACCTATAAAGGGGCTGAAGGTACCTTGTGTTTTCTTTGTGGTCTTTTCCCGCGGTTCTGGCAAAATGCAGGAGCAGAACAGAGACACTAGGGGGAGCTCCTTCATCTTCTCTCTGTACGCTGCAGGAGAGAGAGATAGAGAGAGAGAGAGAGAGAGAGAGAGAGAGAGAGAGAGAGAGAGAGAGAGAGAGAGACAAGTTATTTTGAGCAACGCCACTGATGACATGCTGTGATATCACACATAATTCCTTATGCCTGATCAAATACTAACAAGAGCACATGCGATCAGGCAGGTGGACTTACACATTTTCTCACACATACCTGCAAGAGTCATCTTTCCTTCAAGTTCACCAAGGCAACTCAGCTGATCCTAGAGGAGACAGGAAAGATGATGTAATCAGAAACCACAGTCTATCGATTCTTCAGGATATGTCTTTGTCCTTACATTAAAGTCCCACTTAGTTTAGACAACTACTGCATTTTATCATTAGCAAATGCACAGGAACAATTATATAGGCAAAACACAAATCCCACTTAAATTTAAGACAGAAAGCTGCTAAATCTAACACAACATAATACACAACAATATGCTTGCTGTAACATTTAAACCTTAAAAAAAATCTATTCAAAACCACCAAACAAAGCAAGCAACACATAAAGATAAAAGTAATTTACATGAGGCAATATTTTGCAAAGATTATCTCAGAGTTGTTCAAGGTTTCTGAATGTCTTTCAGCCTACGCGCCTTTTCTATCTGTCTCTTTTTCTATGCCTCTGTCCTCCCTGTGCCCCCTCATTTCCCACGCTCACGATTGCTGCACATGCTAAAACCTTTGAAACCATTTTCAGTGCATGCATGGGCTTAAACTATATATTAAATTAAAAACTTTTAGTCGTCAGTACAAAGATGCCCTTCTTTCCATTTAATATGTACTATCATAGACCTATATACATACCATATGTATATATACCAGCTATCCACAATTAAATGGCTCACAAACTGAACACTCAAATATGGATTATTACACCCATTTTGTCATAGAATTGCAGGCATGATAAACTAATTTAGCTCCCGTTTTATGAATGCCAGCAACACAGCTTATTTAATAAATAACACATGCTTTTGTTTAGAGTTCAGCAAAAATCTTGCATTGCTATTCTCAATAATTTTTTTATCAGTCTTAGAAAAGTAAAATAAATAGATTTATAACATTTTACATTACAATCTTTACACATTTCTTTGTTATTTATAATGCGCGTCAAAGCATTTTCTTAACCACCCACTGCTTTCTAATTGAAAAAATATCTTGTTTTAAAATCAGAGGCACGCAGCTCTATGCAGGGGCTGTGGCCTTCTGCACCACCAACACATAATCACACCTCGCAGAACCACCTACAACAATAATCAGAGCACACTCAATGCAGGACCTCCAAGAGCGCCACCTACATTGAAATGAATGCTTTTCTCTACATGCCACTTTATAAATGCACTTTTTCCACTTTGCCCCTATATTCCACATAGCACTAGCCAATGCAATGCACTTTGCATTAGAACAATGTTATAATAAAGCACAACACTGCATGATTGCTCTCATAATTGATAATAATAGAGTCCTGATGTGGAATTAAGATACTTAAAAGATGCCAAAATCAACAATGCAAACAAATTTGTATATGCATATAATACAATTTATGTAAACATATTAAGTTCTATAATCCTAGCTGCCCAAAGTATAACATTTTTGTTCAGAAACGTGCAAAGATTGCATTGCAATTCTGAAATGCAAAATAATGTAGGGCATGCCACAAAATATACAGTATATACAGTATATATATATATATAGTTGCAAATTAGAAATAAACATAATCTGCCTAGTAGTATGAAAATAACTTCTTTAAAGATAAACATAACATCAGTCTAGTCACCTTCTGACAAAGCATTCTCTCTTTGTCCTGCAAATGCATTAAATAGTAAATTATGCTATTAGATGATATTCACCTTAACTCACCGGTTAAGTGCGTGATTCTGTCTGTCTTGTCCTCACACTCAGTCTGACAGTCTGCTGCTGTTTGGATGCTCAACCTGGCAGCATCAGCACCACCTCTGCTAGATAAAGCATGACATCACCTTCCAGCTCTGTGATTGGCCGAGAGGGATGCAAGCTTCTGATGGGCTGGAATGGTTGGGAGTGCAGATAGGGGGTGGTTAACTCTTTGTTGAGAAACAGAAATGGAGGGAGCATAGATTTATGCCGTTATAAACAGAAGAATCATACTAATTTTTAAATAATAAAGAAATGATTAAATATAAATTAATACATTTAAAAAGGAAACAGAATGTACAATAATAATATTTTTTGATATCTGAGAACTAACTGTTAGCAAGTGGAAACAGCAAATCTTGACCAAAAGCAAATATAAAGACTTGAAAACCTGTTTTGCTTTGCAGATGCGTTTCTTTTTTTAATTTGACTCAGTTTAGAATTTAATTATGTGCAGAATCCTGTGTTAAACCAGTTCTGTTTGGTTTCAAAGCTGTTTGAAATGTCATGTCTAAAAATGGAGGAGGACAGTGATGTATGTGTCATCCACACACTCACTCATGGCTGCAGTCCTGTGGATTACTATGATACAGTATCCTTGCCAACATGCTTATCTGGAGGCAGACAGACCGGGCCTGTTTGAGGTCCATCTGTGGCACTGGTGCAGTGCCAACTCAATAAATGGGGTTTTCACATTTTAAGACAGTTTGTAGAAAATTAAAGGGATAGTTCACTTTTTTTTTTTTTTTTTTTTTTTTTTACCATTTATTCAATTAGATGTTGCTTCCTAACCTGAATGACTTTCTTTCTTCAGTGAAACACAAAAAGTGGATTTTTTCTTTTGCATAATGAAAGTGAATGGGGGATGAGGCTGTCAAGCTCCAAAATTACAAAAAGGACCATAAAAGTATCCTAAAAGCGGTACATATGACACATGCCCTTCATTCCAAGATTTCTGCAGCCATACAATTGCTTTGTGTGAAGAACAGACCCAAATGTAAGTCATTATTAACTGATAATCTTCACCTTTGCAGCTTTCAAATCAAATATGGTGTCATTACTTTACACTTCCAAAAACAGGCCAAAACATTCTTCAAATATTTACCTTTTGTGTCACATGGAAGAAATAAAGTCATACGGTTTGGAGTTCGAGGGTGAGTAAAAGATGACTGAATTATTATTATTTTTTAGGTTAATTAAATGGACAAAAATGCATGTCACTTTTCTAATTTTACAAATAAATGGTTTCTGACAGCATTACACAACATTTTGAGGGTACAAAAATGTTGTAACAGGATTTGAAGTGTTACTTTCAGAAATACAACATCAAAGCTTGCGTGAAGTTTTAAGAGTTTAGCATCAGGCTTCTAAGGTGGTTATATGAACCTGTTTGCTGTGCCATATTGAAAGCACAACAAGGTTGAATTCTCTCAGGTAAAGTAGAGGTGGAAATGCTCCCAGTGGTCTGATATGGATGTTGAAAATGGCAGAAGAGAACACACTGTACCTGCTTTATTTCCCAGTGGCATAACAACCATCTAAAAACCCTGACGTCACCCCACACAAAACACAATTAACTGTCATACTTCTCCAACCAAGTTATAATGCCTTAATTTCAAAGTAAATAGAGCAAAAGCAGTGTTTGCCTGCAAAAAACATCTATTTGAGCTCTAGTAATACAATGTAAGCAGATAAGTTGTGCAATACCGCATAAAGGATCTCCCACCCATACAAACTGGCCGGGTGTTGAAGCTCGGTGGGCTTCTTTTATGCCTCGCATTGGTGGATGTGATCACTGGAGGGGGCCGCAGGGGGAGGGGAGACTGAAGCTCTCATGTGCTATTCAAATCACACTCTGGCAATGATGTCATCCAGCTGCCTGCTAGGTGGAGACTCGAGCGCATGCATACAGGGTTTCACATGGCAACAGAGTGAAAAATGCAGCAAACGAGATTACTTTAATCAATAACAAAGACAAGAACAAAAGGAAATTGTTTGCAAAAGGTGTCCTAAATGAACTGTAACCAGAATGTAAAAACAAAAAGAGATGGGTGAATAGGGGGGGGGGGGGCAGTGGAAGAAAACAATGTGCCTGCAAGGAAAGCCTGATCATCACTGGTAACTCTGCTATGATGTAATTTCCAGCCAATCAGAAGAGATTCTCTAGTCAGAATGATGCAGTTTCCAGTAGGCCTGACCTGAGAAGCATCAGAGAGGATGAGACAAGCATTAGTGAGGATGATGATGAAGCTAATTATATATACCAAGCATGAACTGTCAAAAATCCATATCTCTATATTTTTGGCATAACATAAATAACTACATTTATGCATTTTCTGAATAAAATGTAAGTTGTGCTTGCCTGTTGCTAGGGTGTTATGGGTGTTTGCAAAGGCATTGCTATGTGGTTTCTAATTTGTTTTCAGTATTTTTTAATACATTGCTATACTGTTGATAGGGTGTTCTGGGTGGTTGCTTACGAGCCCATGTCAGAGCCTACACTAAAATGTTCGATGATATTCTGGTCCCTATGGTTTTGCAGCACTTGCACACATTGGATAAGCTGGTAAGAACACCGGTAAAGGTGTTTACAGGCAGAATGAATTCAGGGTAAAGGGCATAATTCAATGTGTGCTGATTGGTTTATGCTTAAACAGTTTATGAAGCATAATCAGTGTAATTAGAATGTTAACATCCTCAATGATATGTTTTTGCCCATTTAGTGCCCACCAGGTGAAAATAACAAAAAAATTATAGCAAATCTCCCCACAACAATGCCCCCCCCCGGGGGGGGGGGCCCGCCCCCTGACACGAGTAACACTGTAGTCTATGACTTGTGATTCTTGAGACAGAATGATCGATGTGCTTTGCTTAAGAGGAATATTATAGTGTTCAAAATGAATTATAGCTGAACATATTGAGATAACTTCATTCTGACAAGCTCCTCCTGAATAATACAGTGCAATACAGTTAATAATTAATTGTCCTTCTGGACTATACAAATGCAAAGTAACAATCTCTACTTATGTTTAGGTTAGTAACCTTGAGATGCATATTAATATAATCTTTTAATGGTGAGACGCTTTACTGTACATATCAAAATGACAGATACATAAGTTGTCACAAGGGCTTAACTTATGTAACTATAAGGATATGGGTCAAAAGTCCAAATAGACAAATGAAAAAGTTTACTTCTCTAGCAGTGTTTTTTTTTTTTTGTTTCCATCATAATTTTGGGTCATTTTTGTGAATCCGTCATACTAAAACTCCATATCATAAAAAAATGTAATTGCCACGGTCATGTTGCCAATGTACACTTTGCACGTTTTCTGGGTTTGGAACATGAAAGAAAACAATGGGTACATTTCTATCGAAGTACATCTGAGACCAAATTAAATATTACTTTTGTATTCCCATTTGCTCCAGCAGCCAAATAAAAAATCCACTATTCCATGAGATTAAAATAAAAAGAAGTGAAAGATGGATTACGGCAGTCAGAAGAGAGAAAGATGCTAAATTACTTTCACTCCCTTGGAAGCTGAAGTTGAAGCCATATCACTAGTTTTTTTTATTAAAGAGTAATATAACACAAAGGAATAATGTTATACATTTAAAAAATTGACTAAATGAAAATATAAGTTTGCTAGATTTACACAAATCTAAATTGATCTAAATTAAGGATGAAATACAATAGCACAGTCTGAATAAGACCCATTTATTTTTGAGGCACTGGAATGCTACATTGATTTTGCAATTATGATCGTGCTTTTTTGCATATGTTTATGTCCAAATGTTGTCTGGTTTAACCAGTTTGTCAGGTTTACCCCATTTGCCAATTTGTATTTATGTAATTTGGCTTCAAGGTGTGAAGGACTCTTTGAATTGTGAGAGTGGGTCATTTCTGCAGACTCTAAACTCAGGGCATGACATCACTCTAATGGGTCACATGCTATATGAGTCATAGCTTTTAACTCTGGTTGTCAGTATCTATCTGGTCTGGACTTACTGTAAAAACACACAACATGTTTGGGCATTTTGTTCACTTGCAGTTGATTGTGCTCAATAAACACAGAACAAAAGATGACATCACATGCAAATACAAATGTGGAGTAGATCATTTTTACTGCACACTTATTAATACATAATGAATAGCATACTATTTGAAAAACAAATTGGATGTGAAACAGTATGTAGAACATAATGTTAAATGTTACCCTTTAGGCTTTGATGGGCCCCTCCAAAAAATATGAATAACTACTGTCTTGACCAACACATCATTTGAAAGCTTCGAAGCTCTATTTTCCAGCACATTCAGGCATTAAGACCAAAACGGAACAAGTGCTTTGAAATTTGCAGACAAATCATAAGTGTTCCATTTTGATAATTTATATAAAAAAGATATTGCACTGTATATAGCGATGTGTCATCAAAGAGCCATGTGTCATATATTGTTGGAAAGCTCTCCAAGAGTTGAACACAACCAGCCTATTTGTATTAATCACTGTAAAAAATATAGCGAGTAATCAGTAAATGTCTTTTACAATTATGCAGGTGTTGCTTATATGTCGCATGTTCACTTATACATTTACAAAAACGAAACAGAACATACAATATCACATACCATTACTTACAGGAAGTGATTATCTTTCAAACAAGCCCACACACAAGGCAATCGAATACATAGATCATTAGATAATCCACACGAAGCACAAAGTTACATATAGCCACCAGGAGATGGCGCCAAGTAAATGACAAACTCAGTTAAGTAGACTCATTGAAAAATCACATCTCTATGATACGCATACCTTTAGTAATTGTTGTGTTTGCAAATGTAATTAGGTCTTATGTACAACTATTATGTTTTATTTGTTTGGAGATGTTTTGGACACTGATAAATTATTTTTGTAATGCTATTACTAAAGATTGCTTTGTTGTATCAACACATTTTTGCTCAGATACAGTTGACATGATTGGGGGAAAAAAATTAAGAAAAAAGTAGTTTTTCGGAGCCACCTTATTTACACCCAGAGATATATAATGTCAAATAAGAAAAATAAATTAATATTTAAGCAGTTTTTTGGCTGAGAGTCTCAGAATGTTTCATTAATTATAAAATGTGAAACGTTTTCTTTACGATGTTACCAAACACTTGACAAAAATAGCAAGTAGGGTCAAGTTATAAGCCTTTAATTTTGGTTATGCCACTGAAACAGGAAATCTTTAAAAACACATTCAGAGTCATCATTTAAGAAACATAAGTGAGTATTGAGCCTGACTACCACCCCTGGAGTTGCAAGTTCGAAACCAGGGTGTGCTGAGTGACTCCAGCCAAGTCTCCTAAGCAACAAAATTGGCCTGGTTGCTAGGGAGGGTAGAGTCATATGGGGTAACCTCCTTGTGGTCATGATTAGGGGTTCTCGCTCTCAATGGGGCATGTGGTAAGTTGTGTGTGGTTCATGGAGAGTCTCCATGGTGTCATGCACAACAAGCCACGTGATAAGATGAGAGGATTGGCGGTCTCAGAAGCAGAGGCAACTGAGACTTGTCCTCCACCACATGGATTGAGGTGAATAACCATGCCACCAGGAGGACCTACAACGTAGTGGGAACTGGGGATTCCAAATGGGGGAAAAGGGGATTAACAAATTTTTTTCAAAATAAATAAATACATTTTGCATTTTTAATCCCATTTTGTTTTAAATTGTCTTACATTTTGGGAGTCAGAGTCAAATCAAATCATCCATTTCCAGTGTGACGAATGAATCGAAGTTGTGATTTCTTGACTCCTTATTTAACCCAGACTGCCATTAACATAAAAACACAAAACATACACAGCATAAAACAAAAATGGAATAAAAATCCCAAATAATCTTTTTTACATTCAAGATGATAACGACATGCCATTTACTGAAGTAAAAGTACATGGCAAGGTCATGTGACAACATAGAATACTAGTGTTTGAAATGTTTTCTCGTTGCAGTGTGCATTTTCACATATTATTTTATTTAAATAGAAGAGAGTAATCATTGCAGACTGCATAGTATGCAGTAAGTACCTGTATTCCTTTCTCACACTGAAAGTAAGAGGTCAAGTTGAGTGCATTGTAAGATAGTGTTCCATACAGAGCTCCACTGCTAATTTTGGTAAAAGTTGTAGGTCATTAAATGTTTCCATGCATACAGAGCACAGTAAACATACTGCAAAAATAGTACGATTAGTATAGCATTTCAGACATCTCAGTGTTTCAATATGTAATACCAACAGAGATTCTGTCCTTCTTCACCACTCTAACCACTATTTGGCAGTGCAAATGCCTGTACAGGTGCTTTAGACAAACAGTTGATACTTTACTCATGATAATTTTACCAACAAATATTTTTTGTGTAATTTGACGACTATGTACAATGATGTCCTAATCCAAGAATGAAAAATTACGCAATGCTTCATTGACCTTACACATAAATAAATCTAACAACCGTAGACTGGTACAAACCAGTTATAATTGACTTTTACATCTCGCCAGACATGCAATTCTAGCAGGCGTTCTGACACTTCCCGCTTTGATTCATTCAACTCATCCTGACTCTCGTTGTTTTTGTGTGGTGGCAGCAGGCAGGGGTGTTAAGATGGAGCGCTGGTAAATTCAGCCACATCATGACTCACTGTGAAAATCCAAAGGCAACTGCCACTTGTTAGGTTTGCCACACGACCTACATGCCTTGATGAGTCACCCAGACAGACAGAGAAAGTATGTGTGCATTTGTTCACGACTACACTGTGAGAAACTTCTAGGCAAGAATTCGAGCATGCAGAATTTGGATGCTGTCTATGATGCTCTTAAAGGAACAGTTCACCCAAAATGTTTTATTCTCTCATCATTTACTCACCAGCATTCCATCCCATATATGTAGGATTTTCTTTCATTAATGACCAGGTTATCCTATCTTCTGCTGAACATAAACAAAGATTTGTAGAAGAATATCTCAGCACTGTATCTCCACAAAATGCAAGTCAACAGGGTCTGAAAAGTTGAAGCTCAATAAAGCACATTAAGGCAGCATAAAAGTAATCCATACAACTCCAGTGGTTAAATCCACATCTTCAAAAGCAATATGATAGGTGTGGGTGAGAAACGGATCAGTACTTGTTTTACCACAAATTCTCCTCCCTGCCCACTGGCGATATTACATGAAGAATGTGAATCGTCAAAAACAATAGAAGTCTTAGGAGGGCTGTTTGAAAGTGGAGATTTATAGTAAAACAATTACTTAAATATTGATCAGTTTCTCACCAACATCTATCATATTGCTTCTGAAGTCACGTATTTAACCTCTGGAGTCATATTGTGATGGGAGAAAGTTGCTTCTGGTTGTTTCTTGAAGGTTAATCCAAATCCATAGGATTAGAATTAGGGTGGGGTCGGGCGAGTCATATAGATTACTTTTATGCTGCCTATATGTGCTTTTTGAGCTTCAAAGTTTTGGACCCTTTTGACTTGAATTGTATGGACCTACAGAGCTGAGATATTCTTTTAATATAGTAATTATTTAATGCTTTTTCAATCAATCAAATGCAACTCAAGTTCAATTTCAGATTGCATGCAGAAGCATATAAGGGGTAAATCTAAAGTGATTGTTTAACACTTTGTTAACTTTTCCGGATTCACATTCAAATAGATTGTTAGCTGAAGGTCTTCGAGTGGTAGTTCACACATGTGAAGGTCTTAAAGAATCTTAATTCATGAAACAGAGCAGCTGAAGATGGTGAATCTGAATCCCTCAGTCTCTACACCCACTGGATCATTCTGCCATATGGCTGCAATAACACTACTGCCCACATTCCATCCCAGCACACACTCTGCTCTATTCATTATTAACCAGTGAACACTTTTGTTTATTAAGGACATAGTATAAGGCAGATTTCTTGTACTGTCCCGTACATTTTGCACATGTTTGCGTGCACATTATATAGGTATTTTATTTAGTTGTGTAGTCTCATGTGGTCCTGTGTTTGTCCTATGTTGTTTTTTATGTAGCACCATGGTCTTGGAGGAACGTTGTCTCGTCTCTCTGTGTACTGTACTAAATGTACATGGTAGAAACGACAATAAAAACCACTTGACTTGATCTTGTATATGTATAAAAATATTTTATTTCCCACAATAGAAACATAACTTTATAATATTCAGAATTGTATGGATACAGTCAGTACATTTTCAACAAAGAAACTGCCTATGTTTTAGTTTGTGTTCCAAGTTTCGAAGGAAATATTATGGGTTTTCATTAATGGATACATATAGGTTTTAGAACAGATAAATACAATATGCCAAAAAATAAATTCTTGATTTGAATGAGGACTAATCTGTGCATGATGACATAAGATTACATTCCAATGCAAACTTTTAAATGCAATTCTAAGGACTCCCAAAGTAATCTCGGTGCAGACCAAGTATAGTATGGTAGCAACACGTGCATGTAGCTACAACTCTAGCACACAAGCAGATTCATGCCAAATTGTCCAAGTGAGCTGCCACAACCCATTTAGAAGTCTTCCAATGTTATGACAGCAGAGAGGTCAAAGGTCAGAAGTCAAACTTAAATGTGTGATGCACCTCTGCAGACACACGACTACCAATTCCTGCCATCACTGTGACTTCTTGTTGCGCACCTGCACTATTTCCCTCCTCTCTTGGAGGAAGTTCCTGAATGCAGTTGCCTCTTTACTCTCTTCTGTAACTGTTGAATCAAATACATGAACATTAGCCATGGAAAATGTGACATACGCTGCCTGGCCAAAAAAAAAGTTGCTGTTTGGATTTAAATAAGTAGATACTTAAGAGCCTATGATTGGATCATTATTGCAGTGATTAATATGTTTCAGCTGGCATCAGTTCTTTTAACCCCAACTGATGCAGTGAGTAGCTTCTCATTTCTTAAACAACCCTATTCCAAAGTGATGGGCACGTAAGGGTAAGAAGGCAAGTGCATGAAGCAATGGCAAGTCATAAGGCATAAGGTTGTCGAAGCAATGCCATGACGAACATGCAGTGTAATCAAAGCTACAGGCTGTCCAAATAAATATTTACTTCCTCCTTTACCTTTTTTTTGACAGGCAGTATATGAAGCAATCAGGGCAGCAATATTCCAACAGACAACATTGAAAGAAGCAAATATTATATTGGCTTTTTACTATGTACTCTTGAGTTTACAAGCACACATACACATCAGCGCACATGTTTTTCTCCAATCGCCAAGAATGGTTCATCTGGTTGTAAGTGCCATTTGAAGTATCAAGCTCACCTGTGTGATCAATATCATCGGTGTCACTGTCTATTTCTTCCTCAGCTTCATCTGGGTTGCCACGGTTGAAGATAAGATCACTGGGTCCATTAAGACCTGGATTTTCTAAGAATAAAACAACAAGATATGCCAATGTATACAGAACATGTTTTTTTATTTTATAAACAAAGATAAAGGAACCTGGTACATGGCTGGCTAAATCCACACACATACAGTTGAAGTCAGAAGTTTACATACACTTAGGTTGAAGTCATTAAAACTCATCTTTTTACCACTCCACAGATTTAATATTAGCAATCTATAGTTTTGGCAAACCATTTAGGACATCTACTTTGTGCATGACATGAGTAATTTTTCCAACAATTGTTTACAGACAGATCGTTTCACTTTTAATGGACCATATCACAATTCCAGTGGGTCAGAAGTTTACATACCCTAAGTTAACTGTACCTTTCAGCAGCTTGGAAAATTCCAGAAAATGTAGTCAAGCCTTTAGGCAATTAGCTTCTGGTGGTGTACTGAATTGGAGGTGTACCTGTTAAGGTACTACCTTCAAACTCAGTGACTCTTGACATCATGGGAAAATCAAAAGAAATAAGACAAGACCTTCACAAGTCTGGTTCATATTTAAGAGCAATTTCCAAATGCTGAAGGTACCACATTCATCTGTACAAACAATAGAACGTAGTTTAGTGTGAAAAGTGCAAATCAATCCCAGAAAAACAGCAAAGGACCTTGTGAAGATGCTGGAGGAAACGGGTAGAAAAGTATCTATATCCACAGTAAAATGAGTCCTATATCAAAATAACCAGAAAGAATGCTCAGCAAGGAAGAAGCCACTGTTACAAAACCACCATAAAAAAAACCCCACCAGACTACAGTTCGCAAGTGCACATGGGGACAAAGATCTTACTTTTTGGAGAAATGTCCTCTGGTCGGAGGTAAAAAAAATGGAACTGTTTGGCCATATTTGGAGGAAAAAGGGTGAGGCTTGCAAGCCGAAGATCAACATCCCAACCATGAAGCATGGGGGTGACAGCATCATGTTGTGGGGTGCTTTGCTGCAGGAGGGACTGGTGCACTTCACAAAATAAATGGCATCATGAGGAAGGAAAATTATGTGGATATATTGAATCAACATCTCAAGACATCAGTCAGGAAGTTAAAGCTTGGTCGCAAATGGGTCTTCCAAATGGACAATGACCCCAAGCATACCTCCAAAGTTGTGGCAAAATGGCTCAGGGACAACAAAGTCAAGGTATTAGAGTTACCATCACAAAGTCCTGACCTCAATCTAATAGAAAATTTGTGGGCAGAACTGAAAAACCATGTGCGAGCAACGAGGATTACAAACCAGACTCAGTTACTCCAATTCTGTCTGGAGGAATGGATCAAAATTCCAGCAACTTAATGAGATGCTTGTGGAAGGCTACCCAAAATGTTTGACCCAATTTAAACAATTTAAAGGCAATGCTACCAAATACTAACAAAGTATACGTAAACTTCTCACTCACTGGGAATGCGATGAAAGAAATAAAACCTGAAAGAAATAATTCTCTCTACTATTATTCTGACATTTCACATTCTTAAAACAAAGTAGTGATCCTAAGTGACCGAAGACAGGGAATTTTTCTATGATTAAATGACAGGAATTGTGAAAAACTCATTGTGAAACAAATGTATTTGGCTAAGCTGTATGTACACTTCTGACATCAACTGTATATTCTTTTAAGTTTTCCACTTTGATTACTCCCAAAAATCAGCTTATTTAAAAAAATCATTCAAACCAAGAAATTCACATTTACGTGACATCTGAAATAATCACATTACTTTCTGCTTTCAACGTTACACTGTGAAGAGGCATGCACACAACAGTTACATTCACTGGATAAGCCAGTAAGTACGCAGGTTAAAGTGTTTTCATGCTACGTGAAATCGGGGTAGTGGGAAAAAAAAAAAAACCCCATCAATCGGTTTATTCTTACACTGTTAATGACCTTCCACCAATAACACAATGTATGAAGCTGCAATATTATGATAATCAAGGTTGCTGGATAGATACTTTTTAGAAACAAGCGCAATACATTAACCAAAAAGAAATCCATTTAAGTAGTCTAGGAATATGTCTTTTAAATTTGCTACAAAAATGTGAATTCAGGTAAACTGGGCCACCTTTTGACATTGAGATGATTGTCAAATAGCTGAATTCACCCTATACAGGACATTTAAAAGATAGTTTTTTGGTGAAGCAACGTTTGCAGTGCGCATTCTAAAAAAATGCCTGTCCTCAGAAAGACTTCGTTAAATAAACGTTTTGAATATTATCTAAAAATGTTTTGGAGGAATTAAAAATGATCAAGTTCCAACAATCTTTCTGAATGAACAGATACATGACCATTCTGAATGACTACCAGTAGGAGCTGTGGTTTCCATGGGAACTGCTCCCATGTCTTTCTGAAGGCGTTCCAACTGTTCCTTTTGTTTTTGACTCTGAGCTTCAGCCTGAAAATGAGATACAAGTATTAAAAAAAGTAAAACATGACCTTATCTCATGGAATGAAAAGGGGAATTTTATTAGCTTTTCAAATGCAAACAACAAGGTAGTTAAATCACTGATGGATGGGTCTTTGCAAGACATGGCTAGTTGACTGATGACTATATTCACATACATCAGCCCACACCAGCGATTACTCACCAGCTCTCTGTGCAGACGCTCATACTCAGGACGATACTCGCTGCAAGACATTAAAACATATTCATTATTTGCAGAAAAGCATTCAATCATCTTTCACCATATCCATAGTGTCATTATAAAACATCTATCATTACTACGCTTACAAGACTTGATTTGGTATTTTTAAACTTTATTTAAACATTTTAAATTTCAACTGTAATTAATTTAAAATGTAATCTGTATACTGACATATGACTTGTCTTCTTTCATGCATATATTTGCATACTGAATTGCGATTGGTCTATAGCAATTTATTTATGCGGAACTAAAGCCTAACCCAAACATTTAACAGGGATAGTTTATGCAAAATGAAAAATCTGTCATCATTTAATCACCCTCATGTTGTTCCAAACCCATTTGACTTTCTTCAGTGGAACACAAAAAGAGATGTTAGGAAGAAAATTAGCCCCAGTCACCATTCACTTTCATTAAATTGAAAAAATAAAAATAAATGCAATGAAAATGAATGGTAACTGCGACTTCTTAACTTCTCATTATCATGTAAGAAAGAAACAAGTGAGAGTAAATTAAGACAGATTTTTTGTCGTTGTTGTCATTTTTAGGAATAAAAAATTGTCTTTTGCTGTCTGGAAAGCACTGTTTTTTTTTGTAATTTTGTTTTTGGAAACAACTAGAGTTGTAATTCACCTAGTATCGTAAATAAATTAAGAAAAAAAAAAAAGATTACACAATTTTGGTATACTTGCGTTTCATATTCTTTAGCAGCGTCTGCTACCTGTACAAACAGTTCATCAAGCCCAGAACCTGTAACTGCAGACACGCCGACAACCTGCAGAAAACAAATATAAAAAGGCATAATGCTCTCATGAAAAATAATTGCAACAGTGACCTTAAAACCCAACAATACATTTCAGACACTGAGAGAGACATGTTCATTTCATGCTTTTTATATATTTTTGGCCTTTTTGGCTCATTATATTAAAAGACTGAGGACTGAATACTATCGGGCCGAGTGGGATCAGGAAATGTCATGAGATGGATTTGAACTTGCATCACCCGTATGTCACAATTAACTGTGCACAGCTCTTGAAGCCAAAGGCTTTTAAATAATACTCTCTATATGCAGTATTCACTAACAGTAAATACGTATTCTATAGTGTATTTTTTCTATCTGTGATGTTAACATTTATGGTTGTTTTAATTTTTTTAACAGGAAGAGTGCATGGTAAAGCAGGACTTGATATTAAAGCTTGATCAGGACAATTGGATTTTTGAAGGGGCATATTAAAGAAATGTTTACTTGCCGACCGGACAAGCAGACTGATTAAAACGTCAGTAACAAAAAAAATAAATAAATAAATAACCAGCTATATTTGTTAATATTCTTATTCTGCAGTTTAAAATAATCCAGAGTGCATAATTTTATAATTCACTAGTGATCTAGTAACAGCTGCACCCTGTTTGATTTACCGACGACATATGTGTGTGTGTGTGCTGAACATGTGAGTGTGTTCCGGAAATGTTTGCGCTAATGCACACCTGAACGGCAATACATTTAAAAATGCAGCCAAAATGACCGTCTTGGTGAGGTATTCATGCAAACACAGATAGTGATGTCTGAAGGGAATGTAAACAGTGGAGAAAAAAGCAGATTTGTATTAAAATGTCAGACTTATATTGTCAAGTTGTGACTTATTTCTTGTGCAATTCCCCACTTGAAAAGGACAGTCCCTCCACATGAAGATCCTAACTGGATTCCACTCAATAAACAGCCATGGGAACACAGACTCTTAACTTTTGTTGACTTTGATAGGTCTTTTTGCAGTGGTATTTGTTACTTCAAATGTTGCTTGGTTTTATCAAACAATGAATTTGGCTTTCTTACTTTTCCAAAAAAGTACTTTTGACAAAGTCAACAAAAGTTAAGAGTCTGTGTTCCCAGAGCATCATTAGCACTGCACTGCTTAAGTCCATCTAGCCAAAACATGGCCAATATGGCGCTTACCGGCTGTCCTTCACAGTTTTGTGGAGGGCTTGGTTTTGCACAATCACTTTGATAACAAAGATAAAGTGATTATCAATGCTCTTTCCACTGCGGTTTAAAGACAACAACAGAGCCAGGTACTAGCACGCCCAGATTGCCTGGAAGATTTGCTCCACCTGGTTCACCACTGATTGAAGGGGAGGAGGAGCTCCCAGGCAGTTCGTCAGCACACCTCCCACTCGATCTTCCCACGGGAACCGATGGAAAGATCGTAAATCAGCACCTGCCTACTGCTGGTCAGCTCTGAGTTTGGTCCTCAACCGGTAGCAAGACAACCAGGCATCGAACATCTCTGTGCAGAACCGTGGTTTGGGTAGCTTCTTTCAGGACTTTGGCTGATGGCCGGTTTAGTGCGGGTTTAGTGACAGGAAGGCAGGAGCTTTGGACCACTTTGACGTTCACGTCTCGAACAATGCCCTTAGTATCTGGATTGACGCTCACCACCCGTCCTAGCTTGAATTGACCCCTCACTACGTTTTGGTCGCACAACCAGACAATATCTCTGACAGCAACATTTCGATGCAAAGTGTGCCATTTACTTCTCAGAAATAAGTTTGGGCCAGCAAGCTGGCTCCAAGACCTCCAGAACTTGTTAACCTGGTTCTGCATCTCTCTGAGTCTCTTGTAAGGGTAGTTTGCAAA
The DNA here is from genome assembly GCF_025860055.1 of Xyrauchen texanus. Taxonomy (NCBI): domain Eukaryota; kingdom Metazoa; phylum Chordata; class Actinopteri; order Cypriniformes; family Catostomidae; genus Xyrauchen; species Xyrauchen texanus. The sequence continues at coordinate 38,467,152 of NC_068291.1, forward strand.
GTCAAATGTTCTGACCTCACCACTTGGAGAGGCCCGGCCCAGGAGAAGTGTGTTGGGTGACACATACTGCACGCTTTCTTCATGGCTCTGCACCCTGGCGTCTATTGGGCGTTCGTTGGCAAGGTTTGCAGCAAGTTGTAGTGTTGTCTGAAGCTCGCTGTAGCTGAGGCCAGTGTTGTTGCCCAGGCTCTGGAGTGCCTTCTTGAGAATGCGGACAGCAGCTTCAGCAGCCCCATTGCGGTGAGGTGAGTCAGCAGGGTGAATTGTCCACTCCCATTTGGTACCTTTTTGAGCCGACATCTCTTCTATTGAAGTTCTATTCTGAGCATCCAGGAACTGGTACAGCTCTCTTAGAACAGGTTTGGCGCCGATAAAGTTTGTCCCCGGGTCGGACCAGATCCTTCTTGGGTGCCCTCTTATTGCAGTAAAGCGTTGGTAAGCCATCAAGAAGCTCTCTGTCGACATTGTGTTGACCAAGTCTGCATGAATTGCCCTACTGGCCATACAGCTGAAGACGACACCCCACACTTTCATTGAGACCCGCTTCTTGATGTCATCCTTGACAAGATACGGTCCGAAGAGGTCGACTGTAGTGAACTCGAACGGGGCTGCAGGTGTGGCTCTTTCAGGAGGTAGGTCAGCCATTACTTGTTCGCACCTTCTTGCTCTTAACTTTTTGCAGAAAAGGCAGATCTCTACTACCTTTTGAGCAATTTTCCTCCCTTGGATGACCCAGGCCTTCCTCCTCATTTTCAGCAGGGTTGCAGGCACACTTTCATGACCCTCATCGTGCGCCTCCCGTGTCAATAAAGTAGAGACCCATGCATTGAAAGGCAGAAGGGGAACTGCAGCGCTATCCTCCCTGAAGCCATGGATTCTCCCACCGCAAACTAATAACCCGGATTCTGGCTCTCTATACACAACCAAGCGGTCCGTAGTGGTAGCTGGGAACGTCACCCCCTCTTGAGCAACAAGATAGATGTCTCTTATTGCTTCTAGACGTTCTGTGGCGGCGATAACTCCTTTTGTAGGAATCGCCTCCCACTTTGGGTTCTCAATGGACTTTATTGCAGATATAAACTTTTTGGCGGCTCTCCAGATAAAAGCAACAGTCTTGATTAGACACTTTAGACTACTAAAGCGCCTCTCATCCACCAAGTTTCGGACAACTGCACCAGCAGGAAGTCGTCCCACAAGACTTGGAAGACTTCTTTTCGCTTGGGCTCTTGTGAGTACTGCCACGAATGACTTCTTTTGCATATTGTTAATGTTTTCTCGAGCAGTCACGGACACATCTTTTGACGACATAATTGGCCATTCACTCTCTGGAAGATGTAAAAACTCTGGCCCTTGCTGCCACTCTGAATGGACATCAAGTTCCTTTGGCCCAGCTCCTCGAGTGATAATGTCGGCTATATTAAGTGGTCCAGGGATCCACCACCAGTCCTTTAGCTGTGTACTTTCTTGGATCTCTCCAATTCTGTTAGCGAAGAAAGTCTGAAATCCATAGCTTTCACGCTGGATAGCTCCAAGAACAGTCTGACTGTCTAACAAATGGTACCACCTTTTTATCTGGATCTGGGTATGCTGTTCAAAGTACTTTTTCAGGCGGCTTGCAAAAACTGCACCACAAAGTTCCGCTTTGACTGCATCCCCCTTCTGGTCTAGAGGTGTCAGCTTTGCTTTTGACTCCACTAATCGAATTATTAATTGTTTGTTACAATTCCATCGCAAGTAGAGGACAGCACCGTAGGAGCTTTCACTAACATCTGAAAAAGTGACAGCTACTGGTTCAGTTGTTGCCTCTGGTGGAGTAAGGGCTCTTGGGAACCTTACTTTGCTTAGCTGGATGTACTCCTCAAAAATTCCAATTGCATCCTTGTGGAGCTCATCCAACAGAGGAAGGTCCCATGTGTCCTTGACCATGCTGCACTTTGGTTTTGCCTCTTGGAATGCCCTTCGGACTAAGATAGCCCCTTTTTGCTTTAATGGCGTTGTCAGGCCAACTGGGTCATATAAACCAGCAACTTGACTCAACAGTTCACGTCTTGTCAACGGGTCTGGTGTCTGTGCTCGTACTTCTTCTAACAGCAAGTCTTGCCCAAGTCTCATCTTTTTCTTTCGCCTGGAGAAGTTGACCCTCACCATGACATGCAACATGTCTTCATCCACAATGTAGCCGAGACCGAGCACCTTGTTGTCTTCCTCCTTAAGCTGGTTCGGCAGGACAACACTATTTGGTGATGCCTTTTCTCTTTCTCCTTTACCTTGACCTGAGAAGACCCAAGGCTTCAGTGCAAACCCTCCTGCTTTTAGAATAAGCTCCACATTCTTTGTGATGACTTCGAGTCTTTCACGGCAGTTGTGAGATGTCAAGATGTCATCGACATAGCAGTACTCATGTAATACTTGGCATTCATCAGTGAGGTGGCTGAATTGAGGCAGATTAGCGGTCTCCCTCATGGCCAATATGGCGCTTACCGGCTGTCCTTCACAGTTTTGTGGAGGGCTTGGTTTTGCACAATCACTTTGATAACAAAGATAACGTTTCCTTGATTTTGTGGTGCTATCAATGCTCTTTCCACTGCGGTTTAAAGACAACAACAGAGCCAGGTACTAGCACGCCCAGATTGCCTGGAAGATTTGCTCCACCTGGTTCACCACTGATTGAAGGGGAGGAGGAGCTCCCAGGCAGTTCGTCAGCACATATATATTTAAGCTTATTACCTGCAGCTGTCTAGTGTGTTATTATAAATATCAAACAACCATAACAAGAAAATGAGAAAACACACACTTACTGCTATTGACTGGGTAACTTTAGTAGCTTTAAAAAGTGTTAATGTATTATAATAATACAGTGAAGACCTGTAGTAGTTTAATGTTGCATTTCATTCTGAATGTTTTCTTGAATACTTGATAGTCTGCTGCTGTTAAAAACTTTGAAAGCTGTTAAAAAAAGCACTTAATTTTCTTACTTTATATTTTTTGTTCTATTATTTCTATTCAATGCTGTTTTGTATTGTTCTTTTATTACTGACTGTTTACTAGTCTTGAATAATTACTTAAGATCTTGAAACCATTCTTCCATAATTAACATATTAGTTAGTTACTATTTGTTGTGGTTTTGAAGCTGGTATTGAGAATCGTCAAATTTCACTACAGAGTGCTGGAATTTTGGTATTGTGATAATGTATAGCCTTTATGTTATATAGTTGATCTTGCTGTAATAACGTGATGAAAAAGTAGATCTCATCCCATAGAACTATGAGCATCCCAGGTGTAAATGATGGCAATGGAGGCTTTTCTTTATTTGACTACCATACGTAACATAAAATAATCATAAGACAAAGCCTCCTCTATCCAGTGCAGTTTACATTTCTGTCGCAGAGAATTGAGTTGATTGCATAGGTACACTATAAGGTTGGGCATCGGTCAAACTTAAAATAAAAAATACAACATAAACTTTGACATGTGTAAACGCCATTTTTTCTCTACCAACAAAAAACTTTTTTACTTGGACAAACGAATGACCAATTTACTTGTCCGGAGGACAAGCACATGACAATGCTTAATGTCGAGCCCTGTAAAGGCACTATATTAATAAACTTTCCTCTTCAAAAGGATTTGGACTCACCCGCAGGTTGGTGTAGAACTCATCCAGAACCAGACTCATTGAGCGTGTAAGGTTACTGACGTAAGACCTCTCCTGGTTCAAAGCATCTTGGAAAACCTCAAAATCCTGCATCCACTCCACCGCAAAACTGTGATCAATGATGTCCGTCTGGTGAAGACACAAGAAAAACACACATTCACAATCACCATGAAATTAAGAATTTATAATATTATTTTTGTTTCACAAGGTAAAACCATATTTTTATTTACCTTATTCATGACAACTATGAAAGGCAATTTGGTCTTGTATAGAATGCTGAAAAAAAAAGACACTTTTTAAAAAATGTAAATAATGACATCACTTTCTACTGCGGTTATTCAATTTTACACACAAAAAATTTAATAATAAAAAAAAAAAATTCAACATACTGAATACCAGACGTATAATAACACTGACCTGCAGGCGTAGAGCATATTGGACATAAAAGTGACTGGGTTCACACTCCGAGACGTGTCAATCACATAGATCACCACACAGGGAAAAGAGGAAGCCTTGAAAAGAAACCTCACAATCATCTTTTCCAAAGAAATAGTGCCATACACCCTAATACAAATTAAACTGGGAGTCTAAAGAGAGTGACATACCAGCGCTTCAGTTATGATTGTTCCAGATGCCGACCATGTGAACACTTCTATTTGTCCGGGAGTGTCAATCAAAACATACCTGCACAAAAATAACGTTTAATGCATGAGATGTATTGACTCCAACCTCTCATAGACTCTGAGAGAATATATTGGCAAATCTTTAGTACTGAACACAAACGTACTGGTGACTACTTTGTTTCTTCTCAATAAACTTCATGACCTGACAGAATAGAAAAGGTGCATTAGAGCAAGTACATGTGCCAAACAGTGACATCTATTGGATACTTCAAATGCATGCCTACCTGATCAAATCTGGTTGCAAACAGATTCAGAGATGTGACAATTCCTCCATTTGGTCCTAAACCATATCTGAATTAGAGTCAAAGGTTAAATAAGATTAGCATGTTTGAGTCTTGTACAAAGCATTAGTAAGATCATCAAACTGACAGTCAATTTCTGGTAAACAACATGGAGCAATTACTTGCTTATTAAAAGGATACTGTTTCATGACTTCCTTGTAATTGACAGTGTCTCTGATATCTATGAGAAAAACAGACATGGAAATCACATATGAACCGACTATAGATTATAGAATACATCAGATATGCAGTTAAACAATCATGCAAACACAAATGTATTTACTATGTACATTACACTGGGTAAAGCATCCATAGACTTTAAGTAGATGATGCACGTGCACTCACATACCAATGTTAGCTGGAAAAGGCACCTCATGAACTGCAGGATCTAGATTGATGACATAAGGAGGAGATTTCTTGGTGTGCAGGTACGCTGTTAGCCTCTGCAGAACAATAATATCAAAATATAACTGATCAATTATAAAATCATTATGACTGTGAGAGTTCGTGTGTTTCATATATCCTTATGAATCCTTAAATAATCACTAGAAGTATAATAATAGAAGTGATAAATATTAGGAAAATAAAGGACGAAATTACAGACGTACAGTCAACCTGTATGGAAGAAGGGGATTCTTACCTGCACAAAAGTTGTTTTTCCTGAGCCTGCCATACCTAGAACTATAAGACACACGGGTTTCGATTCTGAACTCTGTTCTTGAGCCGAACACTGGCTCGGTATCGGTTCCTCACATCCTTCATCTTTAATTTGATCACTTTCATATGAAGCTCCGTCGCTGGTGCTTTTTGCTGCTGTCGCCATGCTGCTTTCACGACTTGCCGTAAAGAAATGACTACAGTCGTAAAATATCGAAAAACCTTCATCCTGTGAGTACATGACCACTGGATGGCGGAAGAGGACAGTCAACGTAATAGAAGATATAACCTTTTCTAGGTCACTACTCAAATAAGAACATTTTTTATACTATCCAACTCCTTAGGACAAAAGGTCAAATTTGTACATTCCAGGTCGAGTTCATGCTGCCATTAAAGCATTAACAGGGGACATACGAAATAACTACTGAAAGATTCATTTTTTTTTCTTTTTTAAATAAACTATTTATATTTATACATTTAACCAAAAATAATTAAGTAAATTAAAAGACATTAGCCAGTCAGTAAGTTAGAACAAATCAGTTAAATATAAGAGTGCTATTTTTAATAGTTTCCCCCCTCTCTGTTACTTGAACAGGGGTTTTCAAGTACCGGTCAAGGTAGGCGTGAAAATTAGATTCATCCCAGTTACTCAAGTCTTTTGAATCTAATCACTAAAAGGTTTTATTTCAGATTTGTTCACTGTTACAAAAGTAGGTGGTGGCAAATGGGCGTCTCTAAAAGGGATAGTTCACCCCAAAATGAACATTCTCTCATCGTTTACTCAACCTCATGCCATCCAAGATGTGTATGACTTTTTCTGCTGAACACAAATGCGTATTCTTAGAAGAATATTTCAGCTCTTTAGGTCCATACAATGCAGTTGAATGGTGTCCAGATCTTTCAAGCTTAATAAATCACATAAAGACATCATAAAAGTAATCCATATGACATTTCTAAGACCTTTTTTACTGCACATTTCAACTTTCACTTTCACATTCTAAAAGTCAAAGTAAAAGTGAGTATTTACTGTAAAATAGATTGAAATATTGATCTGTTTCTCACACAAAGTCATTGCATCGCTTCAGAAGACATATATTAAACAAATGGTGCCTTTAAATGTGATTTTAGACCTTCAAAGATCTGGCCACAATTCACCTGCATTGAAAGAACCTACAGAGCTGGGATATTCTTCTAAAAAATCTTTCTTTGTGTTCAGCAGAAGAAAGAAATAATATCTGGGATGGCATTAGGATGAGTAAATTATGAGAGAATTATAATTTTTTTGGGTGAACTATAACATTAAGTAACGAGTGAGTCATTGAATCGTTGATTCAATTAATTCACGAAGGAAATCAATTGAAACGAAAATGGTTAATTTACTTAAAAAAAAATCCGTTCGTGTACACTCAAGAAAAGTACAAAAAAAAAAAACAGTCCACGTCCACCATGTGTTTTATGTTCTGAGGCGCTTGCACTTGACATTTTAAAACCTGTAAAACATATAAGTCACGCATAAATCAAACATGTGAAGTTGTTCGAAGATAAATAATTCAGTTGACTTTTTTCAAAATAAATATTTTGGGTTTACAAGCCAAAATAGGTTACAAACAGTAACCACACAAACAACAGTCCGAACACACGTTTTCTATACTTCCATTAAAAGAAAGTACACTCAAGTTTATTGACAGTGGAGGATGATTTACAACTAGCTGTTTTGGAGACTGACCCATGGATTGACATTATGTGCTCTTATTAACAGGCTCAACCATCACACTTTATACAGTAAGCATTTATTTTATGTACAGATTTGCAAATAGTTTACATAACCTTTGTTACATTATTTAAATATCATGCCAAGGGTGTCCTGAGAGGTTGAAGAACCCTGAGCTAGGCTGTTTCCCTTTTACTACCTCTCATAAACTGAGAGTCCCATCAGATCAAAAGCATTTGCTGGCATGATTGTATATGCCAAAAATAGTCTTTTTGCTGTATATCCTGTGCATATCAATAAAAACATGGACCCTCTGTCTTGTTTCCATAAGGCTCTGCTCTGCTTCACATCAATCCTGTAGTCACAGTGTGAGTCTTCAGAGGGCAAACTGCTGCTAGTGTAGCAAAGGTCTTAAATTGTAACTGTAGTGGAATACAGTAACTGATATTTTGTATTCATTACTCCCCAATCCTGGATGCTGGACTTGTTTGGCTGGCATTGTTGGCCGCTGTTATCTGATTGGTGGATCTCTCTGCTGGACCATGGGTTATGTAGTTGCTCTCTAGGAATACCCCTATTAAGCACAATTTGAAAACAATTAAGCTGAAATAACACAGACTTATGGCTTCAACAAAGGCACATAACATCAATGAACAACCTCGCAGCTCACAGTAGGTTAGTCTTTAAAGGTTTATAAGTTACCATTGAAAATCAATTCATCTGTGGAAAATGTATGAGATTTTTACTTCTGGAACCAGACTGTTGTGCTCCACTGACACATGGTCAGTTCTGTCTCATGGCTTCCACTAGAGAGGTAATCTATCCCTGGAACAGTGTAGTTTTTTTTTTGATTTTCAAAATAACATTTAGAATTTTCTCCCCAATTTGTAATACCCAATTCCCAAAGTCCTCGTGGGGGTGTAGTGACTCGCCTCAATCCGGGTGGCGGAGGACGAATCTCAGAGACCGCCAACCCGCGCATCTTGTCACATGGCTTGTTGAGCGGGTTACAGCGGAGACATAGCGCGTGTGGAAGCTCCACGTGCCCCACCGAGAGTGAACCACACATTATAGCGATCACGAGGAGATTACCCTATGCGACTCTACCCTCCCTAGCAACCAGGCCAATTTGGTTGCTTAGGAGACCTGGCTGGAGTCACTTAGCACACCCTGGGATTCGAATTCACGAACTCCAGGGGTGGTAATCAGCATCTATACTCTCTGAGCTACCTAGGCCCCAGAACAGTGTAGCTTTAAATTCTCTTTTAACCCTGTTGTCCATGTTTGCCACCATGCAGTACTTGGACAAAAGGTCAAGAACATGACCTGCCATTATCTGCTGTGGTACTGTTTTCTCATTCCATAAATAGTTATGTTTGAATACATGCACAAATGTTTAAATATATAATTTTTCAAAATGAAATGCATTGCTCAGGGTGGACTGTTTAGATAAGGGTCATTGTCCACATCTGAGATAATGTCCCTTGAACTATCCCAAAGGAAATAAACAAAATGACTGTGACCAAAAGTTAATGTTAAAGGCTTCTGAAAATGTGTTCAGAGGAGGAAGTAAAAAAATAGTGTTAATAGTTTTACTATGTGCCGTGTATCATATTCACCAAGCATGGAAATCTCCCATTCGCATAAAGCAACATAGTCTCACATTAAACTCATCACAATTTATACCCATTAAAAGTGAGATGTGTACTTTTTGTGCAACTAGAGGTACCAAATATAATTACGAAATAAATCTTCTGAATATCATCTGCCATAGGTCGAACCAACACAGTACCAACTCCGACTCAAGCCTTTGGTTGATCCTGTGTCGGTTTTATGTATTTGTTTTCTTCTATATATTAAAATACAAATATATTATATTATAAAAAATATTTATTTTAAATTATTTCTCATATCACAGCTTAATATGCAGAGACAATTATAAGTAAGCCATTAGGTTGATTTCCCTAAAAAGTGTAACAATGTTGCAAGTTCGACCCGGTTGCATGACCTCATACAAACTCTGACCTCCCAAAGTGTTTTTAGTAGAGCATATTTTTAATTTGTTTAACAAAGTAGATTTTCTTCCACTAAAACATAACCCTGATCCAAGCCTCATCCAGTATTTATTTTGTTTTTTAGATTTTCTCCACTTTTTCTCTCCAATTTGGAATACCCAGTTCCCAAAGTCCTCGTGGTGGCTTGGTGACTTGCCTCAATCCGGGTGGCGGAGGATTAATCTCAGTTGCCTCCACGTCAATCTGTGCATCTTATCACGTGGCATGTTAAGTGTGTTACCGCGCGTGTGAAGGCTTCACGCTATTCTCCATGGCATCCATGCACAGCTCCCATGTGCCCCACCGAGAGCAAGAACCACATTATGGCGACCACGAGGAGGTTAACCCAACGTGACTGTACCCACCCTAGCAACCGGGCCAATTGTTTGCTTAGGAAGCCTGACTGGAGTCACTCAGCACGCCCTGGATTCAAAATTGAACTCCAGGTGTGGTAGTCAGCATCTTTACTTGCTGAGCTACTCAGGCCCCCTCAGCCTCATCCAGTACTGATATTTTGGATCATACTCTCTAAATACAGAAAAAAACAAGTATGTTTAATTAATGATTACTTTTGGAGTAAATGCATCAATGACTTTGTTTAAAAGATCAATGGCACCCATGTGAAGTACAGATGCACATGATTACAAACAGACAGATATTCATGGCTCCTTACAGAGACCCCCCTGGTCTCCAGCCTTTTCTGTAATACTTTGAGTAATGGAAAATGAAATTGGGCATGTGGTTTACATTAATTCTGGGCAATCCAGAGTTTGAAAGAGGATCCCTGAAGTGAAAGCACTGTCCACCTCCTAGCAAAGCTAATTCTTACTGTTTTATTCCTTTGTTGCTTATCATTTGATCACATTTGAGTCTAAAAACTTTGTTTGCTACATGTCGATGGAACATGTGATGTAAAAGGTGACCTATGAATCATGGAGGATATGACATTGAACTAAAATGTATACATACAGTCAGGGTTGGGAGGATTACTTTTGAAATGTATTCCACTACAGATTACAGAATACATGCTGTAAAATGTAATTTGTAACGTATTCCATTAGATTACTCAAGGTCAGTAACGTAATCTACATACTTTGGATTACTTCTTCAGCACTGGTAGATCTTTTCACTTGTTTTGACTGTAAAAACTCTGCCAGTACAGTAAGACAAAATACACATGTTAAAAATACATTCTCTGAAAAACCAAAATATCTTATGCAGTGTTGTTTCTAAAACAAGATCAATCAAAGTGATCTTGTTTTAAGGATTTTTAGATATTTTTACAGAAAAAAATTATTATTAAGAATGTTATTTTTGTCTGCTCGTATGAATGTAACACATCATAAGAAAGCGTTTCACCGCTGTTTAAATGCACTTTGGATCACATCATTTATATGTATAAATGTTTTCCATCTGAAAGGACTAAATATTAAATGAAACAAATGACAATAAAATGCAACGTAATCTGTTCAGTAACCTAAATACTTTTTTAATGTAACTGTATTCTACTTACCAATAATTTAAAGTGTAACTGTAGTGGAATACTGTATACTTATATTTTGCATTTTTAAATACGTAATCCTGTTACATGCATTCCGTTACTCCCCAACCCTGCGTACAGTGGTTACACAGAATTAAGGTAATATAATTACAAAACCAAAAGCGATATAATATCATGTAACAAAAATAAAAAAGCTTCAAAGTAGACTTTTTTTAGATCTGGATTTGATTCCATTTAAGAATCGGCTACTAGCTTTATAATTGTTTGAATGTGAGTTGTGCTTGTCCAAACAAAACTTGCCACCACGTTGCTAGTGTGTTGTGGGTGGATTCCAGTTCATCACTGTGTGGTTGCTTAGGTGTTTTTAATAGTTGTGGTTGCCCTGCTATGCAGTTGCAATGCTTTGAGATATAATTTATGTCTAAAGCAGAAACAGTACAGTATAACTTACATGCCAAAGTTTAATACTCACAGTTAAGGGTATGCCTACGTATCGATTTTAGATTTCTTGATTTGATTCCAATCTCGCTTTGATATCGATTCATATGGGTACATTTCGGTTACAATATCCATTTTGCTTAAATATAAAAGACATTCTCTCGCAGCTAATGCTCTTAATTATAAAGGAACCTTCTAGGCATCCCTACTATGTGCAATTTAAAAATATGAATTTTACCAATTTTATTTTATCATTCGTTTTTCATCAAATTGGTCACATTTTAGCTTTTGAAAAATTGTCATATTTAGTCTATTCCATCAATTAATGTCTTTAAATTGCATATATTCTGTTGCAAATCAACAACTGACTGTAAAAAACAGAAAGGTTATTAAAAGAGACATTACTCAATGACATATGGATCCACGGATCTCGTCTTTGGACACACAGAAACATTTACTCTCAACACACAGTGAAAGGACCTCTGTGCTAATAACTTCTCTACTATCTTACTCAAACCACTGGTGAGTGAAATCTGAACATTTCCTAGCTAGTGGCTAATTATAGACAAAAATGATTTTGTTGCACATGCAAGTAATTCACTAACATTACAGAGGGTTGCCACATAGACTGAAAGATCGATCTTGGGATTTAAAATGGATATAGAGATTTTTCAAACGAAGATCGCGATCCATTTGAAAATCTATATTCTTACCCAGCCCTAGTTAAGGGATTTGAAAAACCCCAATCAACCATATGAATAATATTCATACAATAATAATAAATCTTATAATAAATCTTCTGGTGCCAGTATTGCTTTGTGACTGCCATTACACCCGTGTGGGATTGACATTGTGGTCACAGGTTGACCTTAAACCCCATTTAGGGGATGTCACTGACCATTTGATCTCAGACATGTGGCCTCTCCAAGGGCCTCTTCTCAGTGCTCAAAGGTCATGTCAGTTTAATCATGTTTTAGAGACAGTGAAAGCAAACATACTGTCCAGTGAAAAATCTAGGGGAAAATGAAAAGCTTCTGACAATGACCTTAACTCAAAGATCAAGGACAGATCTCCAAAAAGCCCACTCTAAAGACAATGGACGCATATCAACATAAAACCATAAAATGTATCACAGTGTCACATTTGGAAAGGAACTAGACAAATAAGACTAAAATACCTTTGTAATATCTAAAGCATAACTACATTGCTTCAAAAGCAAAAATGGTTGCATATTTATTATTATTTTATTTAGTAGTAGGAGATGTGTTCTATTACTTATCTAAGCAAAGAGAATTACTATTTTCACCATATTTCACAAAGCCATGTCTAGGGACCAGAAAATCATAGATTGGGACTGGAATCTTTTGGCTTGGGCCAATAATAAACCATCAACACCCCAACCACACCAAATTCAGAACACCCTAGCAACTACATAGCAATGCCCTGGCAACCATCCAAAACATCAATGGCAGCGAGTTTAGCAAGCACCACATTTTCTGAAAAAACAATACAAATCTAGTTATTCAATTGTTCACTACATTAGTGAAACCAGGAACATACTAATGTGATAATATCGCAGTTGTGGTGGAGAATTATTGCCCCACTGGTCATCTCTTGATGATGTCATAGGGCTGAGACAAAAAGACGGTATGTGTCGCCCATCATTATCACCTGAAATATGCTATTTGAATTAAGTTCATTCTTGTTTCTGAGGCAGGGGTTTCCAAACTTTCCCAGCTATTAGGGAAGTAATGAAGTCATGGTCAGCCAACAGCCAAATGCAACTGTAATAGAACTGCCACGAAAATAAATATGTGATCATTTCATAGGGAGGTCTTACACTAGTGCTGCTGACTTCATAACAACCCTAGTTTTCTATATAGTGGACTCTCATTCTGTTGGACCTTGAGCGTTTAGAGAAATCACAGAATTAAAATATGTCTGATTGCTTCCTTAAGAGTTTATATTTGATATTAGTCTCTCACTCTGGGTTAATATTCTTACATGTAAACATGTAATTTCCTCTTGATGGTGGAAAGCACTCTTCCATGGAACAGTAGGTGTCAGATTCATGAGAGAACTTCTCCATTTGTTTTTGTACATGCTGTTTTCACATTTGAGAGCAGCTGCTACATTTCCTTTTCATTAAACTAATGGTGTTTTGAGAGCATTGCAGGACTTTGTCTTAATTCAGCGCTCAAAGAAATAACATTACTACAGTCTAGCTCAGGGGTCGGCAACCTATGGCATGCGTGCCAGCATTGGCACAAGGAGGGGTAATCACTGGTATGCCAGCAACGACGAGAGAGGAGTAGACTATTTTATTGGCATAAAATGCCTCTCATGCATTCTAGTCTACATCTTGACATAATCCTCATAATCAAGCAGCATGTTTTCATGAGCTGAATGGGAGGCTAAACAAAAAGTTAAAATGTGATGAGACTGCAGTAGCCTATACCCAACAGACTCGTGCAGCGTGTGCAAGCCATTCACGCATCACGAGCTGGCAGCGCTTCACATTCAATTAATCGTGTGAGTAAACGCGCCCGCTTTGCTTCAGTCTAGCTGTGTGGATGCGAGCCTACATTCCGTGTTTCATTTGTTTCTTGCTTTCAGAACAACATGTGTTAAGTTAAACACCACTATTAATCCTTGAGATTTTGCATACAGGTACACCCTCCTTAAATCATGGTCACATTCAAAGTTACATTAAACGATTAAAAGATAAAAAATAACCCACATCAGGGGGCTCAAAATCTGAGTGTATTCATATGATAAATTAAATAAAATGATAAAGATCAGCTTGTGACGCGCGAATGGCTTGAACGTGCAGTGTGAATCTCCTCACACTTTAAAAGTTTTTAGTCCCCCATTCAGCTGATGAAAACATGCTGTGTGATCATGAGGAAGGATTACAACAAAATGTAGATTGGAAAGCAGGTGTGAAAAACTTATGATAGACTGCTCTAGGTGTTTTCCTGTTCAATTGACTAGGAAAATAAAAAATGACACTCCATGTGAAAAAGGTTGCCGACCCCTGGTCTAGCTATAAATACACTGCCTGGTCAAAAAAAAAAGAAAAATGTTTTGGACCGCTTTGATTAGGGCACACATTTGTTGTGACATTGTTTCGACAAAATTATGCAACATCACAACATTTATTTCCGTCCAGAGTTGCATACATTTTTGTCCGAGATTGTATTGATGGTGGGAGAGTCAATCCACTCCGTAAAGTCTTCTCCAGCACATCCCAAAGACTTTCAATGGGGTTAAGGTTAGGACTCTGCATGTGGTGGCTGGAATATGGCTGTGCTGTCAGGGAAGAAAAAAATCCATTGATGGGATAATCTGATCATTCAGTACATTCAGGTAGTCAGCTGACTTCAATGTATTGCTGCATAACATTGCTGAGCCTAGACCTGACCACCTGAAACAACCCCAGATAATAACACTGCTTTTACAGTGTTCATGTGCTTCCCTTCTACCCTGACATGCCCATCGCTTTGGAATAGAGAAAATCTGGACTCATCAGACCACATGACCTTTTTCCATTGCTCCACTGTCCAATCTTTATGCTCCCTAGCAAACTGAAATAGTTTTTTCCGATTAGTCTCACTAACAAGTAGCTTTCTTGTGGCCACACAGCTGTTTAGTCCCAGTCCTGTAAATTATCTCTGCATTGTGTGGAAATGCTCATACATTCACTATTAAACATAGCTGTGAGTTCTACTGTCGATTTTTTACGATGTGACTTCACCAAGCCTTTTAGTCATCTCCGATCACGATCATTGAAGATTGTTTCCAGACCACGTTTCTTCTGCGAAGCTGGCGGTTTACCACTATACTTTCAGGTTTTAATAATGAGTTGGACATTACTTAACCCAGTTTCAGTGATTTCAGCAATCTTCTTAGTTGTTTCTTTGGTTGATGCAGGCCAATAATTTGCCCCTTCTGATACACAGTAACATATTTTCCACAACCACGGGATACATCTTCCAGCATGGTTGTTAAGAAATGAGAAGCTACACGCTGCATCAGTAAACATATTAATCACTGCAATAATTAACCAATCATAGGCTCATCAGTATCTGCTTATTTAAATCGAAACTGCAACTTTTTTTTTTGGCTAGGCAGTGCAGTATACCATGTTTTAACAGCTCAAGAATCCCTTGACTGTCCATTGCTTCTTGTCTATTACTTCCATAGACTCCATATTTAAAAAAAATCCATTGTAATCTTTTTTTTTTTGGTCATTTTGAGACAGAGAGAAAGAGAGGATTTGGAAACATCATCAGTCTTATTTTCACTCTCAGACACATCCACATACTGCACATTAATTGTTCACTTCATTTGTCACATACTGGCAAGAGATGGCTGGAGTTGTGAAATAAGCCTTAAATTCAGTTGATTTGTCAAAGTTTTTCTGGTTATTGGTATCATACCTTTAAAAAAAAAATCAGTTTTGTTTTAGGCACTTATCAGCAAATTGACAAGATATCCACAAGCAGAACTGTGTATTCTGCTTGTTTTTCTGAGTTATGTCTTTTGTATGAACTTTTATGACTTTTGGATGAATAGAAATTCTGATTACAAAGTCTAGGCATATTTCCAATAAATTTTCTGGTGTTCTCTGTATAATTGGTTACAGACCGACACTGCTGTCGGAGAATGATCTCATGAAAAATATGTGTGACTGTGGCGAAATGTTTTCATAATGATATTACGTGATTCATTACACATATGGTGGCAGTTCCGAGTGGTGCTAAAAGCGAGTTACATTTTCTCCCAAACAGATGAGGTTTTAAGGTTGATGCTTTTAAATAAACATAACCTATCTCCCTACCCTATACCTTAAACCTTAACATAATCGAAAGTGTAAGAAAAAGCAAATGAGATATGAAAAACATAAAGCAACTACGTCATTTCAGTAGTTCGCAAGTTAATGTAATCCTGCTTAGAGGATAGTGTTAACGTATGTGGCTTGCTGTCCTGGGCTAAGGGCTCGAGGCTTGACCTGAGCTTGAATACCCCCTCTCCCCCCGGACAGGGAAGGGCAGGGTAGCCCCAGACTGTGGCATGAATCCTAACCACCCAGATTGACCTTAAGTCTCCCTCCAGGTTGTTGGACATATGGGCTTGTGGTGCAAATGGTATGAGCCCCTTAGGAGAAGACTCTCGGAGGCGTGTGCAATTGTGTGGGTGGAGGTATAGTATCTGGGGATGAACTTGGGCCACGGGCAGGTGCGGCTCAAAATTGATAAAACTGCTCAATTGCGACCTGCCTGAGACCAAAGACCGGTGCTGTACAGAAGCGCCTGGTGCTGTAGATTAGTCGGAAGGTCTCTATGAGAGAGACTAAGTACAGCACCATAGAGAAGGAGGTTTTCTTTGTCGCTGTTAAGCGAACGTGTCTTGTTATTAAAAAGACAATTTCTGAGTTTGCAAATCGCCATCTCCTGCTTCCTCATTCCTTTGAACATTGTTACAGTAATGTGACTTGAAAATTTCTGCACAAGATAGGAAATCATAATGCCGTCTCTTCCTAACCGTCATCTTTTGTCAAACAGTAAGGATATTTACAAGCCTTTTCAAGGAGTATATTGACATCACGTGATATGTGAGAAGGAAAATGCCTGTTATAGAGAAGCTGCAAAAAGTTTTAACATGGCCTGCTCACTTCCTCTATTGCTGCACTTTCTCAACCCTTTCAAGTTTTACACAATTCATAGACAGGAAGGACTTAACACTATCCAAACAGATGTTGAGGCAGAGATGTGGAGTTATGATGCAAACTTCACACATGAGGGTCTTTTGTTAACATCAGGGAATTTCCTCACAGCTGTTTCTTAGGGACTTTCTCCACAGTTTAACAAAAGCAAAAGAAGCGACTTGCCTCACTTTGCTTTTAGTGTTTTTCAAATACAATGTGTTTGGTGTTAAATAGAAAGGAGCAGAAGAAATGTTTTGACATAGGGTTCCCTTGCTTTCTGTCTCAAGGTTTTCTCAAGTCTAATTTTCTTCTATGGAACACAAAATGGGAGATCTTATTAAACATGTCTGAAGAGTTTGTAGTCAAAGAATTGATGCATTTCTATGCCCAGCCTTATTTTTTTTTTATGGTGTACTCGGAAATCAAATAGAAACATAGAAGATTCTACAGGCAGTCACAGTCACATCGTGTCCTAACCTGACAGCAAACGACATGCGATAAAAAGTACATTTTCTATGGTAATCAAAGTTTTTGTCCAAACCAGCATTGACAGGCAAC
Source organism: Xyrauchen texanus (assembly GCF_025860055.1). NCBI lineage: Eukaryota > Metazoa > Chordata > Actinopteri > Cypriniformes > Catostomidae > Xyrauchen > Xyrauchen texanus. Next base: position 38,484,397 of record NC_068291.1, read on the forward strand.
GGTACATTCTATTGATCGCTGGCTTTCTATTTTTGGCATCGCACAGGTAACTCTGTCCACTGTGAACTGACACTGTCCAAAAACGTTCACAAAATATAAGACTGGGCATAGAAATGCATCTGTTCTTCGACTACAAACTCTTCAGTCTGTTCTCCATTTTGTGAGCAGCTATGTTGTGTTCTGTTGCCACTATCGCTGTGGCGGACTTGATTTTAGGTAAACACACAAGTTTTCGCTTGAACGCCCCAATGTCACGAGGGGGCTGCATGAATTGCATGCACAGGAGATCAATGGTCAGTCAATATTTCCACTAAATAATACATTAGATTTAGGTTTCTCACCAAACCTAAGAGAATAGCTCGGATGATGTGTTGAAAGCATATATATATATATATATATATATATATATATATATATATATATATATATATATATATATATATGTATATGTATATATATGCACATGTATATATATGTATATATATATATATATGTATATATATATGACTACATATATATATATTGTCTTATTGTGTATTCTATATATACTTTATTTTCTATTCAGTTTTTATTTTATTCTATGTTTATTTATGTTTTATTATTTTGTGTCATTATCTCTGTCTTGTTGCTGTATTGTATTGTTGTGCACTAGAAGCTCCTGTCACCAAGACAAATTCCTTATATTTGTAAGCATACCAGGCAATAAAGCTGAATAATTTATTAGACTACAGAATTATTATTTGGTGTTCTTTTGAAGCTTGAAGGGATAGACACCATAAACTGCCATTGTAGGACATCACTGAGCACAATTTTTTAAGAAAAAGAAGTCAAATAGGGTTATAACAACACCATGGTGGGTAAAAAATGACAGAATTTTCATTTTTGGGTGAAATATCCCTTTAATATAGTGATATCTGCTTTATGAACTTAGAACCAGTGTTTCACTCAAGTCAACAGGGTGTAGGATAGTGATACGTGTTTATATGAAGGTGAGCAAGGGATGGCTGCAAGGAGGAATTCGAGAACAATAGTTACTGAAATGTAAGACAGCCTTCTCAGCAAAAAAGCCCCGAACAGCAGGACCACACCTCTGGTGCGAAAAGATGTAATCTCACATCCCACCAGTCATGCCAGTCAGGATCCAAAGTGTCCTTGGATAAAAATACTTAACAAGGAATAATGGATGTCCTCGTGCAAACCAACATCTTTGTAGTTATTTCCACTTTCTGCAACAGGCACTGATACGAGCAAATTAACTTGCATCTGGTGTTTTGTTGTGATATATTGGACAGCACATCCTGTTTTTCTGGAAGTAATCATTCTTGACGCATTCACATGACCCAAACTGATCTCATAAGCAGGGTTGGGGTGTAACGGAATACATTTAATGGGATTACGTATTTAAAATACAAAATATAAGTAACTGTATTCCACTACAGTTACAATTTTAAATCATTAGTAATTAGAATACAGTTACATTCAAAAAGTATTTTGATAACTGAAGGGATTACTTTGCATTTTATTGTCATTTATTTCATTTAATATTTAGTCCTTTCAGACGGAAAACATTTATACATACAAATGATGCGATCCAAAGTGCATTTGAACAGCGGTAAAACGCTTTCTTATGATGTGTTACATTCATACGAGCAGACAGAGAAGTTTGAAGTAAGTTAGGAGCAGAAGAAATAGAAATAAACCTTGTGTAAATTGTCAGCTTTATGCTAAGCTAAAATGCTATTTCTAGCCATTTTACATGCACATGTTACCAGACACAATCATATTTTTTTATCAAGAAAATTCACATTAGATAATAATTTCCTTTTTTCTGATATTAAGAGATGATATTAGTTTGTTTTCCTGTAAAAATATTGAAAAAATTATTAAAACAAGATCACTTTGATTTATCATATTTTAGAAATGATATTTAGGTTTTTCAGAGAATGTATTTTTAACATGTGTATTTTGTCTTACTGTACTGGCAGAGTTGGCATGTAAATTCTCACATGGAGCAGATTTATCAAAGGCTTCTTTGTTTAGTGCACGCTGCAATCTTCCTTTTTGCAATTCTAGAAACATGACTGATAAATAAACATCAAATTCCTTAACCAATTAAGAGCTGTCTTGACTTTGTCTTTGCAGAATTAAGACTTACAGCTTTGACAGAGGACTCAAACATGTCTGTCACATCATTAAAGGGATAAATCACCTCGTTTACTCACACAAGCTATTGCACAGTTTCAGAAGACTTTGACTGTAGTGCACAACATAGTTATAAGGACCAGGGTTAGAAATTATAAAATGGTCAAAATGCTTTCTATATGTTTTCCAACATGTAATGTATTTTATAATATTCTATTGTCGGTCTGTCTACTTATAGGCTAAGTGCATCGACAGACACCGTAGTGATATTTAACTTCCAGACATTTATTTTCTGCCTTTTATAATTTATTTTGGAAAATAAGTTATAAAAAAAGCCCTATAAAGATAAATCATGCATGCCCCTGAAATATAGCTAATACATTAATATAATAAATATAATAAAGCTAATATTGCCTATCAATAAAAAGATACATTTTTGCATTGATATGAAACAAAATTCTTTGCGATTATACTGTATGATCTGTTTTTGTCATTATTTGGAGCTATTCTGTGTCTGTCCCCTTTCACTTTAATTTTGTGAAAAAGAGCAGCAGGAATATTTTTGCCTAAAATGTCATTTTGTGTTCCATGGAAGAAAGAAAGTCTTACAGGTTTGGAAGAACATGAGGGTGAGAAAATAATGATAGAATTAAAAAACGTATTCTTTTCACCAAAAGGATGAAGGATGGATAGCTTATATTTTGTGACCTACAGTTTAGAGGTTCAAATTTCAGAATTGTTAATTCATGAGCTGCCACTACTATGCAGTGTTAAGCAAGGTGCTTGTTACTCCATACAGATTGCTTCCCTTGTATTAAAATGTACTGAATGTACTGGAATAGTAAGCCAGCTGAAGTAATAATCAAACTTCCCATTGGAAATGCCTTTATACAATGCTTATTCCATCAGAAAAGTGATCACACCATTGTCATTGCTTCTTAACAACACACCATATATTTCCTCTCAAGTTCCTTTCTCGAGTGATGATGTCATCAGACCTCCCTGCTTGCCTCATTGTTTATGAGTGGTGGAAATGCTACGCCGCCCATTGGCAAATGTCAATCAAAGGATAAGCTCTGTTTATTTTCATTCCATCCAGCCTTTCCACATCAACTCAGGTAGCATGGAGGGCACTAACAAAAACATGCCAGTGCCCGGCAGGAAGGCCAAGGAGTGGGATGCCTTTTCTCCCAGCAACCATATGTGGGAAATTTCAACAGTATGCTCAATTTACCAAGAATTAATTGCACCGCTGATAGCATAATTTATTTGCATGCTCTGTCTGTGCTGTTTTAGTTTTAATACACTAAAGGAATTTTGCAAATCAGGTAATGGAAAAAATGCTGAGTGCAAATTGCACAGCACAATTCCCCAAGGGCAGTTCTGAATTCTAGGTTAATGAGGATTCTGGCATACGATTTCTGGAACTGTACAGCATTGCCCCACAACTGTGATTTAGGCATCTTCAGCTATTGTAATGCCGAAAGTGTGCATAAATACACTCCATGTCTTATATACGCAAAGTTGCAATTCTCATCTCCATCATTTGATCATCATTTGATGAATTACTGCTGCCTTAATAACTGAAACATTTTCACAAACTTCCCTTACAAAGTTGTGTTTACTGCTTGTTTCCATGGGTGGTAATAGTGTTATGTGTCTTCCAGAATTTTTAGAACAAGTGGTTGCTGCACGGATCTCAGCCTACCTGGTGGACATTTCGTGTTTTACATTTACGTTTATTCATTTGGCAGATGCTTTTATCCAAAGCGACTTACAAAAGAGGAAAACATAAACGAATCATCTTAAGGAGACATTTCTACGAAAAGTGCCATACCACAAAGTTTTACTAGCATCAGAATAGCATTCAAAACAAATTTAAGTGCAACAAGAATTTTTTTAATTAATTTTTTAAATAACGTCATTTTCAACTCAACCCAGCAAACTGAACTCGTTTTTCTTCTCGTTTTTCCAGCCAGCCCTGCAATTCATCAAAACCTTTCCATTCAACTAGATTCATCAACAATTATACCATCCAGGACAGCCAGAAATCTTGGGGTTATGTTTGACGATCAGTTGAACTTCATAGACCACATTGCAAGAACAGCTCATTCAAGCAGATTTGCACTGTATAACATTAAGAAGATCAGCCCCTTCCTATCTGAGCATGCTAAACAACTCATTGTCCAGGCTCTTATTATATCTAGACTGGACTACTGTAATGCTTCTGGCAGGATTTCCTGCATTTACAGTCAAACCTCTACAACTGATCCAGAACAGAGTGGCTTGATTGGTCTTTAACAAGCTCAAGAAAGCACACATCATGCCTCTTTTAATCAAACTGCACTGGTTGCCAATGGTTGCTCAAATCGAATTCAAAGCATTGATGCTTGCCTAAAGTACATCCATCAGCTCTGCACACCCCCATCTACACTCGATACTTCAAGTCTGTGTGCCCTCCAGAAACTGAAGATCAGCAGGTGATTGGCATCTAGTTAGACTGTCTTGCAGCTGTTCGTGGAATTAATTGCAGGTTTTTGCACTGATATACCACACGCTCCATTTGCACAACAGAGAATTTGCTTTATTACACTTCAAATTCTTTTCATTACCGCAGCAGAATTACTTTTAAACAAATTAGACTGCCAGAACATGCAAAGCTAATGATGCATAAATTTGAATTTCTGGACAAACCAGAATCATCCAGAAACTGGTGTTGATTACCATTTCCTCACGATGTGCGTGCTTGCAACACACCGTTGTCCATGTATATTGTCAGACTCATAGCTATTGTCAGAGCAATGATAAATGGAAGGCTCAGCACATTGTGAAATTTCCCTGTGCAGCCATAATGATAAGCAGCTTTGCCCACAAGTGGCTACAGATGAAAGTGGGATGAGTTGAACCCTATTTAGGGACCTCTTAAAGCTTTTGGAGAGTCTTTCTTTTACTCGTTGCTTGCCGTCATATGTACTTCTTGCAACCTGCCATTTATTCTTTTACCTTTTCTCTCAAATTCTAATGCACATAATGCATTTAAAATTTTCACTGAAAACTTTTTCAAACTTTTGGATCCCGCTATACAGTATATTTAGATAGAATCCTGCCAAGACATTATATGTCACTGTGACCTAAATTTACTAAAGTAAAGTTTAAATGGAGCTGCCTATGTTCTGATATAAGCTTGCTTCTTCTTTTGTCCACCAAGACATTTCATATTTTAACCAGCTGTCATCACATCAACTTTAAAAATTATGTTATATTATACCTGTGATGTAAAGGCCTTCACCAGAAATGGTTCAGAGGGTCACATCTGCAGAATAGATCTATATGGCAGACACTAACAATGGAATTCAATTTATGTTAGCATGCATTTTGTGTTTCTGAGACATTGCCCTATCAAAGTCAAGGGAAAAAAGAAGACTTAGACAGGGAGAAAGCCAGTATGACAATGACAGACGCCACTCATGTCTAGTTTGAGTTTGACAAACTAGACATACATACTGCAAAGTACTCAATAAAACCAGCCACCATTGATGGTTATACCATCTATTGTGGTCACCATCCAACAGACTGATCTCACAGTGAAATCGGAAACAGTAGGTTGACTTTTCTTTAGCTAAAATCAGTCTGTGCTTACTGTAATTCAAAACACTGCCCCTAGTGGCCAAAGAGTATTGGGACGGGTTGTGAAGCGAGTTGTTTTCAGATTTACAGGCTGTAATACAGTGAAGAGGAATGCATATTTTATAAACTGCACCCCCAACCCAAACCCCAAATCTAACCATCAATGGAGTCAAAATTTAATGTTAGTGGAAAAACACAACCAATGAATTGTGCTCGTCACTGATTATACAAATGAAATTATTTCCTGGTTTCAACGTAGGATCTAAACCTGGGTCTACCACTCTGCTGATGCATCATGCTTCCAATCACACCATGAGGGAATGTGAACACACCGGAGCCGATGCAATCTGTAAAGGATCTCCTCTTTGGGTTGCTGTTCCCCTCCAGACCAGCAGGGGGTGCTTTCCTTGAGCCTTCTATGCCATGCTCCTTCCAGGCCTGCAGATGGCACTTATACCTTGAGATCTGTCCTCTCCACTCCTGCAGATGGCACCAACGTCCCTAACTCTGTTCAACTCTCTGCTCATTAACCCTCATTCCCTTCACCTGGGTCTAGGCCTTATAACTCTGTTTGTTCCCTGCCTTTGTGTTCAGTCTTGAGCCTATGTTTCCTGTGCCTCCAGTGACCAGTTCTCTAGCTAAGTGTTTTCCTTAATATACCCTTTTGACTCTTGTGTCTATTTTTGTTTCTCTGTTTTGTGGAAGCTTGGCTTGTTTATTTGTACTTTGCATTATTTTGAGTTAGCTCAGTGGTAAAACACTTAATACTTGAGCGCTGCAGACCTGAGTTCGATCCCTGCCTACGGCAGCCTCGTTACAGCAAGACTGAACCATGGAAGTGAGCCCAGCGGAAGGTTCTTCATCAACCTCAAATGAAGAACAGATTCTGTCAGCCCTTTCAGATCAAGCTGCAACCATTCAGAGGCACAACCAGGCTCTGTCAGAGATCCTTCACTTTCTGAATCACCAATCTCAAGCTGCCTCATCCCGAGACCCCCCTCCCGATCTTTCACTAAGACCTATATTTTCTTTACCGTCAGAGCCCAGACTACCAGCCCCTGAACGATTCGATGGCAGTCCTGAGAGATGTAGACGTTTCATTACCAAGTGTACCCTGGCCTTCCAGCTTCAGCCCAGCAGCTTTCCCGCTGAAAGTAGTAAAGTGGCCTACATCATTACCCTTCTCACAAGCAAGGCATTGGACTGGGCCTCAGCCTTATGGAACCAGAAATCTCCACTTACAGCCAACAGTCAAGTCTTCATTTCTGAGATGAAGAGAGTTTTCCTCCATCCAGCTAGTAGGGGAGATGTGGATCATCGTTTGCTTCATCTCTCTCAAGGTAACCAGAATGCAGCAGAGTTTGCTATTGCGTTTCGCACCCTGGGTTCCGGACAGGTTAGTCAATGTACCCCACCTCTCCAGCTAAGGGTGGGGCAACACCAGGAACAGATACAGTTCCTTTTGATTCACTCTCCTAAGCTTCCTCTAATTCTTGGCTGCCCATGGCTGACCTCTCACAACCCACACATTGACTGGTCCCGAGGGGTTGTTAGAACCTGAGTAACCAACTGCCGTGTCTCAGACATCGCCTTCTGCTGTACCCCCAATCTGCTAAGATCATTCCCAGAACCTTTGCCAGAAATTGTACCTCTGTTCCCGAGACCCTGTCCACGGAATTCATGGCTCCTCAAGATGGAGCCGGCGAAACCCAAGTCTCTAACGCATCTTCCCGAGATATCCCGAGTACCCCCGGGGTATGCAGACCTCCATGAAGTCTTCAGTAAAGACAGAGCTGCCTCACTGCCCCCTCATAGATCTTATGATTGATCGGTTGAACTGCTTCCTGGTACCTTCCCACCTCGTGGAAGGCTCTACTTTCTCTCTGGTCCTGAAAGATTAGCCATGGATAAATACCTCAAAGAATCTCTGGACAGTGGATTCATCCGTCCTTCCACCTCATCTGCAGGAGCCAGTTTTTTCTTTTGTTGAAAAGAAGGATGGCAGCCTCTGACCCTGCATAGACTACCGAGGTTTAAACCATATTACCATCAAGAACCGGTACCCTCTCTCCCTCATGACCATGGCTTTTGAGATCCTGCAGTGTGCCACCATCTTTACCAAACTAGATCTTCATAATACATATCACCTAGTTAGAATCCGTGAGGGAGACGATTGGAAGACAGCGTTCGACACCCCGACGGGCCACTACGGATACCAGGTAATGCCATTCGGCCTGGTAAATGCCCCAGCCGTCTTCCAGGCCTGTATTAATGATGCTCTCAGCGAGATGCTGAATAGATTTGTGTTTGTTTATCTGGATAACATACTCATATTCTCCCGCAACTACCAAGAACACGTTCAGCATGTTCGGCAGGTCCTGGTGCAGTTGCTGAATCAAACTCTTTGTGAAGCTGGAGAAGAGTGAATTTTATGTTCCGGTAATCTCATTCCTCGGCTTCTGTGTGTCCAAGGGCAGTCTCCAGATGGATCCTGGAAAGATTCAGGCAGTCTTGGATTGGCCCTGTCCAACTTCAGTGATGCAGGTACAGTGCTTTCTAGGCTTCTCCAATTTTTATAGGAGATTAATTAGAAACTTCAGTTCTGTTGCATAGCCTCTCTCCGCACTCACTAAGAAGTCAACCAGACAGTTTGCGTGGACCAGCAGAGCTAACCAGGCCTTCAATAAATTGAAACGACTCTTCACATCTGCCCCTATCCTTACTCTCCCTGATCCAGAGATGCCCTTTGTATTGGAGGTGGATGCCTCAGATGTGGGGATAGGAGCTGTCCTGTCACAGAGGAGTAAGAGTGATAATAAGCTTCACCCATGTGCATTCTTCTCTCGTCGGCTTACTCCAACTCAGAGGAATTATGATATAGGGAACAGGGAGCTGCTGGCCATTAAAATGGCATTGGAAGAGTGGAGGCATTGGCTGGAAGGGGCCAAATACCTCATATGGATGGACCACAGGAACCTCACTTACATCCAGGAGGCAAAGAGGTTGAATTCTCGACAAGCCCGTTGGTCCCTCTTTTATAACTGATTTAATTTCACTCTTTCCTATTGCCCAGGTTCCAAGAATCTCAAGCCAGATGCACTCTCGAGACAGTTTGAGACACCACAGGGGGAGACCTGTCCAGAACACATTCTCCCCACTTCCAGGGTGGTGGCCCCCATCCAGTGGGATATTGAAACGGCTGTCAAGAGGGCCCAACTGCAGCAGCCAGGTCCAGGTAATGGCCCTCCAGGGCGCCTCTTTGTCCCTAACTGTCTGCGTTCTGAGGTTTTGCAGTGGGCTCATGCCTCCCTCCCTTCTGGACACCCGGGAACTACTAGAACTTGCAAGCTTGTCCAGAGGAAGTTCTGGTGGCCTAAACAGCAGAGGGACGTCCGGGCCTTTGTCGCTGCTTGCTCCTTTTGTTTTGTTCCCTGGGGAGTTAGCTCAGTGGTAAAACACCTAACACTTGAGCACTTCAGACCCAGGTTTAATCCCTGCCTATGGCAGCCTTGTTACACATTCATATCTGAAAGGAGATGGAGCTTGTCAGTGAGTCAGCATATTGTGGCTGACACTAGGGTACTGAAACTCTTGGAAACAACATGCCGACTTCCAGTGTGATCATGTTGCATCCACCTAGTAGAACAACTTCCTGATTTCATTAAAGTTTTCAAGTCAACATGAAATGGCATTCACAATCCATTTTACTTCTGTAATGTGACATATCTCTGAGTATAAAAAAGGATATTTAAGGATGAATGTAGGGCAGGACTTGATTTTATCCATCAAGAATTGATTGGACTGTGAAAAGTGGGTGTTGCATTCCAGAATGGAGCAAGGGTGGTTAAAAAAATAAGAATGCTTTGAGATGTCAATTGAAAATAAAGTTGTATCAAAATAAGAGCAAATTATTACATTCAGATGGAAGATAACAAAGACACTTTTACATTTTGGAATCATGAATAATAAGACCATGAATGTGTATTAAGAAAGTAAAATGGGTCAAATTGTATGTTGACTTTAAGGCACACTGAGAATAATTTTGTTACCAATTTTAAACCATGGAAAACTGCAAGGCACTCACACTACATCTTTTTGGGGGAAGTTCAAAAACAATATTTGTAGGTGAGAAGAAATTAATTTATATTAGATCTCTAGCTATGTTCATGTGTGTCTCCATAACTAGTTAAACCTAGGAGGTCATAGTAGCAATAATTTCCTTGGAGGAAAAAAAACAATGTTTTCCATCGCTTAGGTTGCATGTAAAGAGTGGAAAGCAAGTGAGTCCATCTCTCATAGTGGATAAATGGAAAAGCAGAGAGAGTGTAGGGGTCACTGGGTTCATATCCAGGGAATAACGTTAAAAGTTAACCCCTTCCAAAAATTTTTGTTCATGCAAGAAAATGGGTGGAGACATGGTGGATGTGGGTGGCGGTTTAGAGTGTTGGATGTTGATGGGTGTGAAAGGGTGGAGAAGAGGTTGAGGTGGACCAATAGAAAGAGGGAGGCTGTAGGGTTTAAGTTTCATCACCAGAGAAGGAGTTTATCACTGCAGAACAGCACAGCAGAGAGAAAATAAAAAGCATTCCACACTTTTGGCTGAACTTCGTTCTATTGTGTAGCGGTTCCAGATTTTCCCATAGCACATTTCCACCAGGGATCAGGACAGAAAGCTTCAAGGGCAGTCCAAGGAATTATAGTACAGATATGAGTTCGCAACTGTTAGATCCTGTTTGTTTGAAGTACAATATGCAAGAGTCTCAGAAGAATAGCTAACAAATTATTTATATCTTTGTTTAAATAATTTCAAATACCCTCCAGGATGCACTTTTAAAACCATGTGTTAATCTTTGCTCTGCACACTGACAGGGTAAATATTTGCAGAAACTATAATATTAGAAGTTATCATTTACTGAAGACATTAAGATTTCATGTTATGATCTAATACTGGATTACTTAAAACCCTACATTTCTTCCTTTAATATGTAAAGGCTCTATTAAAATTGAATCTAACCCTACATATTTATACAGATTCATATCTTCTCATCTTTGCCCACATCAGACATTGTTCCTGTAATGAGAACACAAGTAAAAGCAATGTAGTATCTTTCATGTCGATTTTATGACATCATAGCAGGAATATTCTTCAGATAAAGTGTAACTAACTCATGTGCTTAGTAACAAATTGAGTCTTTAAAAACTATGAAAACAGCAGAATTTAAAGCTTAAAAAGTATCATTTTGTGCCACTAGCATCACCATACTGAATTGCAATATTTTCAAACTGATAACATAATACTCCCCCTGTCTTTCATTGGTTGTATAAACAGATAGTTCCACCCTAAACTGTTTACATGTGCTACCACCTAGAAATGCATTGTTAACATAAACACCATGCAACACACCTCTTTAGCATGTCTCCTTTAAGAAAATCTAAGATTGAATGAAAAACAGGAACTAAACTCTTGTTTAGTTCCTGTTTCCTGTTAGTTTTGTAGTACTTTGTAGTTTTATTGTATGATTAGTTTTCCCCTGATTGTTTCCACAGGTGTTCCTCATTCCCCTGTTTGCCCCCTGTGTATTTAGGCCCTTGTTTTCCCTGTTTCCTTCATCAGTCTTTGCCTGTTTAGTTTAATGCTCTGTGCTTGGTTCCCTGTGTTTGGGTTTTCTTGATATTTTGAGTTTATGTGTTTATTTTTCTGTTAATAACGCTGCATTTAGATCCTCTTACCTCGCCTGCCTCGTCACAGAAAGACTGACCGCTGAAATGGATCTAGCAGAGATCTTCATATGGTTGAGCCGAGCGAACCTCACTATTAGACAATACAGTACTCCCGTCTGTTCAGCACTGTTGCCAGATGCACGGGATTTGCCGATTCCCACTTGAAGTCCTTGTACCAAATCAGCCTCTTAGCTCACGAGTGGAAGGAATTACCGGAGATTACACGTGGGAAGAATATGTGGAGTTGTGGATATTTTAGAGATGTTTGCTTCAGAGAAATCTCATAAAGAGCCACAGCCAACGAGCAAAAAATAAATAAAATAGAATCCTCCAAGTAATAATACTGTATCATATTATATATTAGAACAATCTGGACAACAATAAATAATTGTTGGGTTATAATATGAATATATAATATAACAGAATTTCTTTTAAATCTTTAGCGTGTACAGTGTAGTGTGATTTCTGAAACAATTTATGAGCCGGTTCTTTTGAATCTACACTGCAAAACATATAATGCTTCCAACTGAACAAATGACTTTTATCTGCCAGTTCTTTTTAACGAATCAAAAACATACTGTGCTGCAAGGCATTCACTTTAACTAAGAATTCAGAGTAATTACTGGATGGTTGTTGAAAGAATAGCATAGTTAACTTAAGTCTTATTAAAAAGTCTGTTTAAGCACACCGTTCGCAGGAATCTGTTCTGTTAAAACATGAAATTAGTCAACACACGAAAGAAAAAAGTTGCTATGGCAACGCTGATTTGCTCAGCTCATTAGAAGATCAACAGTATCTGTGGCTCATTCCTATTACTTAAATATCCTTTGTCTTGTCATCCCTGCCAGATCGTTGTGTTGTGTTTGCTTTCCAGTCTTGTCAGTCAGTCCATGTGAGTTCCTGTTCTTAGTACATAATTTTTTTTTTTTATCTGGCTTTTGTTTTCTGGTTTTCTCCCATGTGAGAGTTGTTGTTTTCATTTTGGTTTTGTTAGTTTTCTGTTATAGTTCTTCACATGCTTCTTGTCTTGATTTTGTTTCCCTCCATCGCGAGAGGTTTTGTTTGTATTCTGTTTTTATTTGAATAAAGCCCACTTCATTTCCATCCTGCATTTTGGGGCCTTCCTCAAAATTGTGACAGACAGATTCCAGGGTATAAAACATGTTAGCACATAAAACAGAACTGTGGTGTTATTTTTCTGTAAGAAAACTTATGCATAGTGGCATTCAACTAAAACTATTTACCTCCACCCAAAGCAATCTTTCCATCTTCACAAGTTCCATCACCCTAAATATGTGGGCTGAGTTACATTTGCCTATGCACATGCTTGCATATTTCCACTATTACTTTAACATAATCTCTGGCGCAAAGGATGTTGTGGGAAGGAATAGAGCTGAAAATGACAAATACATAGGGAGAGGCAAACCGGCCTAGAGTCATAACAACAGAGAATGTGGTTTGGTCAAGTAAGCTAAGATTGTCTGAACCACAAAGTGATGGCAAGGTTCACATAGTCAGTTGATCCGATTGGAGCTGGGCTTTTTCTGGAATGATATAACATGAGGCTCAGACCTTGTAGTCATCTTGCAAGATGAGATTTGTAAGGTCACTTCCTTTGGCGAAGCCAGTAAAGTCAGTGTCTGACCTAACATCCCCAATTATCAATGTCCACATTTATAAAAGTGCATAACCTTGGCAAAACTGCCGGATGTCATGCAGTGTTATCCTGAAATGCACAAAAGGTTGATGGGATGTGAATTTACTGCCATTGAACTGGCTTTTACTGTCCAAACATGTTTCTAATAAACCACGACCTTCCAAAATTGTCATCATAAAATGTTACTTGGATCCGTCTCTCAAATGAACAGGTTGATTGCTCCACCATAAAACTTCCCAATGGTCGTGTCATTCTGATTAAACCTACTGACCATATAGTGAAAACGTAGATGTCAGGAATCACACTTTTTGTGGAACCTTGATAAATTAATTTATAAGTGAACTTTATACAGTTCTTAAAAAGAGAAAGCTGAAGCCAAATCTGTAAACTCCCACCCACATGTTGAACAAAAATTATGGCATTTGTGGCTTTCTCTGTAAACACATATGACCCAAATCCACAGGTTTTGATAAATGGTTTTAATTTCTAATCCTTCGATGGGTCCCTCTTGGAGTCCAAGCCTTAGTCATGTGTATGCTCAAAGAAATATTATAGTTAAACCAAAAGTTTTATCATTTACTTACTCTTATATTGTTCCATCCAGTGTTGGGTACGTTAATATGAACAAGTGAGCCACTGCAAATGACTAATTACTAGGGCTGTCGATTTAACATGTTAATAACGTGCGATTCATTTTACAAAAAATAACTCGTTAAAACATGTTACGCAATTAATCGCAATGCTTTCCTGAGAAATGCAAGCTTGCAGTACCACCTGTTTACTCCAGAGGGCAGTAAGTGAAATTTCAGCTGTATGAGCAACACACAGTTTATTACAGTGAACAAAACATTAACAACACTTCAGCAGACAACACAACATAAACATGCTTTACGTTCTTGCGTTCAAAACACTTGAAGGAGCACAAATGCGAACTAAGGGATCTCAAGATGTGTTAAAAGATTGAGTATTAAACTATATTTAACTTGACACAGTGACCTAAATATTTTATTTTTATGACGCAACACACCCGAGACGCGACACAAGCATGTCTGACGCAGGTCGTATGGTCTTTACCTCACAAATATTTAATTACCAACAAGGTTAAGGAGGTGTCCTTTAAACTGTTACACCATTTTTACCCAGTCAATCTTTATTTAAGAAACATGCTCCCTGAAATAGATCCACTTTGCTCCTTCTGTAATGCTGTAGATGAATCTGCCCCTCACCTTTTTTGGGAATGTGTCCATGCTGTAGTATTTTGGAGAACATTTTGTTTGTTCGTACGTACCTCTATTTTAACTAGTTTTTCTTTGCTTTATAAAGACATTTTATTTGGTTTTCACAGTTTTGATAACTTAAGTTAATATTTTCTGATTAATCTGTTTATTTTTCTTGCCAAGTTTTTTTTATACCTAAGTGTAAATTTATGTCTATAAAGCCCCTTTTTTGTAAAGACTTAAAATATTATTTTAATACTCTTTGTACCTCCAACCACTCCAAAGCATTGAAAACCATTGCACTATGTAATGAATATAATGTCTTGGCATTCTTTTAAAATGCATCTGTAGTATTGTGTACTATGTATACCCCTGGCTTGTTTCTAAAAAAAAAATGTCTGACGCAGGTGTACATTGACGGGTCCTTAAACAAACCCTCATAATAAATCTCCAACTGATTGACAAATTCACTTGTGAAATGGATTGCTGTGCTCTGATAATTATATTGAATTATTGTTATTTGAGGGGTTTTCTCAGCAAATATTTGTATATGCGATTAATTAATCGGGACACCATGTAATTCATTTGATTAAAATTTTTTAAATGATCGACAGCCTTTCTAATAACTTATCTACATTTACATTTATTCATTTGGCAGATGCTTTTATCCAAAGTGACTTACAAAAGAGGAAAACATAAGCGAATCATCTTAAGGAGACAGTGGTACAATTACAAAGTTTTTGTAATTTTGAGTGCCATATTACAAAGTTTCACTAGCATCAAAATAGTATTCAAAACATATAAAAGTGCAATCTTTTGTAACTAGTTAAGTGCTCTTGGAAAAAAAAAATGTTTCCTTGTAAATTGTTGCAAACAAGTCATACACTTGTATAAAATACATACAATGATTTGTTATGGGGTGCAATTTCCAAATGCCTGAAGGTACCATGTTCATCTCTACAAACAATAGTACGCAAGTATAAACACCATGGGACCATGCAGCAATCATACCGCTTCAGGAAGGAGATGCATTCTGTCTCCTAAATACGAACATAGATTGGTGCGAAAAGTGCAAATCAATCCCAGAACAACAGCAAAAAACCTTGGGAAGATTCTGGAGGAAACAGGTAGTCAAGTATCTATATCCACAGTAAAATGAGCCCTATATCAACAAAACCTGAAAGGCTGCTTAGCAAGGAAGAAGCCATTGCTCCAAAACCGCCATACAAAAGCCAGACTACAGTTTGCAAGTCCACATGGAGACAGAGATCTTACTTTTTGGAGAAATGTCCTCTGGTCTGATTAAACAAAAATTTTACTGTTTGGCCATAATGACCATCGTTATGTTTGGAGGAAAAAGGGTGAGGCTTGCAAGCTGAAAAAACACCATCTTGACCTTGAAGCATTGGGGTGGCAGCATCATGTTGTGGGGGTGCTTTGCTGCAAGAAGGACATATAGATGGTATCATGAGGAAGGACAATTATGTGGATATATTGAAGCAACATCTCAAGACATCAGCCATGATGTTAAATCTTGGTTGCAAATGGGTTTCCAAATGTACAATGACCCCATGCATACCCCAAAGTTGTGGCAAAATGGCTTAAGGACAACAAAGTCAAGGTATTGGAATGTCCATCACAAAGCCCTGACCTTAGTCCAATAGAAAATTTGTGGGCAGAACTGAAAAAGCATGTGCGAGCAAGGAGGCCTACAAACCTGACTCAGTTACACCAGTTCTGTCTGGAGGAATGGGCCAAAATTCCAGCAACATATTGTGAGAAGCTTATGAAAAGCTACCCACACTTATACAGTATATCTATAATTAATATCTCAAGTAAACACATTTTTTTATAATCGTCCTTTCTAGGGCCGGAATGACACATCGATGACGTCGATTACGTAAATACGTTGATTTGTGTGGAATGCATTGATGCATCGCACTGTTTAAGTTCATCACCAATGATGAACGAAAACATCAAAAGAAATTATCCTGGGGCTCTCCGACTTCAAAACGATGAGACAACAGCATTAGTATTTGGACTATTACAGTGAATTTTTTTTTCATTTTTTTTGGTTGGTAGTCATTGCCTTGGAGTCATCGTTGCCTCCTTATATGTCATGTTTCACACAAAAACTCATGAAGGCTCCCTAGAGCAGATGCTAATAGCTAGTATGGCAACACAGCTTTCCAGCGCATTTGCAAGTTGTTTGTTTATGCACATATAGACCTATGAAACTAAACGATATAGGTTTACATTAATGTTACGCTCTAAGTGAGTGTAAGCAACATTTTGCAAATAAATAATACAAGTGCATTTTCGATTACATTTGCAACTAGCCATTGAAGTTGGGAATTTTTTATTTGTAAAGTAAGTATTTTTATGAAAAAACTTTTGAATAAAACGTTGAAAGATTAATGGCAGAATTACAGTTAATATTTATTAGTAAGTTAACCAAAGGATTAATGGATTAATCAGAAAATAATAAATGTATTAGACTAATCGCAAAAATAATCAATAGATTAATCGATTGAAAAACTTATAATTAGTTGCAGCCTTAATCCTTTCATGTTTCAGGGTTCTAAACAGTAGAGCATTTTGGGTTACAGAATATTGTCCTGGGATTTGACCCTAGGAACAAATCCTGAACAGGAGGTTAATTTTTTGAGTCGAGACTGCACCAACAATTATCTGTGTGCAGTATTCCACAAGCTAAAAGCCCCCTATTAAAAGCAAGCCTAGTAATTTTAGTTACTGAGACCAGATGCGTGATCTATCAGGGGAAACAAGAGGTGTTGCCTCCTTAAAGACCTTCCGAATAATTGTTTCCTTGACCTGCCTTGTTTCTTTACTTTAATGGGGCTGATGGCATTGTAAAAGCAGGGAGGTTGTGATTGTTCTACCTAGGACAGCGGGCCACATTCCAAACAGCTTGCTGCTCCATATGATGAACAGATGCATGTCATTTAGAAATGAGGATCCTCTTCTTCATGCTAGCAGGCAGAATTACACACATAAACTGGATAATCATACCAATGGAGTGCCAAGCAGTGCCAAAAGTCCTAAATTACGGCTACAGTTTGTTTGTTCTATCCCTTTTGAACTTGTGAGAAATACAGCTGAGAGCATTTGGAATATATAGCTTAAACACACACAATGGTTTGTCAGCCTCAAAGAGGATTTACAGATTTAGCAAAAAATGGAAAATAAGAAACTACAATAATAATTGTTGTGAGGTTTATACTTCAAAAAAGTGAAAAATGTACTAGACACAGACAAAACATCCTTGCAAAACAAATTGCTTATAGGAATAGTTTTGCCAAAATTCTTCCATCATTTACTCACTCCTTGAGGACTGGCGTTATACCCCATGTATTTTGTATGATTTTTCTTTCTTAAAGGAGATATTTAAGTTGGGGAAGAAGATCAAACTTAAGTCAATAATGACATAAATTTTTAGCTGACTACAAAATACTTTAATTACATTGCACAATTCATATTCAATTTTTGTTATGGTGTTTTTTTTTCTTGTTTGGAGCTCAACTTTAATTGTACAAACAAGAAAAGCTTGCTGAGCTAAATACCTTATGTGTTATTGAAGACATGCTATCCATGTTACGTTCTATAAAAACAGGTCTCACTGGCTTTAATAATTGACACTTTAGCTTCTAAGTTGAATCTATAATGGAGACAATACAAGTGCAGCCTTTCTATACACATCTTTTGGGATTTTATGCTATTTACATCTTATTTAGAAAGTAAAATTCTAAATGTCACCATTCATTTGCAAATGCAAATAAGCAAAATTATGTAATTTAACTTTAGTAAAATCTAATACTTTTACAAGTTATTAAGTTATATATGAGAATGTGTTATGTATTGGGGGCAAATTGCTACCATCTGGTGAAAAAATCTAAATAACGCTTATAGCTTACAGTCAAACCTGACCATGGTGATACAAAGAGAAGAAATCAACACGGAGCAAAGTTTTTAATTTTGTCAAATTTAATCTATAAATCAGCCACAATGCAGAACACACACATAGAGAAATTAGGGGCTTAGACCATAAACACCCACTATGCAGGACCCACACATGTGCGTGCACACACACATACACACACTGCATGAGAATGTGAGTGTTCTGCATTGTGGATGTGTTATGTTACGTTGTGACTGATTTATGGATTTTTTTAGACAAATTCCAAAGAAATTAGTGTGTTATAGTGTCAACCGTTCATTTTTGTGGGTGTGTATGTTTTTCACTCTACATGTTTTATAGTCTCACCCCTTCATTTATGTATGTGTTTGTTCTACATTGTGGCTGATTTATTAATTGGAAAAATGTCCCATTCATTTATTATGGCCGGTTAAGTTTGACCACGAACAGTAAAGATGTTATTTTTTTAACTAGATGAGAAGCCATTTACAAATTAGACTTATTCAAGTGTGTGTGTGTGTGTGTGTGTGTGTGTGTGTGTGTGTGTGTGTGAGCGTGTATTTATCACTTTGTGGGGACCAAATGTCCCCATAAGGATAGCAAAACCCGAAATTTTTGACCTTGTGGGGACATTTTGTCGGTCCCCATGAGGAAAACAGCTTATAAATCATACTAAGTTATGTTTTTGAAAATGTAAAATGCAGAAAGTTTTCTGTGAGGGTTAGGTTTAGGGGTAGGGTTAGGTTTAGGGATAGAATATAAAGTTTGTACAGTATAAAACCATTATGTCTATGGAAAGTCCCATAAAACATGGAAACACAACATCCGTGTGTGTGTGTGTGTGTGTGTGTGTGTGTGTGTGTGGAAAAGAAGTCACCAAGTCTTGTAGCTCTCAGATAAAGTGATGGCCGAAAAGTACAGGAAGGTACAGAATGGGAGTTTTTGCTGTCAAAAACATTATATTTGATTCTTGTAAAAGGAACAATTTACAAAATATAATTTTAAGCTTGCATGTATTTTGCATTTAGCCAAATGTGATTTGGCTAAATGCATGTGATTCGTGTAGGGGGTCATTGAGTGCATAATTCATGAAATTACCCCAGCATCTGTAATGATTTTCTTTTAAAACGGCATCTGACAATGTTTATCATGTCTTTCTCCCTTCTTATGTTTTACAGCATACCTTGAAAATCATCTCATGTCCAAAGCTTATACCAAAAAGGAGTATTTTTCTCAAAATAGATTAGAACTCTCAAATTATATAAAAAATTATGAATAATTAATCTGTTCAGTCACTGAATTAGGGGAACAAGAAAATTATTTTCATCTTGGTTAATAATTGAATAGATTTGTATAGATCTATGGGACTAAAAGTTGTATGCTTTTTGTATGAGCCAACACGTAAGATTTCTTAAGATTTTGCAATCTCGTACTATTACAACTTGTCATGCGACAGGGATATTGATAAATAATGACAAAAAAAGACAAAAAGAAGCTTTTTTATTTCTGTATTAACTATCCCTTTAAGATTGCAAATCTGGGGGAGCATTATGGAAAAAAGTAATTTATTTATACAGAATTATCTTGTTTTTTTGTTTTTTTTCATTATTAACTGCCTGTTAAATATGTATGCTTTTCATAATCAGCAGAGCATTTACAGCTTTTTTCAACTGCACAAAGCTGCTACTGTTCTCATGTAGTGCTGTTACTCTGAGCTCTAAAACTCCTCCCATCTGTCTTGAGTGGCTATATGTCTTTAGCATGGAAAACTTCCCTAAAGTGTAATACACTTTTAAGATTTTTCATGAATCTACAGCCTGTCAGCTTAAAGTGACCAAAGCTTCCCATGGCGTCACCTAAATAATTAATGGGAGAGGTGGTGTGTGTCAGTAATGCCATGACACTGCCAAGAAGTGTGCTTTTTATGAGAATTGTATAGCATTCTACGTAACAGTTCTTTGGATGTGCATGTGTTGTTCCTCATGTGCACATACTGCAAACTTTACTCTGAAAGTTCCCTAACGTTAGTGTAAAATGAACTTTGTAAGTTGTTACTTATACATTTGTTAATAATCACATATTGTACACCAAAAAATTTAAATATGTATTACCCATACTTAATTGAATTTGAGAAAGTTTGTATAAGCAATTTAATTTCATTCATTCAGATAAGGCATTTTCATTGAACCTAATTTTGATAAATTAGGTCAAATCAATGCTTTGTAGTAGTTTTAACTCAACTTTATTAGGTGTCACGATCCCTTGTTGTCTGTCCCTGTCACGATCTCTTGTTGTCTGCCCCGTGTTTCTTGTTTTCACATGTCACCTAGCACATTTCTTGTCACGTTTCCTTGTTGTCTGCCCCGTGTTTCACTAGTCTTTGTCATAAAACTACACTTCCCAGAGTTCCCTGCACTCATCACTGCCAGCAGTCACTCATTGTTCTCACCTGTGTCCCGTTTGATCATCACTCTCCCTGTGCATTTAAACCGTGTTTGTTCCACAATCTTTGTTGATCGTTAAATGTAGTTGGCACGTCTGTCGTGGTATGTGTTTTGATCCTGTGCCTCACCTGTGTTAATGTTTGCTCCTGTTTATTTCAGTTTCCCATCGTGGATGTTTTGATTTGTTCCCGTGTCTACCTGTTTTGTATTTTATTTATAATTTCATTAAAACCTCTTACCGCATCTGGATCCAGCCTACTTGTCTTCCCTTCTTCTGTCGTAACAGAACGATCGACCACATATGGATCCAGCGGTGCAACAGGCGAACTTCAGACTCCTCTGCCTGAAACAAGAGGACCGTCCTGTGGAGGACCACATCCGCGACTTCCTCGAGCTGGTGAGTGTCGCGGACTTCCCAGACTCCTCCCTGGTGGCTTTCTTCAGGGGCAATCTGAACAGTTCGCTTAAGGAGTGGTTGCCACCGGCGACGTGCGGCTGGACTCTCCTGGAATTCGTGGAGGAGACTTTGCTGGTCTGCGGCTCGTCACTCACTGTGGGCGTTGTTGAGGAGGACCCTGCCTCTCCTCCCGCAGTGGTGACCCTCCAGTCGTCCATGGTTCGTCCTTTCGCACCTGCCCCACCTGCCAGCAAGCCAACCTCCACGCCTGCCTTAATCCACGAACCAGCGTCGCCAGCTTGGTCCGCTCCAGAGCCGGTGTGCTAAGCTTCCTCTGCTCCTGCACCAGCGTGCTCAACCTCGTCAGCCCGAAGGAGGAAGAGGAGGGCAGAAGCTTCTGCTTGCTACTCCACACCTTCCACGGCCAGCGAGCCAGAGCCCACGCCTGCCACGGCCAGCGAGCCAGAGCCCACGCCTGCCCCGGCCAGCGAGCCCGAGCCCTCGTCTGCCCCGGTCAGCGAGCCCGAGCCCTCGTCTGCCCCGGTCAGCGAGCCCGAGCCCTCGTCAGCCACGGTCAGCGAGCCCGAGCCCTCGTCAGCCACGGTCAACCAGCCAGCGCCTGCAGCCTCGACCGTCCCTGAGCCAGCGCCTGCAGCCTCGACCGTCCCAGAGCCAGCGCCTGCAGCCTCGACCGTCCCAGAGCCAGCGCCTGCAGCCTCGACCGTCCCAGAGCCAGCGCCTGCAGCCTCGACCGTCCCAGAGCCAGCGCCTGCAGCCTCGACCGTCCCAGAGCCAGCGCCTGCAGCCTCGACCGTCCCAGAGCCAGCGCCTGCAGCCTCGACCGTCCCAGAGCTGGCGAGTGTCGCGGACTTCCCAGACTCCTCCCTGGTGGCTTTCTTCAGGGGCAATCTGAACAGTTCAGCTTAAGGAGCGGTTGCCACTGGCGACGTGCGGCTGGACTCTCCGGGAATTCGTGGAGGAGACTTTGCTGGCCTGCAGCCTCGACCGTCCCAGAGCCAGCGCCTGTAGCCTCGACCGTCCCAGAGCCAGCGCCTGTAGCCTCGACCGTCCCAGAGCCAGCGCCTGTAGCCTCGACCGTCCCAGAGCCGTCCCAGAGCCAGCGCCTGTAGCCTCGACCGTCCCAGAGCCAGCGCCTGTAGCCTCGACCGTCCAAGAGCCAGCGCCTGTAGCCATGACCGTTCAAGAGCCAACGCCTCCCGAGCTTTCCAGAGCTCCGCCTCCCGAGCTTCCCAGAGCTCCGCCTCCCGAGCTTCCCAGAGCTCCGCCTCCCGAGCTTCCCAGAGCTCCGCCTCCCGAGCTTCCCAGAGCTCTGCCTCCCGAGCTTCCCAGAGCTCTGCCTTCCGAGCTTTCCAAGCTTTCCAGAGCTCCGCCCTCCGAGCTTTCCAGAGCTCCGCCCTCTGAGCTTCCTAGAGCTCTGACTTCCGAGCTTCCCGAGCTTTCCAGAGCTCCTCCTTCCGAGCCTCCCAGGGCTCTGCCTCTCAAGTCCCTCGAGTCTTCCAGGGCTCCTCCTCCCGAGCCTTCCAGGGCTCCACCTCTCTGAGCCTTCCAGGGCTCCGCCCCTCAAGCCTCTCGAACCTTCCAGGGCTCCGCCCCTCCAGCCTCTCGAGCCTCCCAGGGCTCCTCCTCTCGAGTCTTCCAGGGCTCCTCCTCTCGAGCCTTCCAGGGCTCCGACTCTCAAGTCTCTCAAGCCTCCCAGCGCTTCGCCTCCCGAGCCTCCTACGGCTCCGCCCTCAGAGCCTCCCGAGCCTCCTACGGCTCCGCCTCCCGAGCCTCCTACGGCCCGCCTCCCGAGCCTCCTACGGCTCTGCCCCCAGAAACTCCAGAGCCTTCCAGGTCTCAGCCCCTAAAGTCTCCTACGGCACCGCCCACAGAGCCTCCTGAGCCTCCTACGGCTCCGCCTCCAGAGACTCCTACGGCTCCGCCCCTAAAGCCTCCTACCGCGGCTCCACCTCAGAGGTCCTCCTTGGCTCTGCCTCACGTGGCTCCGCCAGCCTCCCCAGTGGCCACTCCTCCTCCCAGGCCCCCTGAACCGACCCTTGCCCCGCGGCCATCTCCTAGGCCCCCAAAACCGGCCTCTGTCCTGTGGCCACCTCCCAGGCCCCCTGAACCGGCCCTTGCCTTGTGGCCAGCCCCCGGGCCACCTAAACCTGTCCCTGCCCGGTCGACGCCTCCCAGACCACCTAAACCTGTCCCTGTCCGGTCGATACCACCCTGGCCTCCTAAACCTTTCCCTTTGTGCCCCCGGGGACTGCCTAATTGGCCCCGTGGACCGTCTCATTTCCCTTTTTGCCCCCGTGGACTGCCTAATTGCCCCTTGTGCCTTCGTGGACTCCGCCCCTCCAGCCTCTCGAGCCTTCCAGGGTTCCGCCTCTCAAGCCTCTCGAGCCTCCCAGGGCTCCTCCTCTCGAGTCTTCCAGGGCTCCTCCTCTCGAGCCTTCCAGGGCTCCGACTCTCAAGTCTCCCAAGCCTCCCAGGGCTCCTCTCAAGCCTCCCAGCGCTTCGCCTCCCGAGCCTCCTACGGCTCCGCCCTCAGAGCCTCCCGAGCCTCCTACGTCTCCGCCTCCCGAGCCTCCTACGGCTCTGCCCCCAGAAACTCCAGAGCCTTCCAGGTCTCAGCCCCTAAAGCCTCCTACGCCACCTAAACCTGTCCCTGCCCGGTCGACGCCTCCCAGACCACCTAAACCTGTCCCTGTCCGGTCGATACCACCCTGGCCTCCTAAACCTTTCCCTTTGTGCCCCCGGGGACTGCCTAATTGGCCCCGTGGACCGTCTCATTTCCCTTTTTGCCCCCGTGGACTGCCTAATTGCCCCTTGTGCCTTCGTGGACTGTCTGTCTGCCCCTTGTGCCTCCTTGGTCTGTCTCCTTGCCCCTTGTGCCCCCGTGGACTGTCTGTTTTCCTCCCTGTTCTAGCCCCTCACTCCCTGGACATTTTGTTGTTTTTTGTGGTTTCTTTTGGACCGTCTGGAATCCGGTCCTTTTAGGGGGGGTTATGTCATGATCTCTTGTTGTCTGCCCCGTGTTTCTTGTTTTCACATGTCACCTAGCACATTTCTTGTCACGTTTCCTTGTTGTCTGCCCCGTGTTTCACTAGTCTTTGTCATAAAACTACACTTCCCAGAGTTCCCTGCACTCATCACTGCCAGCAGTCACTCATTGTTCTCACCTGTGTCCCGTTTGATCATCACTCTCCCTGTGCATTTAAACCCTGTTTGTTCCACAATCTTTGTCGATCGTTAAATGTAGTTGGCACGTCTGTCGCGGTATGTGTTTTGATCCTGTGCCTCACCTGTGTTAATGTTTGCTCCTGTTTATTTCAGTTTCCCATCATGGATGTTTTGATTTGTTCCCGTGTCTACCTGTTTTGTATTTTATTTATAATTTCATTAAAACCTCTAACCGCATCTGGATCCAGCCTTCTTGTCTTCCCTTCTTCTGTCATAACAGTCCCGTGTTTTCTGTTTCACTGATCACGTTCCATGTCACGTTTTCCTTGTTGTCCGCCCCGTGTTTCACTTGTCTATTGTCATGCACTACATTTCCCATAGTTCCCTGCCTTCATCACTGCCCATGCACTTCATTGTTCTCACCTGTATGTCGTTTAGTCATTAGTGTGTCTGTGTGTATAAACCCTGTTTGTTCTCCTTTCCCTTGTCTATCGTTGATGTCTGATGTAGATGCCTTGCCCTGTTCGTGGTCCCTTGATGTTTTGGTTCCATTTTTCCCCTCGTGGTTGTTTCCTTTGTTCCTGTCTTGTTGATTTTCATTTTGTTCAATAAAGAACCTGCGTGTAGATCCCCACTCCTCGTCTGCCTCACCTACTTACGTTACATTAGGTTAGTAAAATTCAGTTTAGTAATGTTAAATTTCATTAATTTTCTTATGTTGATCCAACATAAGGATGTTGTATTAAACATTAGTATATTCCAGGTGAGAAAGTGTACGGACAGAAAAACTGTTGCACTGTATTTTGATATCAACTGCTTATAGAGCTACTTTAAGCTGCACTCAAATCAAACATAATTTAAATGTGAAAGTCCATCCTCAACCTAAGTTAAAGCAGCAAACTTCACCATAACAGACACTCTTTTTAAATACCTCTCACAAGCACACCGAGCTCTCCCTCACCATCAGTCACCTGCTCTCACTTGGCTAGGTTTTAATCATGCACACCTGCAGCTCATCATCACTTCGTTTGGACTTGCATATAAACCTTACACTAACAGTCAGCATCTAGCCTTGCTGAAAGTTCCTTGGATTCACCTTTCACTCTGCTGCAGTAGAAAACTACTTGCCTGTGTGTAATGTGACCTGCTCCTCAGTTTATGGAAGTTAAAAATCTTATACCCTGTTTGAAGTTTATATTTCCTGTTTTGACAAGTATTGGTCCAGAAATATTTGTGGATCCATGTTGGCAATCAGTTGATCGCCTTCTGCCTTTATTCTCTGTTTTACCTAAGACTGTGTTCTAAAGATAATATACCTGCCCGAATACACACCTCACGCTACTTACCTGTCTCCTCTGTGTTCTGTACAATAAACTGTCATTACAGAAAGGATGTACTGAAAAGAAAATGTACCCAGCGGGGGCTACCGCCAGTATGGATGATGATCCTGATGATTAGCTGGTATGTCCGCTAAGAGCAGCTCTCCTCCGCACTCCCGACCTTGCACAGTAAGCCAGACCTCCCGCAGCCCACTCTGTCTCCATTTTATGCCAGTCCCATGGTCAATCCCGCTCCATACTCCGGATCAATGGGGGATTATAATGGCTTCATTTTACAGTGCCAACTCATTCTTGATATGCAGTCTCAGCATTTCCCCACTGAGCGCTCTAGGATCGCCTCTGTTATTTCCATCCTTACTGAAATGCTCTGATTTGCCCAGTATTTAGCTGAAGTTTATGTTTGCCCATCCACTTTCCCTGCCGCTTCTAGCTTTTTCGTCCAAAAGAAGGATGGAGGTTTGAGGCCATGCACTGATTATCAGGCTCTGAACAAGTTATCCCCTTACCCTTATCCCAACTGCCTTGGAGTTGCTAAGAGGAGCAATGGTCTTCACAAAGCTTGACCTGCACAGTGCTTATAACCTCGTTCACAAACGTCAGGGGGATGAGTGGAAGACAGCCTTTGTAACACCAACAGGCAAACTATGAGTACAGGGTCATGCGGTATGGCCTGGTCAACACCCTTCCGTATTCCAGGGCTTCATGAACGAACTGTTCCAGGAGTACCTCTATCGCTTTGTCCTGGTGTACATTGATGAGGTCTTACTCCCGGAACCAGACCGACCATCGTCAGCATGTGGCTCTGGTGCTGGAGCATTTGTCGAAGTTCCAGTCGTTCTTCAAAGCTGAGAAGTGCTCATTTCATCAGAGTCACATCCAGTTCCTGGGCTATAACTTCAGTCCTCAAGGGATCCAGATGGACAAGGGGAAGTTGGAGGCAGTCAAGTCATGGCCAGTCCCGAAAACCATCAAAGACCTTCAGCATTTCTTGGGTTTTGTGCATTTTTACCAAAGATTCATCCAGGGTTTTAATTCCATAGCCACCCCTCTGACCTACTTGCTCAAGAAGGGACCCAAGAGAATATCCTGGACCCCAGAAGCCTCCCACGCCTTTGTCAAACTGAAGGAAACCTTCACTACTGCTCCAGTGCTAGTCCACCCAGATCCCGAGCTCCCTTTCA
Organism: Xyrauchen texanus; assembly: GCF_025860055.1. Lineage (NCBI taxonomy): Eukaryota > Metazoa > Chordata > Actinopteri > Cypriniformes > Catostomidae > Xyrauchen > Xyrauchen texanus. Next base: position 38,511,246 of record NC_068291.1, read on the forward strand.
TAGTTGAGGTCAACATATCCACCACTGGCATGGGGGTGGTGCTTTCTCAGCGGCAGGGGAACCCATCTAAGCTCATCTTTGTGCTTTCTACTTCTGGATGTTTTCTCAGGTGGAGCAGAACTACGATAGAGGAAACTGAGAACTACTCGTCTTTAAGCTGGCCCTGGAAGAATGGCGCCATCGGCTCAAGGGTTCCCATCATCCTTTCTCATCATCACTGATCACCGAAATCTAGAATACCTCCAGAAGGCACGCAGACTGAATCCACGTCAAGCCCGGTGGGCCCTGTTTTACACCCGGTTCCAGTTCTCAATCGCCTATCATCCCGAGTCCAAAAATCGATGCCTTGTCTCGCAGACACTCTGTCTTATATCATGACCCACCTGAGTGTCTCAAGGGCAGACGCTACATTCCTGCCACTCTTCGAGCTGCCCTCCTCGAATCTGTTCACTCCTCCCTGCACTCTGGTCACCCTGGTATCCATCAGACCCACACTCCTCCGGTCCAAATAGTGGTGGCCTAAGATATGGTAGTCTCCATCTACCCTGCAAGAAGTTATGTCCCCGGTTTATTGGCCCATTTCCCATAGCAAAACAAATTAATCCTGTAACCTATCTACTTAAATTTCCCAGCACTTACCATATCCACCCTAGCTTCCATGTCTCACTCTTTATATCTCACCAACCCTCTTTGTCTGATTCCTGGATGATGGGCCAGCCTACATTTTCAATGACATCCTCGACTCCCAATGTCATGGTAGGCACCTCGAGTACCTGGTGGATTGGGATGGTTACAGCCCCAAGGAAATGTCGTGGGCTGCCAGGGAAGACATCCTCGACCCCGCCCTGCTCACCAGATTTCACGCCTCACATCCTAACTGCCCAGCAACTTGGGGTAGAGGTAGACCCAGATGTCAGGATCACCGGCTCACAGGAGCGGTCCGTGGAGGAGGGGGTACTGTCACGAGTTCACCGGGCTCCCCCTCACTGTCAGTCACCTGCTCTCACTCACCAGAGTTTTATTCATTTGGACTTGCAATTAAACCTCACACTCACACTCAAGTCAGCGTCTAGCTTTGTTGAAGGTTCCTTGGACTCACCTTTCGCTCTGCTGCAGTAGAAAAATGACTTACCTGTGTGTAACTTGCCTGTTTATCAACTATCTGCTCTGAATGTGCTATACACATGACTTTGAGAACTCTGAAATTACATTAGAAATACTGACCTGCTCCTCAGTTTATGGAAATTACGAATGTTAAACCCTGTTTAGTTAGTTTCCTGTTTTGGCAAGGATTGGTCTAGAAATAGCGATCTGTGGATCCACGTGGCAATCAGTTGATTGCCTTCTGACTTTGTTCTCTGTTTTACCTAAGACTGTGTTCTAAAGACTATACACCTGTCCGAATACTCACCTCACGCTGCTTGCCTGTCTCCTCGGTGTTCTGTGCAATATACTCCCACATCTGGGTTCATCTCAGATCCCCTGCTGGTGTGTACTTACAATACCAACATAACACTTCATTTCACCATTTATTTACTCTATCCAGTCTCATGCAAGCATGCTCGGAAAAGGAAATCCCCTGCCTAGTTTCATCAATGCTACAAAAATTAATCTTGTAGTTTCAACTCAAATTTTCTAAAATTGTGTTACTTCAGTTTAATTAAACTCCTTTTTTTGTATAATAATGTAAATGTATGATAAGACATTTTTGTTCATGTATAACAAACGATATACATATGCTTCTTTTGGAAATCTTAAAGACCCCATGAAATGTTTGACACAATTTTCTTTTCTTTTGTTTGCATATTTCCTTTTGGTATAGGAAGTTGCGGACAGGGGACATTCTCATTGATTTCATTCTAATTATAGAAAGCATTCAAAAAGTTTAAGTTATCAACAATTATACCGATAGAGAAAGGCGCACATATGCTAAGTTTTATTTTGTAACGTCTAAGTGTACTAAAATATATAGATGGATTTAAAGCTACAGACATAAAAGCCACATAACATTGATTTTGAGTACATGAGGTTTTCAAGTATCAAGAGCACAAAATATCAATAATATGGGTTAAACATCATAAACCTGTGGTCATATGTTCTGAATTTTTGCAGTGTGGGTATGGACTTCTAAACTTGTTGTGTATGGTTGAGATGATTATAATCTGACCTGATTAATCAAAAGATGTTCCACTGGAATCCATTACTTGAATTTTTTCCAAAGAGCCCAAGATTTAAAAAGTCCATATGAAAATATGAAAAATCCATATTTATGAAAACAGAAGAATATTCGGTACCACACAAATACAACAATGACTCACTTTGTAAGCTGTCGTTGTGAGCGAGTTCTTTCAATAAAGTTTACCTCTGTGGTGCTGCATTTTATTGCAATAAAGATAATTCAAATAACTTGCTCTGCTCAAAAGTAACGGCTTTGTTAAAGTGTCCTTGCATGTCCTAAAATTGAAAAAGTAATCATTGTTTTTAAAGAGATTTCCTTAACACTCCTGCTATCAGTCAGGTAAACAGATAGGATCGCCCCAAACTCATTCCATTGGTTGAGCCAATGTGCTGTGTCTGCTGGTCATGATACTCAAACAGAGTAATGTTTTGATAGCGCCATAGTCACAGTGCTACATTTTTAAGGTGAAATCAGCCTACAAACGGCTTACGTATAGTTGTCTCTGCATATTAAACTGGGAAAGGAGATCATTTTTAACATATGACAAATGACACATTTCAGCTTTAAATAAAGATAAGCCCTATTTTTCTGTTTTTACGGCCATAGAGTCAAATAACTCTTAAGCATTACTGCTTTGAATTAAGTGCCTTTGTTCCAGGCCCTGACACGCAATGTTTTTTTGTGTGTGGTGTGTTATCAATACTGTAGCTAAATATACATTTACATTTATGCATTTGGCAGACGCTTTTATCCAACGCGACTTACAGTGCACTTATTACAGGGACAATCCCCCAGAGCAACCTGGAGTTAAGTGCCTTGCTCAAGGGCCCAACAATGGCATTTTTGGTGGTGCTGGGGCTTGAACCCCTGACCTTCTGGTCAGTAACCCTGAGCCTCAACCACTGAGCCACCACTGCCAAAGTTGATCTAAATATACATTAGATCAACTTTGCCCTGTCCAAAAGTAAGACCTGAAGAGGGAAGAGTTGGTTGTAGTGTGATTTAAGGTAGCTCTGAGACGACCTGTAATCAGTTTCTGTTTATTCTGGATTGTCTCATGGTGAGGGGTGATGGCCACCCACATGTGTGACAGATTTATTTGAAGCCTCTTGCATAATCCTCTTAAATATGAGCTGAGACACACCATTACCAGGGGTCCTTTTGCATACTTTTCTTAAAAAAGAAGCTAAAATCAAGGTTACAATGAGACACTTACAACAGAAGTGAATGGGATCAATTTTATGGGTATTTTCTTCTATTATTTGAGTTGTAAGGTTGTTTACATTGTTGTTTTTGCAGGATTACAGGGTTTACATTATGTCATCATTGCAACAAAGTTGCAAAACTAGATATAACTCGGATATTATCACACTAAAATCTTGTTAACTCGCATGTTGTTTAAGTCTAGTGGCTATACTTTTGGAACAGTTTATTTTAATATTTACAGATTGGCCCCATTCACATCCATTGTAAGTGCTTTACTGTTACCCAGATTTGTGCTTTTTTAAATTCTAAATTCATTTTTGTGGTAATCAATATTATGCCACAAATGCTGTCGATTAAGCTTAATTTGTATTAAACTGGAATATTCCTTTAAACTTCGACACAAACGGTCAAATTATGTTTGGGTTCATGACAGGTAAGACCTTTAAAAATGGCAGCTATTTGCAAACTGCTTATATATGGCAATAATTAATTAAGAATGAATAATACTCAGTACTCTACTGTATAATATGCAGTATTGCTCTGTTCTTCTAAAATATATTCTTTAAATAGTCGATGAACTACTCAGAACTCCTATTTCAGTCATTATAGCAGGATTCTAGTGTGATATTTTTTAACTTTACACTTTATACACTCCGGTCCATTAATTTCTGCCATTATGATTGCTTACTATCCCTAACCATTAACCATTAACAGATCAGAGGATGAAGAAGGCATTTGGAGTGTGAAAAACTGACTAATGGACTAAAGAGTTTCCTTGATCTGAGTGTAGTGAAATGGACTACAGTCACATTCAAGGTGTGACCCGAGTCCCATTCAAGGTCTCTGTGAATTATTTCCTACGGTACAGCTCCAAGTTCCCACATTGGAGCTCAATATTTAACCAGTGTTTATCTAAACTAAACTATAGCTGATCTCTTTCGAAAGGCATTTGGCAGAAAAGATGGGACATTTTACCTTGACATTCGAACAAATCTATCAGAAAAATGTAAGTTATAAGTTACAGACTGCTGTAACTTCTAGGCGAATTTGTTTCTGTACAGATTTCTTTACAAAGTCATTATAGTTATTCTGACTTATAAGCATATGTCAGTAAAAAAGATAATTGGTTTACCTATTTGTGTGTTTGACAACTGAAGGTTGCTTTCCTGTGCTTCTTGTATTTAAGGGGCCAAGCACTGAAGATGCAAAAAGGTATTGTTACTGTTAGAAAAAAAATCCATCCATCCATCCATCGTCAACCGCTTATCCTGTGTACAGGGTCGCGGGGGGCTGGAGCCTATCCCAGCTAACATTGGGCGAAAGGCGGGGGACACCCTGGACAGGTCGCCAGTCCATGGCAGGGCCACACATAGACAGACATACACTCACACTCACCTCCACATCCACATCCACATCCACATCCACACCTAGGGTAATTTTTATTTTTTTTGGAGACACCAATTAACCTAGCCTGCATGTCTTTTGGATGGTGGGAGGAAGCCGGAGTACCCGGAGAGAACCCACGCAGACACGGGGAGAACATGCAAACTCCACACAGAAAGGCCGGGGCAACCAGGGTTTGAACCCACAACCTTCTTCTATGGCAGCCCATAGAATCATATTAAATACATTTTGTTTTTTAAATCCTATTATATATATATATATATATATATATATATATATATATATATATATATATATATATTGCACACTGGTTGGGGAAGGTTGTTCTACTCCAGTTCGTGTTATTAAGTCTCCTCTCTTCCACTCCTGCGTCTCCTCTCTTCCACTCCTTGGGCACCAAACGTTACAACAGGTGAATTTGAACTGGTTATGTGCTAGTCTGAATGCGTAAATTGTGTTGTGACTACACAGTTTCTGTACAAATGTGCTACACTCAATGCAATACCCTATAACTGTCTAAAACACATAACTGTGTAACACCGCTACAAACTCATTTCACATGTCCTCTGCCAAATTCACCATCTTGGTTTATAACAAATATGCTCTTGAAAAATTCAGTAGCTAATTTTATATAATTAAGCCTAAATTTATAATTTTTATCTCTTTATTTCTTGGGTTATGCAGAGTCCAATGATGCCTGATTTGAGAGGGTCAGTAATAACAATGTTTTTCCACTACTTTTTTGACACATTTTGTCCAATTTTCACCAAACTCTCTGAGGGGGAACTTTTCAATGTATATTTGCTACGCTCCATCTTATTGAAATTAAACTTTGTAAGCATAATTCGCAACATGCTCTGAGAGTACCTGCACAGTTGGGGACTTTGCAACCTATTTTTTATAATTATAACAATTAAAAGTAAAATCATTCATCTGCTTTGTACAGATTTCCCAGGCCAGGAATGGATGGTTTCAAAAATGTTAACTCACTTAACCTTTTATTTTCATTCATTTTCTCCCTTACAGCTAAGTTAGACTTTGGCGCATCCACTATTTGGCAAAACTGTAGTATATTTGACATTAATTAAATTTCATCATACTCTCCATTTGCAGGAGTTCAGTAAACATTACTTCTATGAATTCAGCAGCTTTTGAATTGAGCTTTTCGAGAGCTGATAAGAGTTCTACCCATACTGTATGTGTAAGGTGTCATATATATGTATATATGTATATATGTGTGTATGTGTGTGTGTGTTTCTCATGTTATTCAGTATGTCTGTTTGCTTCTGTAACAACTGGACAGCATAAGGCACAATCATTGAGCAATGCACACATATTTCTCACTTAGCTATTTCTGGCAAATCACTTAACTAAATGTTGTGAAACTTTGTTCCAGGCTAGTTGCCCATCCCGAGTTTCAGGGGGGCGGTTGTGTTTGATTAAGTCAGAGTCTGTGGTTTTGCATTTGGACAGTCATCCGGTGGGGCAGTTTAGTGATGAGTTGTGGTGAAGGGATCCTTTTTAAAGAGAATGGGATGAGATGTCTGAATCAAGCAAACCGTCCCGAGGTGACTTATGAAATGGATCAAAGACATGACTCATTCATTTCCTGTCTCAGGGGTGTGTTCGAGGAACACTGTAGTAATTAAAGATTATTTTCTGGCTGTACGAGTCTGTTCAAATTAGGTAGCATTATTAACTAAGAATGCAATCTACAGTGTTTAGGTATTCACCAAAATGCTAGCTGTGTCCCAAATGATGCACTATACACAGTGCCACTATGCGCTCGTTCATGTGGTGTATGAACTTTCAAAGTGTCGTATGTTTTCGATTGGAACACTAAGGATTTTTTTGCTACACGAGAGCATTCACTGTTTTTCTGTAGAAGAAAGTGATGTATTAAAAGCTTGTGATGTGTTGCCACTAGCTTTGTATGCCAATCTCATCCCAACACTTGTACTGTATCTCAAATAATACACATATTCAAACAGCATGGGGTGATGGTGAAGCATTCAACTCATATTTGTAAGTTGCTGTCATCTCTCTTCCCTTTCCGTTATGTAGGATGTCCTTTTTTTTTAAATGGCCGATAGGTTTTAGTTGCGTCACAGCCATGAATCTTGATTTGCTACTTGAAAGTTTGTTGCATGTGACATTTGGGGAAGGGACACACTCACTCTAGAATGCATCTGATTGGACAAAATCTGTGAGGTCCATTTTCCTGAAAGAGAAAGACTGCTAAATGTAAATTCTGTCAACGTTTTGGATACACAAGCATAAAGATGGCCTCAAAGCTAACAGGCAAAGATTAAAGCATATTTTGTTTTACTGACAGAGTTTGAGAATTGATACTGTGACCGAACAGGGTAGGCAGAAACTGTTTTCTGTTAAAGGCTGAGCATCGATGCCAACAGTAACAGTCTGAACTGCCTCCTGCCAGCAGGGTGTGGCGGTACACTATCAGTGGTGGTACACTTTTAGAAGCCTCTTCTGTTACAGGCGGACTTAAGAAATGCCATGCTAAATTTGCTAGTTTTAATGTTATCATTATTATTGCTACATTGTAGCTTAACTGGTGAACCATGGTGCTAGAAACATGAGTTCATGGATTAGATTTCCAGGGAATGCTCAAACTGATAAATGTATACTTTTATACACTGTACTGTTAATCGTGATGGATAAAAGCATTGGCCAAAAGTATGTAAATGTAGATTGAAATATTAAACCAAACTGGCTGTAAAAGAGTATTTAGAATAATATTGTGGATAATGAGTAATGTATGCTCTACCCAGTACATGTGCAGTAAAATGAAATCGTAAGACTGAGGTGTGCAAATTTGACTAAACTATCATAAATGTTCAGCTCTCATTTCTTCCCTTATGATACAAAATATTGGAGATATATATTATATAATATATATATATACACACACACACACTCAATAAGCACTTTATTAGGTACACCTACTTCATGTATATCAGTGATTTGGCCTTACAAAGTCCCAGGAAAAAAGAACAATATTCAGGAGTCATCTAGTGAACTAGTGCATAGGAGCTGTGTTTACCATGTAAACATTAGTTTAATATGTTATGCTTTCACAGTTGCCTATTACTCCACTCCTATAAGAATAGCTTATTTTATCTAGATGCAGTCATATGCATGTAGATATGATACAGTATGTATAGCTAATGGTGTGACAAAGACATTCCAGGGAATTCTAGGCAATGAAGTCACATTTCACATGTTTATTTAACAGTTGAAATGTTAGAGATTTGTGACATCGGCTGAAAAGAAAAGTTGTTTCTGAGGTGGAAGTTGTGATGAAAGATTACGAAATAATTAAGTGCATGTACCAAGGCATTGTGCACAACAAGACCATGAACGTCCATTAAAATTAAAACATAAATATTTTGTTTTATATCTATATAATCCATTGTCCAATAAAACATGACACATTCACGTTTATAAGAAACACCAACGCAACTTTTGCTAATGTCACAATGTGCTTTGAGAAAATATGAGGTGAGATCGCCATGAACTAGCAATTTTCCCAGGAGAAAGGAATCCAAACTTTGGTGTCCTTAAATGTCCTGTGCTTCAACTACTATAAATCCACACATGAAACCTTTGGAAAAAAATCCTGAAAAATTACGCTCTCTAGCCAGCAGAAAAACCACAAGTCCTGCTCCATGCTGGAATTTAAACATACCTTGGCAGGACAGTTGCTAATATAGTTCTGGCCCCCTTACCCCTCGACACATAGCAGACCCCCCATGTGTTGTGGCTCTGCACTTTTCACCGTACTCAAGAGACGCCAGTGTAAGCAGTCATAAATGCGAGAGTCTTCTGATTGTGGCTTGGGCCCACAGTTGAGCTCAAACATGCTGTGCAGCTAATCCCCCGCTCTGAATTATAGCACTGGCATGCTAGTGCTATTAGCCAGGTCTGATGACAGCTGGGAATGTAACCGCATTTCAGGTAAATGTTCCAGGCGCCCATGTCATGTCTGTAGGACGGTGAGCATCGTTGAGTGACAAAGGGAGGGGGATGAGACTTTGCTAATCATCACTGTTTGTTTTGGCACATATCTGTCAGCTTTCATGTTGCTGCCCCTCACTGACATGTTTGTGGCGGAGTGCCTGGGTGCTCTGAGATATAAGGAATAATACTCTAGCAGATTCTGGGAGAAGCATATGAGATTCATTATCTGTTTTTGGCTGCTTGTTTATAATGCCCAACCTGTGTCAACTTTTGAAAGTGAGACAATGACTGTATATAAGCAGTACCATAATGCAAGTGAATGATGACCAAGATTTTGAAGCTCTAAAAAGCACAAATGCTGCATAGAAGTAATCCATAACACTCCAGTGGTTTAATCAATGTCTTCTGAAGCGATCCAATCGGTTTTGTGGGGAACAGACCAAAATACGGCTCCTTTTACACTATAAATTTTGATAACAGAAGTCTCCTTGGTGATCATGATTTCGAGCTTGATTACACTTCTAGCGCTTTGCGTCAAGCACTAGGAAGAGTAATCAAACTTGAAATCAGGACTGAGCCTAGAGACTGCAATGCAAGATGTACAGTGAAAAAGGAGTTACATTTGGTCTTTTCTCAACCAAAACCAACTGGATCCCTTCAGAAAACATTGATTAAATCACTGGAGTGTTATGGATTATTTTAATGAGGTCTTTATGTGCTTTTTGGAGCTTCAAAAATTTGGTCACCATTCACTTGCATTGTATGGACCTACAGAGCTAAGCTATTCTTAAAATCTTTGTTTTTGTGTTCCGCAGATCTGGAATGGCATGACTGTGAGCAAATGATGAGAGAATTTCCATTTTGGGGTGAAAAATTCCTTTAAAAATGTCAATGCCCTCACATTTGTTAAGGGCAGGTTGCCGCATGTTTTTTTTTTTTTTTTTTTTTAAGACCTTAGCAATAGCAAATTTTTGTTCAAAACAATGTTTTTATATTTTTGTATGTAACTTTTTCCATTTGTATTGTTTCATGTATTTTTTTTTTTTTTTGCGTGATAATTGTTTTACTTTTTACATTGTGCTGAAAAGCCTATAATAGTTTGTTTAGGGCAGGGTTTTATTTTTTTTTATTATTTCTGGTGATGTGGTGATATGTCCCCCTAATTGTCACATGAAATCTGAGCCACTGGTTTTGTGGCAGATATCATTGTGACAACTTGCCCCATATAATTTGATAACATGCAATAACAGTTGTTACAAAAGATCAACATGTGTTCAGTGAACTGTATCTGATTTCCTGGGTAATAATGGTGAAAAGGTTCAGTAGCTTTTTTGTTGCCAATAATTTAATGTAGAAATTGACTCTGTATAGCCACAGTAAAAAGTGTGACAAATAGCCCCGGTCTCATATATACTGTATGTACACTGTCTGTACAGGTAGTCAACAGTTTGGTCTCTGTTATTGGAAGAAAATACTATACAAGTTCTTTATAATAAGAAATATACAGATTAAAGCTAGCTAGCATATAAACTAAACCTGTACACTAAATTAACGGTAGTTCTTGCATAGTAACCACAGTTTAATTTGTAACTGTTAAATAGTAGAAAAATAATAGCTGGCCTCTCATTACTATGTTAAATCAAGATAACTATTGTTTCTATAAAACAAACAATGCATGATGTATTTGTTATGAAAAATAGTAGCCTTTAGACATTTAGAAACTGTAGTAACTTTTAGAAATGATAACAATTGCTGTAGTGACAAATGAATTAGATTTCCTCACTCCCCTAATCAATTTTTAGTATGGATCTGGATAATGTTTGCCAAAACACCAAGGTTACAAAAATGAGTGTTAATTCAGTTAAACTATAGCGAATATTAGTATGGGCATTTATAGAGCTCTTGGGTTTAGTGTAAAGTTTTCTGAGTCATCTTTATCTGAACTTTCAGAAAAATAAATTCTGTCTGTCCGAGAACAGGGAATGTGTCCAGTCCAAAAACCTTGCTTGGTGTGGGTGATAAATTCAGAGTGCTGCCCTTCAGTTAAATAACTGGCCAACTTTTCCAGACAAAAACACTGAGCACTGTGGATATTGAATCAAGATAGTAGCCATTTGGACAGTGTTCAGAAATTACAGTGTGTAACCAGCAAAACCCTCCCAAACCAAACATGAATCTTTAGGACTGTTGGACACGAGTCAGTTCATTATCTCAGCTCTTGAGTTCATAATTTTAGCTGCTTATCTACCCGGCTTCTATTGATGGTTTTCTCTTTTACAATACATATCATCCAGGGATTAAAGGAATATTTTTCCAAAAAAATTAAATGCTGACATTAGTTACATATACTCACATCGTTCCAAACCTGTATAACATTCTATGTGTCATGGAACACAACAGGAAGAAAGTAAGTCATGCAGGTTTAGGACAACATTAAGGGTAAGTAATTGATACAATTTTCATTTTTAGATTAATCTGGATTTAAACCTGATTTTAATCAGTATGTGTGGAATACATTAACATGGACCAGATTCTAAAAAATCATGCCATGAAGAACAGAGGCTGTTTTGAGTGCAAAGGGAGGCCCTGCCCAGTATTATTGTAGTGTTCTTAAGTGGTAAAAGAGTGTTTACATAAACTGTATGTGTGTATATATACTTTTGAATTGTGACATAGTGCATTATAATGCTGGAAGTAGCCATTTGAAGCTGGGTCAACTGTGGCCATGAAGGGATGCACATGGTCAGCAACAGCTCAAATAGGCTGTGGCATTCAAGCAATGATTGACTGGTATTAACGGGCCCAAGTGTGCCAAGAAAACATTCCCCACCCTATTACACCACTGCCACCAGCCTAACCTGTTGCCACAAGGCAGGTTGGGTCCATGGATTCGTACTGTTGGCTCCAAATGTTTTCAGTATTCAACTGCCCAGTTTTGGTGAGCCTGTGCCCACTGCAGCCTCAGCTTTCTATTCTTGACTGACAGAAGTAGAACCTGTGATGGTCTTCTGCTTTTGTAGCCCATCCACCTCAAGGTTCGACCTGTTGTGCAACCTGAGATGCTATTCTGCTCACTATAATTGTACTGTGTGGTTATATCTGTTACCGTAACCTTTACTACAAGAAATTATGTCTAAATTTAAAAATAGACATTATAAAGACGAATGGCTTTTGAGCGCAGAAAAGAAAGTGCAAAAAAAATAAATAAAATCAAAACCTAGTCTTGTTTATTGCACAACTTACACAACTAAACCTACTGACATTAAAAAAAATGGTTGACAAACATTGGCATATTCTTCAGAGTGACCACCATCTACAAAATACGCTTTTAGATTCTCCACTAATCACCTACAAAAGAGGAATGGACATTAGAGATAGAGTGGGTGTCTTTGTGATATATGCCAAATATTTGGAGTGGTTAAACCATCCTGGCTTGAAAAACTAATGCTACGCCTATCTGAATCGAAGTGTTTTGGATAGGCCCTTTTTCCAGATAAGCAGTCTAGATAATGGAGCAGGTTTCTCAGCTACTGGAAGGCAAGACTTGAAAATGTATTATGATCTGAGAGACTCGCTAGTATTATCCTAAAATATTAAATGTGTATGCATACTGGGTCTGATCTTGGAAAAAGTCTTTTGGAGATTGTCAGGATACATTATTAGTGGTAGTAATTATTTATAATATTTTAATTTTGTATAATAGGCCTATTATTATTATTAATTTAGTAAAACTTTACAATAAAGTTGTATATTTAAGATTAGGTAACTACGTTAGTTACAATGACAGCACGTATTAATGTTGGTTAAGGTTTATTTCATAATATACTAATTTATTATTCAAATGTTTTTTATATTGTATAGAAGCTGTAATAAAATATGGTTCCTTTTTAGTTCATGATACTTCATGCATTTCTAAATGTAAAATAGAATCCTTATTGTAAAGTGTTACTATTATTTATATATATATATATATATATATATATATATATATATATATATATATATATATATATATATATATATATATATATATATATATATGAGTAACAAAGCATCCATCAAAATAATTAAGATTATAACCCTGTACATAAGGTGAGAGTGGGGTATCTAAAATGTAAATTGCTAAAACAAAATACAGTATCCTTCATGTGGTTACATAAATTAAATGGTTTTACTAAAGTCAAAAATAAGATTATGAACTGATAACCTTAAGAGAACAATTGCATGGTCCCACTTTTTACAGTGGATCAGCCTAATTTACCCTAATTCTATTTTCCATTGCCATTCCCTAGCTATCACTAGCTGCTCCATATTAAATTTGTGAAAATGCACATTATTCATTCATTAACTTGACTATTTTGTGTCTCTATGGCAGGATGAAGGAAGTGTAGACAGTTTTAAATGTGAAAATGTATCTAGTGGGGGCATTTATTTTGCATAGTCAACAAGAGCTGTTGAAAGTGCTCATGGAATACAGGTGCAGTCCTGGTGAAGGTTTGGCATGCTGATTGATGCAATGCATCATAGGGGGTTGTCGAAGGGGCGTTGTTGGGGTGCCAGGTGACCAATTTAGTTCCTGTATAGAGGAAATGAAATCATGTATAAGTGCCGCAGTGGAGTAGTCAACAGGTCTGCTTTGCTTGTTCTCTGGTCAATAAAGACCAGCTGTGGCTTGATGAACATGTGCCTGTGTTTTGGTGGTTACCCTGGGCGAAGTTGACAGGCTGCTTCTCACAGTCCCTTTTGAAAAATCATACAAATTGTTCATTAGTTTATTTTTTTCTGTGGAAGTCAAAATTGTATGTTTTTGGTATGTTCAAAAATACAACATTGCGAAATAGTATGATTCCGCCACATCGTACTACTATTACGACTTGTCACGAGACCGGGTTGTTATCTTTTTTACTTGTGATACTGAAGGGAAATATATAAAAGCTAAACGTTTTTGTTGTTGAAGTCAACATGTCAAATGGTATTCAGAACCCATTTTACTCCCTTAATCTGGCATATTTACAAGTGAAACAAGTCATGCAAAATCTAAGGCAGGACATTGATTTGGGTTTTGATTGGATTGTGGGCATCACTGGTGGTTGGATTATTCCCTCCTTTGGAATAACGTGCACTGATGAATTGTTCACAATAACACCAGGAACATGTATTAAGAAAGTAAACAGTGTCTATTTGATTTCATGTTGACTTTTGATTACAAATGAAAAAGATTACTTTTTGGAGACTTATAAAGATGTTATAAGGACCCTTTGCATGTCGTCCATGTGTCAGCATCCACAGTTTTTCACTGGGAGTGTGCATTTGCATTTGGTGTATTCAAGACTGTGTATAGTACGTGCCTTTTGACACAGTCGTACAATATGAGATCAGCTGTAAGTGATTAGGTCTGGCAGACTTCTGTGAGCACAATAAAAGTAGCACCCCACCCTCCCCCAACTCTAACATTGTCTGCAATCTCATAAGCAAGTGTGAAACAGTGATATTCTGAAGAAATATTTACCAAAAATTAATCATTCAAGTTGCACAATTGATGATCTTGATACTAAAACTTTTGAAAGCTATTTGATGACCCTTTCTTTTCCTAGTTTGTAGTAGTTTAGACATTTAAGTTTTTCTTTCAAATCCCTTCACACAATGTGATCTTAATGTTACTGAAAACTTCCTGGTATGAACTTTTGTCTTGCATAACATTTTTATCAAACCCAGTTTGGTTTTGTAATCATGGCAGAGCATCTGGTTACACATATTGATACATTTATGAGTAACTTTTCATTGGAATTGACCTCAGCTTCTGAGGTCCAACAGATAACATCCAGATGTTTTTTGAGAGTTTTATTCTACAGAACCATTCCACAATTTTCTACATGACTGACCTGGCCAAGACTGGTCATTTTCAAGAGTGCATTGTGCCACCAGTGGAACAAGAAAACATCTGATGAATAAGTAAATGTCTTAAATTAGAAGTGGGACTTTTTTTTTTGTGGGACTTCATGTCAAAATGGGTGTCAGGTTTCTTTGTAAACTCCTTTCTGGGAACCTCTTCTAGTCTGACAGCATATATTAATGATACAACTATTCATAAATATTATTGTATATTTTGCAATCTTGTGATAAATATAATGTTTATCTTTTTTTTTTTTTTTTTTTTTAATTTGTAAGCATTTAATTCTGGTTCTGTTCACTCCACCTCCCTAAAGAAAATTACATTTTATTCCACTAGATGGCAGCACATTTTTTCACAAAATGCTGATCTGAAATGTAGGTGGCACTCTAATGCATTTTAGCCCTCACAGATGTGCTCATCCATAGACATTCAGTCTAGCTTTCAGTTAATTTACCACCCCAATTGTTTCATTGAATATCTTGGCCTCTGAGTGGACTAGAAGCTCAATCTAGATGTCATTAGAAAGCTGCCTAAGGTGAAAGCAGATATTACGGTTTTAGCTATTTGGGGCTTAAATGTGATCGCTGAATAAAAGAGACATTTGCATTTAATGTCTTATGAGAATCATTTCACTTTGTGATTCTTTTGAAAATATTTCAAACTGGGATTAGGGCATCAAAATAAACTATACATTTGTATTCCTGAGAATGAGAGCTTTAATTCGATATATGATTTGTCTATTTAAGTGCTATTTTAAAGACTCTATTAATATATTCATATTTCTACCACATGACTTCTAGGTGGCGCTGATTTGCAAATATTTTCAGGCTTTATTTTGTTATTTTATATAACATAAAAGCAGAATTGATGTTATCTCTGAAAAGTTCAGATTCTAATCTTTTAAATTATACTCCATATGCCTGATCTATGTATTCGGAGACTTGAACATTTTAACCGGTAGCACCCCCTTTTGGACCCACTGGAGGGTCCGCAGAGTTTAAGATGTTAAAACAAGTTAATTTCGATGTTACCACATGAAGCAAGTCACTCCGTATTCTTTCTTCTTACATAAAAAAATTCCACTCAAATTAATATTTCATATCAATTTATTTATTTATTCAGTAAGTGGCAGTGTAATAAGCAGGCTAATTTATGTTAGCACATAGTGAAACCTAAAGATCACACCCACACTTTGCTTGTAAGCATCAAGGAATAAATTCTGACTGGATAAACCTTTCGGTTTTCTCTATTTGTTTGTAGATTAATTAAGAGTAGAAAGCGATTAAAAATACATAGGCAAAAATCTGATTGAGAATGAAAGGATGAAAAACATTTGTTTATTTGGCATGTTAGGCCAGTAGAAAAGGCTTTGCTGGCCCAGAGAATTCACCACTGGTGCAACATGACTCCAATGCTATTCTGGACTGAGAAGTTATCCAGTATATTTTGTTAAGGATTCAGGGAGCCAAAGAGCCCAAAGCAATTTTATAGGCATCTCCATTCAAGTACTAAATAGTTAGTATACATCGATTCAGATTAACAGGCAGACATACTTTATAACCAAGTGAAGAATTCCATGCAAGCATAAAATACATCATCTTTTCAGGGTGACACGCTAATTTATGGATTTTTAGAGCTATTACTCATACTTGGAGTTATGGATTTTAATAACCCCTAACCCTACCTACTAAAGGAATAGTGAGTCCATATCAGCTGCCATTGTATTGTAAAGACAGACTTGATTATTAAATAAAATGTTTCCTTTTGTGTCCCACATAAGAAAGAAAATCATACAGATTTGCAATGAAATATTGGTGTGTAAATGATGACAGAATTTTCATTTGGGCGAACTATTCCTTTATACTTGAGCACGAAACTCATCCTGCAAATTTTATTCTGCTATTTGTGGTGCCACATCAGAAATATCACTTGAGACTATCTTCACTTGTCTCATTAGGGCATCTCATTCTTTGCCATAACATTGCTGGTGGAACTGGGAGATTAATGGCAATGTAGGCCAACTTGTTTTCACAAGGCAGAAGAAAGAACATCTGGATCAAATCACAGTCCTGTTGTGCCTCCAATGCAAAGCCTTTTGGAGGTGTACGCACATCTTGGCAATAAGCCCAAACTGTCTGATAAAACCAGATAAGGTTTTGTTCAAGATTGGGGCTAGGGCTCTTATTTTAGACTAAACTGAAAATAGCTGAGGGAGACAGCATATTTTAGGCCGTAATTTGAGAATGAAGGCAAAATGGAAGCCTGGTTTATCTGTAGTTTTGAGGTGCTCCCAAAAAATCAAACATTGATGGTGCAAACATTAGCATTGAAGGGATAATTCGCCCAAATGTTGTCATCATTTATCTTCAACAGAAGGTAATACAGTTTTGAAACAACATGAGGGTGAGT
Source organism: Xyrauchen texanus (assembly GCF_025860055.1). Classification (NCBI taxonomy): domain Eukaryota; kingdom Metazoa; phylum Chordata; class Actinopteri; order Cypriniformes; family Catostomidae; genus Xyrauchen; species Xyrauchen texanus. The sequence goes on from NC_068291.1 coordinate 38,528,318, forward strand.
AAATGATGACAGATTATTTATACTATCCCTTGTTTTCGGTGAACTATCCCTTATAGTCACAGAACTGTTTAAGAACAAATGCAATAGTATAACAAAGACTAAAAGTTCCTACTTGTAGTTGTTTGCTTACTATAGTCATTCACTCTACCCTGCATTCTCCCACTGTATGACTTTGCCACTCTGGTCCAAACCCAAGCCAAACATCTGCTTTAATGCTGGAGGAAGTCAACAAAGCCTCTTTTCAGGTCTGAAAATCACGTGACTCGATGTGAAATAGTCTTTGCTTGGACGATCTCTTCCCTCTTTTTTCTATAGAAAAGGATAGAAGAGGAAGAGATATGATTTGTTTTTAAATATACAGTAGATACTTTACAATCTCCTGCCACTAGCTCAAAACCATTTTCTGGCTTTGGGTTGTGTTGCTGAATGCCACTCTCCTGTGTTTCTAATTAAGATGGAGAATTGGCTCCCCATGAGCAAAGCTTTTTGTCAGCTTTTATCCTGAGCTTGGATCAAACGGACGACTGCATTATTAACTTTGAGTCCGACTGAGAGCCGGAAGCGATGGGGGTCTCTTTTCCAGACCTGTGCACATGAAAAAGTTCACTGTGGTCCCTGTGGTCTTCTTAGTGGTTCTTCTTGTTTTATGAGAACGTCTAGGTTACTGTTGTAACCTCCATTCCCTGATGGAGGGAACGAGACGTTGTGTCGAATTGACACCAGGGGTCTCTCTCTTGAGAGCCTCGCGCATCTCTGAACTTGAGAAAAGGCCAATAAGAAATTGGCAGACAGATGAGAATTTGCATGTCCCTCCCCCGGACATATAGGTATAAAGGGAGGGAAATATGCGTCTGTCCATTCAGGTTTTCCACTGAGGAGCCGAGAATGAGGTTCGGACAAAACAGTGGCTCGGTTCAGCGTCGTGGCCGGGAGGACATAACGTCTCATTCCCTCCATCAGGGAACGGAGGTTACAACAGTAACCTAGACGTTCCCCATCTATCGCTCACTTCGACGTTGTGTCGAAGAAGCGACACTAGGAGTCCATATTCAATCAAGCCATGCGCTGAACAACGTACGTGCGCTGCAGGTGCGGGCAGGCAGTTGCGTGCTAAAGCGACAGGCTGTGTCAGACTGCACGTACCCTTCCCCAATGTCCCACAAAGGAGAGGGCTTTGAGCTCGACTAATTCTAGCAGCTCGAAGGGGGGTGTCTGATCCCGAGAGGACCACTGAGAGATCCCAGGAGGGGAACGGGCTTGGCCGGGGAGGGTTCAACCTCCGGGCGCCTTTAAGTCGTGCTTACCCAAGGACTTGCCGTCCACTGCGTCATAGCGGCTACATACACCTTCAAGGTGGAGGGGAACAACCTCCCCTCCAACCTCTCCTGCAGAAATGACAGCACTGACCCGACTGCAGTCTTTGGACCAGGAAGATCACCAATTTGCGAACAATCGCCACTTTAGGGCCTAAAGTTGCCTGGTAGAGGGAACTCTGGCTTGGTTGATCGTGTCTTACGACAGCAGGTGGTAGGCCACTTAGATCTTCCGCATCCCATCCAGGGGCCAGACATGGAGGTTCCAGAGGTCTGGGCGCGGATGCCAGAGGGTGCCTCATCCCTGAGAAAGAAGGTCCTTCCTCAGGGGAATTCACCAGGGAGGGGCTGTCGTGAGGATCACGAGATCCGTGAACCAAGTCCGAGTGGGCCAGTAGGGGGGCACCAGATAGACTTGTTCCTCGTCCTCCCTGACCTTGCACAGTGCCCGTGCAAGAAGGCTCACTGGGGGAAATGTGTACTTGTGCAGCCCCCGGGGCCAGCTGTGTGCCAGCGCATCTGTCCCGAGGGGAGCCTCCGTTAGAGAGTACCAGAGCGGGCAGTGGGAGGTCTCCTTGGAAGCGAACAGGTCTATCTGTGCTTTGCCGAACCATTCCCAAATCAGCTGCACCGCCTGGGGTTGGAGGCTCCACTCTACGCTGAGAGTACATTGTCACGACAGCGCCTCCGCTGCTGTGTTGAGGTTGCCCGGGACATGAGTGGCGCACAGCGATCTGAGTCGCTGCTGGCTCCGAAGGAGGAGATGGCAGGCGAGTTGTGACATATGACGAGAGCGCACGCCGCCTTGACGATTTATGTACGCTACTGTCGTGGTGCTGTCTGAGCGGATCAAGACATGCTTGCCCCAAATTAGCAAGAGAAATCTCCTCAGGGCAAGGAATACAGCCAGCAACTCTAGGTAGTTGATGCATATAAATTATTATGAGTTGTTATGAGACTATGTTGATTATCCATGTAAATGGGCTAGCTGTAAATACTGTTAACTGCTGCATTCAAAATGAAAAAATACTGTAAATAAATAATTGTCAAGGTGAAAATGGTGCAGCAGCTCCATGGAGATTCTAAAGTGTACAGCCCTGCCCCCTGCTTCTTCTGATTGGTCCATCATTATAAAATGAACATTGAAGTGCTGCACCGCATAAGACATTTTTACTTGACATACCTGAAAAAAAAAACATGAGATGCAATATAATGACCAAGAATGTCCAATGACATTTGTGTATAGACCAACAATTAAAAAATAGCAGAATAACACTGAATTTTACCCCAGATTCTTAAACGGTTAGCGATATTGCCTACTATTTGTAATAAACTCTTTGAACACATATGTATATTTTTCCCTCAATGTTTAGTCTTAGGAGTACTCTATCCCTCAAGGTGAGCAGACTTAACTGTTAACAGATGATTTTTCTCTTTACCTTCAAGAGGTGTGGAAGAAGAGTCTATAGGTGTGGAAATTGTATAAGGTCTGCAATTTTAATCTTTTCCCACTTATTTCATGAGGTAAGCTGTTAGCATGTACCAGGTCGTGCCTTACATGTGCACTCCTTATTAAAAAGGTTTCACCCTTAAAGAAATGAATAAACCTTTTGAAAAATGCTTAAAGGAATATTCTGTGTTCAAAATACAATTAAAGCAGCAGCATTTGTGGCATAATGTTAAATGCCACAAAATTAAGTTCAACGTGTCCCTCCCTTTCTTAAAAAAAAGAGCTAAAATCTGGGTTACAATGAGGCACCTATAATGGAAGTGAATCCATAATATCCATAATATTTCAGAATTTTTGGGAAAAATAAAGTTATAATTGCTAAATTTGTTTATAAACTAAACAGACATGAAGGAAGCCCACAGGGCACAGCATCATGAGTAAAGCAGCTTGCATGCACTGCCACCTGTGTCTTCTCATCTCTAGCTTCTTCAAGACTTTCTGCACTGTCACAATACAATAACTCTAATACTGTGAATTTCTGCATATTTACTTTTATTCTGGACAGGAGCCATTCATTCAGGTCTGAGGAAATCATCTGAACACGTTTAACCACTTATCAAACTTCACTTGTATTTAAGGTAGGCAATTTTTATTTATTTTTTCTCTCTGTGTCTAACATTAACACAATGTAGTTTGACATATATGTGGAGATATCGTGTTTACTTGCTACTATATGTCTAAAACAACTTTTAAATGCCTTAGAAAGTTTTAATAATTTCAATAGTGTCGGAAATTAACAGGAACAACTAATTAGCGCCAAGATGTGGCAAACACCTCCAAAAGGCTTTGCATTGGAGGCACAACAGGGCTGTGATTTGATCCAGATGTTCTTTCATCTGCCTTGTGAAAACAAGTTGGCCTACATTGCCATTAATCTCCCAGTTCCACCAGCAATGTTATGGCAAAGAATGAGATGCCCTAATGAGACAAGTGAAGATAGTCTCAAGTGATATTTCTGATGTGGCACCACAAATAGCAGAATAAAATTTGCAGGATGAGAGACGTGCTTAAGTATAAAGGAATAGTTCACCCAAATGAAAATTCTTGTAACGTTTAAACACCAATATTTCATTCCAAATCTGTATGATTTTCTTTCTTAAGTGGGACACAAAGATTCGTTAAAAATATTTTATGAATAATTACGTCTGTCTTTACAATACAATGGCAGCTGATATGGACTCACTATTCCTTTAATAGGCAGGGTTAGGGGCTTATTAAACTCCAGAACTCCAAGTATGAGTAATAGCACCTCTCAAAAGCCATAGATTAGCATGCCACTGAAATTAACAAAAATATCCCTGAAATTCAAAATATGGAGGCAAAAATGCCCACGCAACAAGTTCCCTTGTTTTATTAAAAATATATGATCTAGTTACAGCTACATACATTGCGATCTTCTTTTGACTTTTCACTGAACATTAATTTTTTTCCCGCCATTTGTTCCTTGCACCATCGAGCGCACAGAGGAGCTTTCCGCTTCTATCAATCTGCATCAGTTCGGCATTGTGTCCAGCATTAAATTCCATAACTGGTCACCCCTCCACAGAAGGTGCTGTACTGTACTTCCCTGCCCTGTGCTCAGTGGCGGATTTAGGCATTGGGCAACTGCCCAGGGCGGCATCTTGCGCGGGGGTGGGGGTGGCATGAGGTGGGTGGCCTGAGGGGAGTGTGGAAAAGGTGAACGCTACCATGAGTCCTGTGTTGTGCCAACAGTGAAACATCCTGAGACCATCCATCTGTGGGGTTGCTTTTCATCCAAGGGAGTGGGCTCTCTCACAATTCTGCCCAAAAACACTGCCATGAATAAAAAATGGTATAAAATCCTGCAAGAGCAACTTCTCCCAACGATTCAGGAGCAATTTGGTGATTATCCGTGCATTTTCCAGCATGATGGAGCACCATGTCACAAGGCAAGAGTGATAATGAAGTGGCTCGGAGATCATTTTATTGAAACTTTGGATCCGTGGCCTGGCAACTCCCTGGATCTTAATCCCATTGAGAACCTGTGGTCAATCCTCAAAATGTGAATGGACAAGCAGAAGCCCACAAATTGTGATCAACTCTGAGCACTAATAAGGCAAGAATGGATCGCCATCAGTCAGGATTTGGCCCAGAACCTGATATCCTGCATGCCAGAGCGAATTGCAGAGGTTATGAAGAACAAGGGTCAACACTTTAAGTATTGACTCTTTGCATATATTGAATGTTTTTGCCAATAAAAGCCTTTCAAACCTTTGAAATGCTTATCATTTTTTTCCAATATACCATAGAAACATGTGAAAAAATAATATGCAAATACTGAAGCAGCAAACTTTGCAAAACACAAAATTTATGTCACTGCCAATACTTTTGGCCACGGCTGTACACATACAGAACAACCACTTTTAGTGTTTGAATCAATCATCTCTCTCACTAAACACTGTGCAAAATGTTTATTTTTGCCTTATTTTATTCAGTTGGCATGTAGGAGTTTATAACAGTTTGCTTAACAATCTCACTCCATATCTGGGCAATTGCTGCAATATCATAGAGCAGGGGTGCCCAATACGTCGATCACGATCTACCAGTCGATCGCAAAGGTTGATCGCACAAAATGTAAATGTGCTTTCGTTAAATTTTAATAAAAATAAATATAATGTCTTTCCTTCTTTTAGTTTTTGAACTTGACGAGTAAATTTTGACCCGGTGAGATTTTTTTTATTCAGTTGCCATGACAACTAGGTTTGCGTCCTCCAAGGGCAATATGCCCTGGCTATTGTAATCTATTGTGCTGTAGGTGTTTTGGGTTTAGTTTTAAAACTGAATGATATCAACATTGAACATTATTATTATTTTTTTATTAATTTGAAGATGAATTCCATGTAGGGATACATGCAGTAGTCCCAACAAGCATTTATTTTATTTTTTTAAATGAAACAGTTTTTTTTGTTGGTAGATCTTATTGAGTTGGTCATTTAAAAGTAGATCATCACGCAAAAACGTGTGTGCACCCCTGTCATAGAGGATAAATTTCATCCTCTTTAATATTGAATTATATTAGTTTTGTACAGTATGTTAACTTAACCAAAATACTTGGACATACGTGAATGAGAATAAACCTGAAATAGGAATGTTTCAGTCACAATGCACATTAGTCTATAAACAATTTAGAGACATTTAGAATGTTGCAAATGGCTATTTCTATTAAAATAAATGTTGTATTCTTCAAACTTTCGGTTTGTCCAAGAATCATCTTGCAGCAATGCAGGTCTTTGGCATTTGGAAGCTGCTAGTTTACAGACTGTGAGGAGTCTGTCTCTCAAACTAGAAACTATGATTTACTTGACTTTTTGTTGTGCATCTGGGCCATACACTTACCCCTCTATCCTGGTTAGGATTAGTTTTTCAAAACAGTAATGCATGGAATAGCCTTCATCTCTCTAAAACAATAGACTTTAGGAGAAAATAGAATTTCAAGAGAAATGTTACTTTTTGCCTATTTTTAAAACCAAAATTTTACTTGCAAGTGTAAACCAACTTATAAGAACCCATCAAATGGGGAAAAAAACCCACTGTATTGTGATTTCCGCATGGTAGCGCAACCATTTTCAATTGTTCTAATTATAAGAACATTTTCTTTAGTACCAAATTAGCACTTTAGAATGATTTTGTAAGGCATACGTGACACAGTATATGTTTGCCCTCACAGGTAAAGAAAAAATTAAATAAATACCACTTAAAATAATGATTTCAAATTGTAATAATAATTTGCAATTAATGATTTTGGCAGTATTTTTTTAATTAATTTAATGCACCCTTGGTGAAAGGAAGCATCACTTTCTTTTAAGAACAAAATGTCCTTGTGTTCTAAAAATGGAAGTGTATATAATATCATTTTCATAAAGTAACTTGTAACATAATTACTTGAGTAGTTTTTCAGCAAACTACTTATTTACTCTTACTTGAGTCATAATATTTATTAGTACTCCAGTGAATTATTTCTTCAAGAGCTGTACATTTACTAAGCTAAAATCAGTACTCTTTCCACCAATGTTGGAGTCTTTCCTTGAGTCTGAAATTGTGTCCTGTCAGAGTATGTACTGTATATGATGAAGAATGCACTTCTTGTCCAGTAAAACAGTACATTGTTTAGGTATGCGTGCTAGTAGTATGAACAGATTTCAGATATGCTTCATCCAGGGATGTAGGTATTGACCTGTGACCTAATATATGATGTAAAAACAACAACCACAAAAATAATCAGCTTAGGTTTTGTTAAACAAGCACAATTATAAGCACTATATATATATGCAGCACTAACAGTTGAGAAGATCCATCTGGATGGGATTCTTTTAAATCCAGCATTTTAAAAGTGATGTCACCTCAGCTCCCAAGCAATTATGGGATAATAAAGTGTCTAGCCAATCTGCACTTTAAAATCTCACTGGAAATAGCAGGTCATCCGGGTATTTCTTGCTTATTTTCTTATGAATACTGAGGATTCTGATATACTACTACTTTTTGATACTGTATTTGGCATACTATATAGTAGGGAAGTGTGGATATTCAGATGAAATGTTAGTTTGTGTCTGGACCTTTATGACCGCCAGTACGTCTGGTCTATTCACATTCAGCTGGGGGTACACAGTGGTGATTAGGAGACTGAGAGAGAAAACCTGCTGATAGATAGATAGCTAAACCTATAGCTCTCAGTTACATTTTCCAACACAATGTTTACATTGTTTCATTTTGAGGCAATTGTATGCATATGTGTTTTAGACATGCAAGCCAGTATAAAAACACACATTTTAATATGAAAAGACGGATCATGACATGCAATATTTTCAGCCAGTGGCAGAATGAATCTGGGTATGTATGGGTTGCATTATATATACAGCCCTGAGTTTTGTCACATTATGGAGTGAAAATCTATATTCAAAAGTCAGAACAACCACTAGAAAAGTCACTAGAAACCAGATTGGTTGCAAAGTTTACCTTCAGAGTGCAAGTTTCAAAGATATCTTGTTGTAACCATAAAAATAACTGTTCTTAAATAATGATAAAACTTTACCAGTAAATAGCCTTTTTAACCGAGGTATGACCTCTTTTTGGCTAGCCACAGGATTTATTTTTAACCTCACCATGGCAACCAACCAAAAACTCTGACCCTGAGTTTAACCAAGTTCATTACCAACTCAAACCACAAAACAGAGTATTTCAAACACTGTTGATATATAAAGAGACTTTTTTAGAGCATACATTTGTCAAAGCCTCTTAATTCTGAGTGTGTTTTAATCAGGAGTTCTTACAATGTGCAGTAAAATGTTCAGTTAATGTTTCCACAGGCAGAGATTAGAATTATTTTAAGTGTATATAATGTTGCTGTTGATGAGCCAGATGTTAAGTAAATTCTTATCATGGCCAATTACGATCTCTCTTAAGACGCACACAAATACACATAAACCTTGACCTATAACCAGTGCATCAACTGTCTGACCAATGGTTTGCCAATGTTTTTCAGTCCTAGAAAGACACAATCAAAAAGAAAAGTCCTTTCAACCTTAATTTGGCTGTTTTGAGGACAGGTTGTAATACTGTTTAAAAAAAAAAAAAAAAATCATAATTTATTTCAATCAGAGAAAACAAGCATCATATTTCTCGTAGTCTGTGTGTCTTGGCTTGTGAACTGCCAACTTTTTCTTTTGATATTCATCTAGTTGCCAAGGAAAAGAAATGCCAGCAGTGGCTGGAATCTGTTGTAATCAGTTAAATTACAGAGCCAAATAGCAAAGAGTACATCAAACCATTAATCAATGCACAGTAGATTGAATAAAGTTATGACTGCTCATAGTGGACATAGAGTTTGGGTGTTGTGGGTGCTTGCCAAGGCATTACTATGCAGTTGCTAAAGTGTTCTAAATGTTTTTTAGGATGATGCTGGGTGGTTGCCAGGGCATTGCTAGCTGATTGTTAGGGTGTTCTTAATGGTTTCTTAAAGAGCCAACCCCTTGATTTCCATAATATTCTGGTCCCTAGATATGGCTCTGGTCCGTCCATCAATGTAAGTCAAATTGATTTTTTCACCTGTTTTTTTGGTCCGATTGCTTCAACAAAGAATAGCAAATCTCTCCTCAACAAGCCTTATGATTTGAGGTAATATTCATGTCCATAGCACAAATGGTGCAGTACAACTTACATGCCAAATTTAATTGATCAATGATAATAGAACACAACTTTGCCTGTCCACTGCTTTAGCCATCTTCATCCAGAAGTATAGGGTTTTCATAAAATCCTTCATAAAAGCGTTATAAGCCATGAATCAAACCAGCTAGCTCTGAGGTAAGTTACACACTTTGATTTGAAGCAAAAAAGTATTTAATGATCTGACAAAAAGACAGAAGGTGTGTCCCAAACCGCACACTTCTGCACTATTCTTCCTCATTTTGCAGTGTAATTAATGCGAATAGAATACACTGAAAATGCAACAAAAAGAAGAGTACCCAGATGATGCACTTCTTCAACCATCCAAAGTGAGTGTGGAATGTTCGACACTTCATGCACTCAGCGCTTGTGGCTTGCCATACGTAGCGGAAGGGGTGGAGTTACCTGGCCACGATCCTGGTCTCACAAAACAATTGTAAACAATGGAGAATGTAGAAACTTCTGTGAAGACAGCATCTTACAAATGTAAATTGAATGCTTTACCATCACCCCACCCTTAGTAGATATTGTTTAAAATACAAGTGTTGGACTGAGGTTGACTATTGCGCTAAACCTAGCAGCAAAACATCGCCTGTATTTGAAATGTCACTTCCGTTAGCACTTTAACGGCGAAAGCTTCCGTGTAGTAAAAACGTTTGGTTACGTATGTAACCTCCGTTCCCCGAGGGAGGGAACGACACGTTGTGTCGGAGAAGCGACACTAGGGGTCTCTCTTGAGCGCCGATATTCACCTCTGACCTATTGAAAAGGGCCAATGAGAGTTGGCAGTCAGTATTTGCATACCCCGCCCCCGCATACGGGTATTTAAGCGGGGCAAATACTGAAGTTTAGTCAGGATTTTTCTGAGGAGTCGGAAATGGTCCGGCCACAACAGTGGCTCGGTTCAGCGACATGGCGGAGGAAAGACACAACGTGTCGTTCCCTCCCTCGGGAGCGGAGGTTACATACGTAACCAAGCGTTCCCCTTCTGTCGCTCTCTCCACGTTGTGTCGGAGAAGCGACACTAGGGGACCCATTCCAATCTTGCCATGTGCTGAACCGTGTGCGTGAACTGCCGATACAGAGGCGGGCAGGGATTCATCCAGTGCTGCGCATCGTCTGTACCTGGCTGCACGTACCCTTCCCCAATGCCCCATACTGAACATCGGGATCCTTCTAGTTACCCTGAGAGGGAACAAGGCGATGTTGCCAACATGGGAACGGGCCAGCCTGGCTGGGCCTCTTTTCTCTCTGTTTCTCGCATAGAGCAATCACGGCCGGGGCCCTTACGCATATAGGGAAGGGGTCTTATCCAGACCCTCGCGGAGACCACACCTGCCCTTTTACTTGGGGAGGAAAAGTGGTAGACACGTCACACGGCTGTCTTAGGGCTCGTGTGGAAAGTATGGTCGCGGTGGTAGATCCAGCCTCGAAAGGGGAGTTGCTACAGCACGGCGACGGGGCAGCTGTAACTGCCTAAGGGAGACACGGAGTCCGCTCGTGAGGGGACAGAACCGTGGAAATACACACAGGGGAGTCCGAGCAGGAGGCCTTACCTGTGGAGCACCTATACCAGTACAGGGTAGCCTTCAGGGTACCCGCAGTGGCTGGGTTGGCGAGTTCCTCCGCTGAACCGCGGACCCAGAGGGCTGGGGAGGAATCGACCAGGGTCCCGACTTCGGAGTGGGACGCCCTGGGAAAAAGGCGCACTACTTAACCTTGGCGTCAGGAAAAGGCGCTGGAGCATAGCGATCCACCCGGCGGTCGGTCTACGTGTTACCGAGTTCTACAGGCTCGGACCTGACAAAACACGAGGCGCAACCGACTCAACGCGGAGGTTGTAAAACCTCGCGAAGGTGTTGGGTGTTGCCCAACCCACGGCTCTACAGATGTCTGCTAGGGAGGTGCCCTTGGCCAGTGCCCACGAGGGCGCTAACACCCCTTGTTGAGTGAGCTCGGACCCGCAAGGGTAGGGGCACGGCCTGGGTGTGATAAGCCAGTGTGATGGCGTCGACAACCCAGTGGGCGAGCCTCTGTTTGGAGATGGCATTCCCTTTCTGCCGTCCCCCAAAGCAGACAAAGAGCTGCTCAGAGTGTTTGGTGCTCTGTGTGCGGTCCAGGTAAATCGTGCAGGGCGCACTGGACATAGCAACGAAAGGGCTGGGTCTGCCTCCTCCGGGGCAGCGCTTGCAGGTTCACTACCTGATCTCAGAATGGTGTGGTAGGAACCTTGGGCACATAGCCCGGTCACGGTCTTAGGATCACAGGCGTATCTGCCGGACCGAACTCCAGGCAAGTGTCAGCTGACAGAGAGCGCTTGCAGGTCCCGACCCTCTTGATAGAGGCAAGCGCGATCAGCAGGGCTGTCTTAAGAGAGGGGCCCTGAGTCCAATTGATTCAAGCAGCTCAAAGGGGGTCTCTGGAGTCCTGCCAAGACTACCGAGAGATCCCAGGAGGGAACTAGGCCTGGCGGGAGGGATTCAACCTCCGAGCGCCTCTCAGGAACCTGAGGATCAGGTGCGTGCTTACCCAAAGACTTGCCGTCTACAGGATCGTGGTGGGCGGCAATGGCGGCAACATACACCTTGAGGGTGGGCGGGGACAGCCTCCTATCCAGCCTCTCCTGTAGGAACAGGAGCACTGATCTAATCGCGCATCTCTGCGGGTCTTCAGTTCGGGAAGAACACCAATCTGCGAACAAAGCGCCACTTTAGAGGCGTAAAGGTGCCTGGTAGAGGGGCTCTGGCTTGGTTAATTGTATTCATAGCGGTCGCCGGTAAGCCGGCTAGCTCTTCCGCATCCCGTCCAGGGACCAGACGTGGAAGTTCCAGAGGTCTGGGCGCGGGTGCCAGAGCGTGCCCCGTCCCTGAGAGAGGAGGTCCTTTCTCAGGGGAATTCGCCAGGGAGGAGCTGTCACGAGAAGACGGCGGGCGAGTTGTGATATGTGGCGGGAGCGTACGCCGCCTTCGCGATTTATGTACGCCACCACCGTGGTGCTGTCCGATCTCACGAGGACGTGTTTGTCCCGAACTAACAGGAGGAACTTCCTGAGGGCGAGAAGGACGGTCAGCAACTCCAGGCAGTTGATGTGCCAACGCAGCGGGGCCCCTTTCCAACGGCCCGCTGCTGCGTGCCCGCTGCACACGGCACCCCACCCGGACCGGGAGGCGCCGGTTGTGACCAGAACAGCGTCGGGACACCTGCTGCAGGGGCACTCCTGCCCGTAAAAAGCAGAGGTCTGTCCAGGGTTGGAGTGTTTTGAGGCAGGCGGGGGTGATCCTTACCCGATGCGTGCCGTGGTGCCATGCTTGTCTCGGGACTCAAGTCTGGAGCCAGTGCTGGAGTGGTCTCATATGCATCAACCCCAGCGTGACGCCACGGAGGATGCCATATGCCCCAGGAGCCTCTGGAAAAGTTTTAGAGGGACCACTGTGCCTGGCTTGAAGGAGGCGAGGCAATCCAGCACCGACTGAGCACGCTTCGCTCGTGAGGCGTGCTGTCATTGAGACTGAGTCTAACTCCAACCCGAGAACAGAGATGCTCTGAACGGAGTGAGCTTGCTCTTTTCCCAGTTGACCTGAAGCCCCAAGCGGCTGAGGTGCCAGAGCACCTGGTCTCTGTGTGTGCATAGTAACTCTCGAGAGTGTGCTAGGATAAGCCAGTCGTCGAGGTAGCTGAGAATGCGGATGCCGGCTACTCGTGGCGGGGCAAGAGCCGCCTCTGCGACCTTCGTGAAGGCGAGGGACAGAGACAGGCGAAGGGGAGGACTTTGTACTGAAGCAGCCTGGCCGTCGAGCGCGAACCGTAGAAGAAGGTGTCGGTGGCAGAATTGAGGCGTGGAAGTGCAGCGTCCTTCAGGTCTACCGCTGCGAACCAATCTAGATGCTGAGCGCCAGCCAGAATATTTCTCTGCGTGAGCATTTTGAGCGGGAGTTTTAACAAGGCCCGATTGAAAACTTCGCAGGTCAGGATTGGTAAGTAAGCCGCCGCCTTTCTTGGGTACAATGAAGTAAGGGCTGTAGAAACCCTTCCTCATTTCGGTTGGAGGGGCCGGGCTCTACAGCGCCCTTGGCTAAGAGGGTCGCGATTTCCGTGTGCAGGGAACTGGCATGCTTGCCGTGTACTGCTGGAAGCGGGCGCCCCTGAAGGGGCGGGAGCTAGGCAAACTGAATTGCGTAACCGAGTCGAATGGTCGGTGCAGCCAGCGTGATGTGTTGGGAAGCGCAAGCCACGCTTCCCAGCTCTGCGCTAGGGGCACCAAAGGGACGAGTATTTTGGACATACCGGCGGGGCCTGCTGCGAGGTGGAACAGGTAATGCAGCGTCGGGTGGCTTCGTCGAGGCCTGAGGCTGAGGTGCTGAGAATAGACTCAAAGCACTTACCTTGCTCAGCGCACCCGGCAGGGCGGGTTCGTGACTGAGGAGGAGGTCTGATGCTGGCGTCCTCTGGACTCGTCTGAACCGGCCGGCCGAGGGGACAGTCGTGGGCAGGCGGAAGGCGGGATCGCCGCGTCCGGTGTACCGGGGCTGTCGAAATCTGAAAGCAGATTGCCGTGAAGCGGCATTTGCGAGCCAGGTGACCCAGAGGCAAAGGAAATAGCTCTTATTGAGAATGTGGGTACCACAGCCCCATCAGGGGTGTGGCAAATGAAAAAACAAAGGATTCTCCTCCGGCCCTCCACCGGGGGATGGGCGGTCTTACCACCTCCGGAGCTAGCGTCTTCGGCTCTGGGTCGGCTGTCTCAGGAGCGGCTTGGGAGCCTTCCGGGTCCTAGAGGGGTTACGTGAGACAGGAGCGTCTTGCCGCCTGTGGGGTGCTTCGGCAGCTGGGGCTGAGAGCTGGGCCCGGGTTGGGCGGAGCAGGAGCTGGTTTCTTCGCAGGGGGACACCCTCGGCGGGCAGGCGGGGCAGGGCCCGTGGCGGCAGGTCTCGTGGCGGGCATGATGCTTGAGAGATGGCCTCCGTCTGCTTCTTCACCACGGGAGAACTGTTGGGCGAAGTCCTCGGCGGTGTCGCCGAAAAGGCCTGTCTGAGAGACAGGTGCGTCCAGGAGGCGGTTCTTGTCGGCCTCACGCATCTCGACCAGACTGAGCCAAAGATGGCGTTCCTGGACCACTAGGGTGGCCATCGCCTGTCCGAGTGCCTGTGCTGTGGTCTTCGTCAGCTCTCAGGGCGAGGTCGGTTAGCTGGCGCAGGTCCTGCAGCACATCAGGATCAGGTCCACCCCGTGCATGTTTCTGAGTGCTTTGGCCTGGTGGACTTGCAGGAGGGCCATCGCATGCAGAGGCGGAGGCAGCGCATCCAGCCGCACTGTAGGCCTTCGTGTTGGCGAGGATGTTGTCCTACAGGGCTTGGATGGGAGATGCAGGCGGCCACGCCAGGAGGTAGGAGCTACGGGGCATAGATGGTGCGCAACTGCCCTATCGACCTGGGGAATACGCCCGTATCCGTGGCACTCTCCGCCGTCGAGGGTGGTGAGAGTGGAGCAGGTGGCACCTAGGCGGGCGGAGGCGGGGCTCTCCACGTAGGCGTCAGCTCGTCATGCACCTCCGGGAAAAGCGGGACTGGGGGATCGCGAGGCCGCGAGCGGCAGCTGCCCCAGGAACCAGTCATCCAACCGTAAAGGCTGTGGGGAGGATGGAGGGTTCCAATCCAACCCCACGCTTCGGCGGCCGGAAAGCATGTCAGACATCTGGCGTCGGCCTCAGCCTGGGCCTGCTGGCCCGAGCGGCAGTCCAGGGAGTCCTCGGCATCAGACATCACACTCTCCGATGCAGCGGCGAGCTCATCTGCCGGGCTCGGGAGGATAGACAGCCGGGCCGTGAGGCGAGCCGCTACTCGCCCTGGCGTGGGCGGGGACCAGCGGCGTGTCGGGAGCAGGAGGTTCGCGGGGGCTACCGGCGAAACCGCACCGCTGCCGCCCCGAAATTGCCCCCAGCGCCAACGCATCATCCTCAATCCCGTGGGAAGAAGGAGCAATGCGGGGTGCAGCTGGGGTAGCTTGCTTTCTGTTGAAAGCAAGCCGCGACGCTAGCGTGGTCATGGTCATGTTCTCGCGGTGAGAACATGAACCATCCTAAGCGCCGTCTCGGTGTGATCGCGGTCCAAACACGCGAGACAGCGCCTGTGGCCGTCTGAAGCGGAGAGCACTCTACGCATCCAGGAACAACACAGAGGCGGAAGGGCATCTTGAAAAAGACGGCGTTCTGAAAAGAGCGTTCAACGCCGCTGTGTTTTGCTCTTTTAGAGAAATTACTCTTTTAATAGGAATTTACTCTTTTAATACACAGTGTGTGTGTGTGTCTGCGCTGTCGAAGCGCTCAGGAGCAACAATGCATGCCGTGCAATGTAAAGGAGAAAGCAGCTGTTGTCGCCGTCAAGATCCAACAGCATGCAGATCGTCAGAGGAAACAGGAGCGTTTTAATGTGGTGTGTAACTCGCAGCAAACTGCAGACAGACCATCGGCTCCGAAGAAATTTTCTGACTAAACTTCCGTATTTGCCCCGCTTAAATATCCGTATGCGGGGGCGGGGTATGCAAATACTGATTGTCAACTCTCATTGGCCCTTTTCAATAGGTCAGAGGTGAATATCGGCGCTCAAGAGAGACCCCTAGTGTCGCGTGGAGAGAGCGACAGAAGGGGAACAAAATGTTACGGGTTCCATTACGAGTTCATAGTGAAATTTGGGACAGATAAAGATAAAGACTGCACTTAACGTCTTTCATGAGGGCTTTAAGTAAGCCATGAAGCATTGTGAATGATACTCAAATTTAAAACTATGGAAAAATATAAAACTATTGATTTCAAGTTGGTGATTATAAGTATAGAAACAACAGTTCACATTCTAAGTACAGAAAATATTTTTCAATTTATTGCAAAAATGCAGAAATATAGAAATATATATATATATATACAGGTGAAACTCGAAAAATTAGAATATCGTACAAAAGTTCATTAATTTCAGTAATTCAACTTAAAAGGTGAAACTAATATATTATATAGACTCATTACAAGCAAAGAAAGATATTTCAAGCCTTTATTTGATATAATTTTGAGGATTATGGCTTACAGCTTATGAAAACCCCAAATTCAGAATCTCAGAAAATTAGAATATTGTGAAAAGGTTCAGTATTGTAGGCTCAAAGTGTCACACTCTAATCAGCTAAACACCTGCAAAGGGTTCCTGAGCCTTTAAATGGCCTCTCAGTCTGGTTCAGTTGAATTCACAATCATGGGGAAGACTGCTGACCTGACAGTTGTGCAGAAAACCGTCATTGACACCCTCCACAAGGAGGGAAAGCCTCAAAAGGTAATTGCAAAAGAAGTTGGATGTTCTCAAAGTGCTGTATCAAAGCACATTAATAGAAAGTTAAGTGGAAGGGAAAAGTGTGGAAGAAAAAGGTGCACAAGCAGCAGGGATGACCGTAGCCTGGAGAGGATTGTCAGGAAAAGGCCATTCAAATGTGTGGGGAGCTTCACAAGGAGTGGACTGAGGCTGGAGTTACTGCATCAAGAGCCACCACACACAGGCGGGTCCTGGACATGGGCTTCAAATGTCAAACGTCTTACCTGGGCTAAAGAAAAAAAGAACTGGTCTGTTGCTCAGTGGTCCAAAGTCCTCTTTTCTGATGAGAGCAAATTTTGGATCTCATTTGGAAACCAAGGTCCCAGAGTCTGGAGGAAGAATGGAGAGGCACACAATCCAAGATGCTTGAAGTCCAGTGTGAAGTTTCCACAGTCTGTGTTGGTTTGGGGAGCCATGTCATCGGCTGGTGTTGGTCCACTGTGCTTTATTAAGTCCAGAGTCAACGCAGCCGTCTACCGGGACATTTTAGAGCACTTCATGCTTCCTTCAGCAGACAAGCTTTATGGAGATGCTGACTTCATTTTCCAGCAGGACTTGGCACCTGCCCACACTGCCAAAAGTACCAAAACCTGGTTCAATGACCATGGTATTACTGTGCTTGATTGGCCAGCAAACTCGCCTGACCTGAAACCCATAGAGAATCTATGGGGCATTGCCAAGAGAAAGATGAGAGACATGAGACCAAACAATGCAGAAGAGCTGAAGGCAGCTATTGAAGCATCTTGGTCTTCCATAACACCTCAGCAGTGCCACAGGCTGATAGCATCCATGCCACGCCACATTGAGGCAGTAATTAATGCAAAAGGGGCCCAAACCAAGTACTGAGTACATATGCATGATTATACTTTTCAGAGGGCCGACATTTCTGTATTTAAAATCCTTTTTTTTTATTGATTTCATGTAATATTCTAATTTTCTGAGATTCTGAATTTGGGGTTTTCATAAGCTGTAAGCCATAATCATCAAAATTATATCAAATAAAGGCTTGAAATATCTTACTTTGCTTGTAATGAGTCTATATAATATATTAGTTTCACCTTTTAAGTTGAATTACTGAAATTAATGAACTTTTGCACGATATTCAAATTTTTCGAGTTTCACCTGTATATATATATATATATATATATATATATATATATATATATATATATATATATATATAAGTAGTTTGAGAGTGTATGGTGATCGACTTCGATTATGTTATTCACACTATATCATGGAAGTAGTGGGAGCTATTTTGGCATGCTTTGTTGGCTACGATTCTCTGATTGTTGGATCTTTCTCTGTTAGATCATGCAGAGTATAGTTTCTTCACCAGGAATTCTGAGAATAAAACAGTTGAAAAAGTTGAAATAACATGAACTTATGGCTTCAAAAGAAGCATATACCATTGGTTAACAATCTTGGAGCATACAGTACTGTAAGTCTGTCTTTAAAGTTTTTAATTAATCTTTAAAAATCAATTCTGACTGATGCGCTCTATAGCCTTAGCAAGCAGCGCTAATTATATAGTGGTCATCTAACACACAACTTTTATCTTCTGCAATGAAAAATACATTTAAAGTCTATTTCTGTTTTCTAAAAAACAGTCATGGGAGATACAAGTGTGGCAATAAACTCTATCATTTGAGTAAATGCAAAAATGATCAATGTTTATTTAAACTCTGAAACTGTATTTTGGAGTGGCTATGTAGCTGTATAATGGTTTCATTCCAGTCCACTATCCATTTCGTCAGGACTGTGGTATGTGGACCTGTAATTAACCATATGCTGCCTGCAAATGATTGATTTCCTGTGGACAGTTTTTGTTGCGAATGACACAGGTTCCTGAAGCTATTTGACATATTTTTTGGCAATGGCCCCTATTTGAGCCCCTGCATTGCTCAAACACCATAGGGAACGTGGACCAGTCTGTGATAGGTTGAAACTCATGAAACCTGTCAAGATGTCCAACTAATATTTCACCCCAAAATAAAAATTAAATATATTTTTCATTATTATATAAGATTATAGATTTTTCAGTTGAGCACATTTCCCCCAAAATGATCAATACTATATTGCAAAAAACTAAACAATGAACCGTTTATGCTTAAAGCATTAAAGAGCTAAAAAACTAAATAGTCATTTTGAAATCCAACCATGCCACATAGTGAAACACAATATGAAATGAAGCGCAAAGGGAAAGAGGTACCGCAAGCATTAAAAGAAGCATTGCAAAGAAAAAAATACTTTCTTCAAATTGAAACTCGTAGAAAAAGAAGTGTTGCAAGAGAATTGATGCCAAAAGTCTGCTGCAGATTAAAAAAAAAAAGGATCTCAATTCTCGGGTTTAATTTACAACATACATTGTTTTTTGCAATTAAATAAAGCTTTATCTTTTGCAATACTATATCTATATATATATTTTGTAATGATGTAATTAACGCACAGACCACTACTTCCAAATCCTTTTGTATGAGAATTTTTTTTAATTTGGCAATAGATCTAAGGTGATAAATTCCCTTAATGACAGCACTTATTTGCCTCTCTCATCTCATATTGGAATAAAAAATATCACCAAGATCCAACTGAAGGAAATTATTTGTCATTCAATGCTTAATGTCTTCCATGCAGTTATGGAGATTGACAAGAGAGCAGCTACTGTCAAGTCTGAAGTTGGGTATCATCAGCATAACAATGATATGAAATATTGTATTTGTGAAAGATGGCAGCCAGAGGAAGCATGTAAAGAGTGAACAATAAAGGGCCCAATATAGATCCTTGGGGGACGCCGCAAGTTATAGATGCAGATGCTGTCTAAAGCCAGACTGAAATCTGTCCAGAATATTAAAAGTAGTTAAATATGATGAAAGCTGAGAGAACACTTTTTTTTCTAAATGCTTAGAAATTAAAGACAACTTTGATATTGGTCCATAGTTATTAAAACATTAGGGTCTAAGTGGGGATTTTTTTCAGCAAAGGCTGAACGATGGCATGTTTAAAGATGTCTGGTACTACACCATTTTCTATGCAACCATTTATAATGGACATAACAGATGAACTGATTGTAGGGAATGTACTTATGTAAACAGATGCATTGGGATGATATCCAGTAGACAATTTGTTGACTTCATACTGGAAATCATCTCTGATAACCAAGATGTGGACTCCAAGTTAACAGAGTTAAACAACTAGGTGGTAGTATTATTACAAAGTCCTCCAGCACAGAAGGTAAGATACTGAACTTTATATCTTTAATCTTATTAATGAAAAATGCAAAAAATTGCTTGCAGGTCTCTGGAGTGGCAACGGGATGAGTACTAGCAGTAGAATTAAGAACAGAGTCGATGGTATTAAAGAGAACATTGGGTCTATGAGGATTCCTTGCAATCAAATCAGAAAACTATTTGGTTTTGGCATCCTTAACAGATTTTTGAAATTCCCTTAAACAAGCCCTGAGAGTTTCATAAGAGACCTGAAGCTTATACCCCCGAGTTCCACGAGTTGTCTCATTTATCCAGGGCTCAGGATCAGTTTTGGCCTTAAAATGCCTAAGCACAGAATCTAGAGCTAAGGAACATATTTTGTTGAAAATGTTAGTCCTAAGTGTCCATACAGCAGAGACCGTTAGTATTATTATTTGAATAAGCAGCCGAGTAAGCCTCTGAAAAATGCATAGCTGTGGATGAATGTATTGAACGGGTGTAAACAGGAGACTGAGGATCAAATGACAGAATGCATGAAGTGACAGACTCAAACATAACCAGGCTATAATCAGAAATACCAGCATCAAACACCTCAGTATTGGACACAGAAAAACCTTGAGTAAAAACAAGATCTAATGTGCAGCCCTTCTGATGTATGGGTCCAGACACTGACTGCACAAGATTAAAAGAGTCCATAATACTTAAAGTCTTTAACCAGGGGGTTTGTAGTGTTATGAATGTTAAAATCTCCCAAAATTAATAGTCTGTCATAAGACACGAAAGATATCAAGAACTCAGAAAATTACTCAATAAAAGCCTTATTTTATGATGTCTATACACCAGGGCACAAAGAAACAGGCCCAGGACCAAAATCAATCTTTAGCAGTTAAACCTCAAAACTTAAGCTTTTAGCAAACACCTCAGCAGTCAGTGATCTGCATTTGAAACACTTCTTGGAGATAGTGGCCAAACCAACACCACGACCAGTGGTCCTGGGGGAGCTGAAAAAGGCACAGTCAGAAGTAGACATTTAGCCAAGTCTCCGTCACAAATAAAAAATGCAGCACACAAGAGATAAAAAGTAATTTAACATGAAGGATTTATTAGACAGAGACCTGGCGTTTACTAATGCCATCTTAACAGAATCAGAAGACAAGTCTTTACTGGATCCGGATAGAAGTTTTCCAATTAATATTCCAACAGACGCAGATTTTCAAAATTCGTCCAGTCTCAAAACGTGAGGAGTCAGTAAGACAGCAGCGAGTGGTTGAGCAAATGACCAGTATATGGCCTCCGTCAGAAATTATGATACATCTGTGCTGACATGGTTTTAAGATTTGCCTTGCTGCCACTGCAATGGATTACAAATGAACCACTAAAAGGATACAAACATGGACCGAGCCTGGTGCCCCCTTTTCACTTACTGAAAGAGATGCTTGTCAAACAAAGCTTTTTTTTCATGCAAGAGGGGTGATTTTACTTTTGCCTCAAATGGAAACAGAAGTTGAGCATGTTTGACTTGTATGGAATTACAGTACTGGTGTCCCAGTGGACCCTTGTGGTCAGGAGCTGTAGAAGAAGCAGAGGGTAGGAGGTGGATGGGGAATCTTTGAGGCCAAACGTTCTCTCTAACACAAAGAAAAGCTTTCTTTTGGGCCCCTTGCTTTCTTTACTTTTTGCCTATTAAACTGCCTCTCTCCTCCCATGCACAAATCAGCGCGGACCCTTGGAGTCGGTCAGGAGGCAAAGCTACATGAGAATGAGTTTGATGCACATACTGTACTCTTGAGGTCAAACTGACATAAACTAGTGCTGTGTCAGCACAAAATACAGATGAGAGACTTATAACAGCGATGGAGAGTAATCAATCACAAGCTATAGATGTATTTATCACTCTGTTTGAATCAAGATCCACATGCAGGTTTAAAAGTGGCAATAAATTACATTTTTATATCAACACCCTGCCTCATTCTGCATAAAGCTTTAGCCATGTCATATTTTATGTGGTAACTAGGACATGGCAACTGTTTTTTCAATGTTACATTCGCCATACATTTTTCAATGGTCAGTGAAGTATGCACTCTCTGAACTGTCTGTGTGTTGCCTGTCTCTAGAGGTGTGGTTACCTTCCTGTTTGCTGTCACCTTCACCCGTATTGTTGGCCAGTTCCCTTGGAGAAGGATTCCTTGGTCTCTGCCCGCATGTCGAGGAGAAACTTGCCTGGGCTTTGCTTCACACCACACCAGCTTCAACAGACTCTCTTCGGATCGCTCTTGACTTCCACAATGCACACAACTCATCATACTAACACACTCATTCCTTAGCCCGCAGAGCAGCTATAGCTTTTGACTCTGCTCATCACTGCAGCCGGTGCCGGGTGTCCTTGTTTACAAGCATTATTGTTAATAAACTCATTGACTGTTTCCCTCTGCGTTTGGATCCCTTTGACTCCCCTCACCCCCTGATATTTATACTCACGGAGCACTTTATTAGGAACTCCTGTACACCTGCTTATTCATGTGATTATCTAATTAGTCAATCATGGCAGCAGTGCAATGCATAAAATCATGCAGATATGGGTCAGGAGCATCAGTTAATCTCATCAATCATCAGAATGGGGAAAATCTTTTATCTCCGTGATTTTGACCATGGCATGATTTTTGGTGCCAGATTGGCTGGAATTTGAGTATTTCTGTATTCTGTATTTTTTACAATCCCTGTACATTGATTGATGGCTGAATGAATTGTTTGCTTTTTGTACAAACTGCATCTCAGCCAAGAGACAGAAGTACCAACAAAGCTAGGCTAAAGAAAAGACAAAGAAAAATGTATATTGTGACAGCTGACACAATTCCTTCCTTCAGAAGCATGACAAAATATACTTTTAAGTTGATAATTCTCTCAAATATCATTCAATTTTCCATCCTTTAACATCAAACAAAACAATGGAAAAAATATTTGACTTTGATCTATAGACCATTTTTCTCAATGTTTTGTTCAGTAACCCACAGGACCATAACTCTAACCAGAGAGAAAACTACTAGACCAACCAACATGGCCATTACCTTGCTCCACTAAAAGACTACAGCAGAGAACAGCTGGGAAACATTACGCAAGCCAATATGGTCTTACAACAAATTAAATCTATAAGCATGTGTTGTGTTTTTCCATGATAAAACCTCATCAATTTGTAAGTGTACCATGTGGGTATGAAGGTAACATGTCAAAACCAAACAAATGGTATTCATAGTAAATAAAAGAGCTTAACAGACACAAATGACTGGCTGCTTGTGCTTGATAAACCAGTGACCATAAACTCTCAGAAAGCATCAAGCAGAACGTCTCATGGCTATATTTTATTTTAATTGAGGCACAAGCCACTGGGAACACTTGTTTTTCCCATTGCATTGAAATGCCAAGGGAAAACTTGTAATAGTCTAGAAAATAATAAATCACTCTACTTGCAAACCTGAAAAAAATTGCGAATGGTTTGGATTATTGAGATTTTTCACTTTTGTGTGAACAATTCTTTTTTTTTTTTTTTTTTTCCTAATTTGGAATGCCCAATTCTCAGTGTGCTCTTAAGTCCTTGTGGTGGTATAGTGACTCACCTCAATCCAGGTGGCAGAGGACAAATCTCAGTTGTCTCTGCGTCTTAAGACCTTCAAACCGTGCATCTTATCTGGTGGCTTGTTGTGCGCGTTACAACAGAGACCTAGCACGTGTGGAGGCCAACTCTATTCTCCACTTCATCCACATACAACTCACCACATGTCCCACCGAGAGGGGGCTCAGGTGGTAGAGCGGGTCAGCTGCCAATCGCAGGGTTGTCGGTTTGATTCCCGGCCTGCACGACTCCACATGCGAAGTGTCCTTGGGCAAGACACTGAAC
Source organism: Xyrauchen texanus (assembly GCF_025860055.1). Lineage (NCBI taxonomy): Eukaryota > Metazoa > Chordata > Actinopteri > Cypriniformes > Catostomidae > Xyrauchen > Xyrauchen texanus. The sequence goes on from NC_068291.1 coordinate 38,551,765, forward strand.
CCCAAGTTGCTCCCAATGGCAGGCTAGCGCCTTGCATGGCAGCTCTGCCACCATTGGTGTATGAGTGTGAATGGGTAATTGGGACACAGTGTAAAGTGCTTTGGTGACCTCTAAGGTTAAAAAAAGCACTATATAAGTGCAGACCATTTACCATTTAGACACTTGCATACATTAAATATACTATGCAATTACTTATTAAGTTACTTATAAAATTACTTATTGTTTATAGTTGTAAAAGAAAATTAAAGCACTTCCTGTATAAACATTAAATATAAGCCATTACTTAAATTATTTAAAAACTGTACAACTCACCAGAGCCTGTGTGACCTTGATGAACTCATATCAGGTAAATATGGAAAGAGAAGCTTCATCAAAGAACCTTTTCAAATGACAAAAAAGAAACAGCTGTGAAACCTTAGAAAAGAGATCTTTTCTATCTTCCTTTAGGACATGTCATAGTTTTAAGTTGTTGTTGTTTAACAAACATACAGAATTTATATTTCAGTTTTTTTTAAGCTGAATATATTTTAATAATTCTGAAGTATTGAGTTATGGTGTGGGGATATGAAATTTTAGGGGTAGAAAATTATAATGTGACATCATAATTTTTATTAAAATGAAGAAAAATGGGATCATATGAAATGGTTCATTTGTTTTAAGAATATTCTAAAGTGGACATGTTGTTATAAAACCAATGGCCAGTAAAGTTGTGGGGTATATTTTGAATCAGTGAGTTCACAGCCATGTAGGCTGGCAGAGGCCGACTTAAAGAGAAACTGCTCGTTGGAGCTTTCTTGCTTCATCTGAAATTGCAAAAACACCAGAGATGTTCCTCTTGCAGCAGATCAGAGCTGAAAAGCAGAAAGTTCCCTGGAGGACGCAGCGAGGTTCTGTTTCTGTCATTTTCACAATCGTTTGTTATAATACTTTGAGTTAGGACATGGACCCACTCTAGGGGAAAGGCAACTAACAGGAACAACATGTTTGAGTGTATTCTGGATTTTGAAAAAACATAGAGACTCTGCTGGAGGTGTCAAGCAAAGGATTGAGGGAGTGGAAGAGGAGAGAGGGTTGGACCAAAGCTTCTGTTTCATGTAGCGTGCTTGATTTGTTTATTCCGCATCCATGTCAGGGTTGAGATAGGCTGCTCTTTTCTTTATCTCCTGTTCCGCTCGGCCCGGGCCAAGAAACATGCTCTGGTTTTGTGCTGGTTGCCGGCCATGGCTGCTGTGTTTGCTTTAGATATCTATTACCTTGGAAATACATCCTGCAATTAATCACAGGCTTGAGGGACCAGAATGCAGGTCATCTCTCACCCAAAGACACACATTTAATAATAATTATTCAGTTCTACTGACACACAAATTGTAAGTTTTACAGAAAGTAGGTGAATCTTACAAAAATTGTTCAGGTCATAGTTTTCCAGAAAAAAAAATAAAAATAAAATAAGAAAACTATAATAATAATAAAAAGGCTAATATTTTGCATAATGAAAATAAAGCATTTTTTAGGATAATTAATGTATTTAGCATTGTGGCATTTAGGGATGCACCCATGTATCAGCCACAAATATTTATCGGCCAGTTATTAACCACATCGGCAAAAACATCGGCATATCGGTCATAAGCTTAAAAAGCAAATATGAAAATCGATGGTTTATTTAGAATTAATTGCATAAATGTATTGTATTGTATATACAGTTATTATCACAATTGGTTTTTCCTTTTCTCCAACATCAGTCTTTGCTAACATTTAAAAAAAATATATATATACATATATATTTTTATCTTTCTTATCTTTCATTTATCTTTAATTTTCAATGTATCATTCTTAAACTTTTGGCCAGCTATGTGTTCAACAGATCCACTCCACATTCAATAGAAATGATTTATTGTTAGAGCATTAAAATATATTTTGTACCTTTTTGTAATTTTTTTAAAGCATAATTACTATGTGATGACAAAATAAGGTATGTGGCAAAATTTCGAATCAGCCTAGTTTTATATTAAAATCATTAACAGACATACTTTTTCATATTAGTGCATCCCTAGTGACATTATTTTTATTGGAATGTGTGGCAGGGCAGAGGGCGGGGCAGGGTCGTGATTCTACATACCCAGTCCCTTATCAGGCTAATCAAGCCTCCAAGAGGGATAAAGGCCGACTGCGGAGGATGGTGCGGGAGAGAGAGATCGTTTACGGACATGTCTCGCTGCCGACCGCCTGAAGTGGGAGAACCGCTGCAAGGGGCGGGGGAGACCCCTTCTGTTCGCCCAGAACCCGGCGGGGCATTCCGTCCGCCAGGGGCTGGAGGACTGCCTCCGATCCGCCTGTCGTCCGTTAGAGGGTGGAGGAGTGGCAGAGGAACAAGCTATGGCGTATCGGAGAACTGACAAGTAAGTGTTTTTTTTCATCTCTCTCTCCTCTCTCTCTCTCTCTCTCACTGCCTCTCCGCATTGGCCTTTTCCCTCTCGTTTAATTTTTACAGTGTTTTTTGGGGGGGTACTACGCTGTTACAGGAAGTACCCCCCATTTGTATTATTTCTGTTTCCCTCCCCTTGTCCCCTCCCTCATGCATGTAGACGGGGATGACCCGCCAGCAGACGGGGCGAAAGGCATGCCCCTCCCCAGGGAAGGGGGTACGTCATGCCGGGGGCTCCCCAGCCTGAGAGAACGAGGTAGGAATGTCGCAGGGCGGAGGGCGGGGCCGGGTCATGATTCTACACACCCGGTCCCTTATCAGGCTAATCAAGCCTCTGTGAGGGATAAAGGCCGACAGCGGAGGATGGTGCGGGAGAGAGAGTTCGTTTACGGACATGTCCGTCGTGTGTGTGAGTTTGTCTTTTGTTTTAGTTAATTATTAAAATATTATTTATATTGACAAGCCGGTTCTCACCTCCTCCTCTCCGTTGAACTGCTTTACACAATGTTATTATACACTTTCTGAACACTTTAGGAACACTAAGGTCCTAATAAAGTGCCCGAAATGGTCTTCAGCTGTTGTAGAACATCCGCCTCAAGGTTTGACGTGTTACGCATTCTGAGATGCTATTCTGCTCTCTACAATTGTACAGAGTGGTTATCTGAGATACCATAGCCTTTCAGTCAGCTTGAACCAGTCTGGCCATTCTCTGTTGACCTCTCTGATCATCAAGGCATTGCCGTCCGCAGTGCTGCTGCTCACTTTATGTTTTTCGCACCATTCTGAGTAAACTCTAGAGAATGTTGTGCGTAAAAATCCCAGGAGATCAGCAGTTACAGAAATACTCAAACCAGCTGTCCGGAACCAACAATCATGCCATGGTCGAATTCACTATGATCAAATTTTTTCCCCATTCTGATTGTTGATGTGAAAATTATCTAAAGCTTCTGACCCATATCTGCATGATTTTATGCATTGCAATGCTGTCACATGATTGGCTGATTATCGCATGAATAAGTAGGTGTACGAGTGTTCCTAATAAAGTGCTTAGAGTCTGTAGATTGTGTAGAGAAGTCCAATTCATTGTAGTAAATCAGTTCATTCGGATGATTCATGGAAATGAACCAGTTGAAATAAATGAGTCACCAATTCACTTAAATGTAGAGTCGTGAAGTTTGGGTTTCGTGAGATTCACCCTTATGCACATACTTGAATGCAAAGGCAGAGAAAATCTGAATTGCTCTGACATGGCAAAATCTTTGGTGTGCTTTGACTTTGAAGTGGAATATGTAGGGCTGCTTTGTATGTTGCTATGTTGTTATTAATCTATATTTTCATTTATTCGTCCTCACACTGTGCTTCTAAAAACCCACAAAGGTATGAGGGCCTCCTACTGCACGGGATCCGTCTTAAAGTGTGTAAGAAAAACAAGCCGCACAGCAGATTGCTGGTATGAGGCACTGCAGAAAGTGTGTCCTGATAAATGCAGGTTGATCAAAATGCTGGGAATATTTTCAGTGAGCTGTGCGGTATGCAGAAGCAGGGGTTGCTGAGTTGAAACATGCTTAGAGATGTCCAGTAAAACAGCATTGCCTCCAGAGCTCCAGCTGTGGTCCTCTGTAATGAGCATATAAAGAAAGCCTTTATTAAAACATGCCACGGTATGCGCTGTCAATCATGAGAGGCCAGGCTCTTACGCCCTTGTATATTTATCTTGATACAGGTCACATTTTCATGGGGTTTGAAAGATATTGGCAAAATAAATAGATGGGGTAATTATGTTAGCCTCAGTCACCATCTTTTTTCCACACAATAAAAGTGAATGTGACTGCGACTGTGCCTAACATCATCTTTTGTGTTCCAAAGAAGAAAGAAAGCCATGCCAGTTTGGAACAACATGAGGGTGAGTAAATGATAACAGAATGTTCAATTTTGGGTGAACTATCCCTTTAATACACAGGACAGGACAAAGTTATCCTTAGTTTGGATATGGACAAAGTCCTCCTTGGGCAATAAAATTCAAATGAGCACCTTAGACTTTCTATTTAATCTTCTAAAATGAGGCAGCATTGGCAATCTCTATGTCCATTCCAGAGTTCTATTGAAGCCTGCAGCTGTTCAGTACAAAGGAAGTTCAGCCAATGTTAGTGACTGTTTTACCTTTGGATTTAGAGCGTAAGCAGAAAAAGAGACTTGTTTCTCATCCTTCAGAAGCTCTGACTGGCTGAATCTGCTGGGCAGAACTTCAGACACAGGAAAATAAACATCCAGAGCTGAAACATTCAAATGTCACAGGACATGGTGACTTTCTAAGCGTGTTCATCTGTGTTTTTTATGTATTGTATTTACAGCCGAAATAAAGAACACACTTTATATAAAGACGATAGAAAGTCATGGCACTCTATAAAATAAATAGTTCACCCAAAAATTTTAATTCTGTCATTATTTACTCATACTCATATCACTCGAAAACCTATAAAGTGTTTAATTTGAAAATAAATAAAACATATATAAATGTATAATAAATACAATATAAGTTGGTGAATAAAATGGTTAATTTCAAGTAATTAAATTGCTAAATTGTTTATTTTAGCCTGTTCATTTACATTAACCATCCATTAGAACCAATTCACTGAAATGAATTGCATTTTTTTACTCTACACATAATTTAACTGATAAAATTTATATTTTAGCTGGTTCATTTACACAACTTATTCAAACTAACATATTCACTAAAATTAATGGAAAGTCTCTTCATATACATATAACTGAACACTTTCAAGACCCATTCAAATCAACCGATTCACTAAAATTAATTGAACATTTCTATGCTAAATATAATTAAACTGAATGACATGTTTTTGTAGCCCCTTTATATAGGGGTTGAACTGATGAAAAGTTTATTTTTGGCCAATTCTTTTACATTAATCATCTGAATGAACCAATTCACTAAATTAATCTCTCTATGTTACATATAATTGAATTGGTGACTCAATTTCACTCTTTTGATCAAACCTAGATAGAACCCATTTCCATCAGCCATCGCTCCAACACCTTATTCTTGAGCAATCATGCTAAATTGCTAATTTGATAGTAGAAAATCACTTGCCATTATATTAAACACAGTTGAAAGCTTTTTGGTTCTTTAAATTAAGCTTAACAGTGTATTTGTGTTTGTTTTGAGTTGCCACAGTATGTAATAGACTGTCTTAAAGGGTAACTAAACACCTGCTCAGAGTCTGACTCCACCCACTAGAAATATTTGAAAATGCTGGAAAAGTGGGCAGACCCCGGCGGGGATAGAGAGGGGGGGGGCACCTGAGACTCCTAGTGACGGATTCATTGACAGCTGCTGTCAGACTCTATGTTATTATTATTCCTCACACGGTCGCAAGACGACATGTACATGAATCTGGCGTGGTGAGCTGGAACATGCTTACGTCAGCTGTCACCGCTTACGTCACGAAGTACCGCAACAGCCAATAGGAAAATTCAACTGCAGTAGCCACCGTTCAACCTGAAGAGGGCAGCACTCAGACGTTTTTACACCATATATTGTAGAATTAAAACACTTTATACACAAATGTCAAAAAAATTACTTGAATCAATGACCAGTACTAATAAAGCCCCATGCTTACAGATCATTAACTAAAAAAAGTTGGTTTAGGGTTTAGTTACCCTTTAAGGTCAATATTAGGTAAAAAATGGCAAAAAAACGTTCTCTAGAAACTCGTCAATCAATCATTGTTTTGCAGAATGAAGGCTATGCAATGATTGAAATTGCCAAATAACTGAAGATTTCATACAAATGTGTAAACTACAGTCTTCAAATACAAAGGACAACTGGCTCTAACAAGGATAGAAAGAGATGTGGAAGGCCAGATGTTCAACTAAACAAGAGGATAAGTACTTCAGAGTCTCTAGTTTGAGAAATAGACACCTCACATGTCCTCAGCTGACAGCTTCATTGAATTCTACCCGCTCAACACCAGTTTCATGTACAACAGTAAAGAGAAGACTCAGGGGTGCAGCCTTATGGGAAGAATTGCAAAGAAAAAGCAACTTTTGAAACAGAAAAACAAAAAGAAAATGTTAGAGTGTGCAAAGAAACAGACATTTTACAACAGATATTTGGAAAAGAATGTTATGGATCTTAAACCCATTGAGCTTTTGTTGAATCAGCTTGAATGTAAGGTGCATGATAAGACACTTCTATGGTAAGTGCTACAGGAAGCGTTGGGTGAAATGTCATCTGGACAAACTGACAGCTAGAAGGATCTGCAAAGCTGTCATTGCTACACGTGGAGGATTTTTTTATGAGAACTCTTTGAAGTAGTTTCTCTTTGAATAGTTTTTTCAAATTCATTTAGTTCATTTACACAACCCATTCAGACAGACCATTTCACTCAAATGAATTGAACGTCTCTACGCTACATTTAACTGAACTTACTTAACTTTTATTTTAGCCAGATCATTCACCAGACCCATTTTAATGAAGTGATTCGCTAAAATGAATCGAAAGTCTCTACGATACGTATAATTAAACTGAAGAAAAGTTTATTTGAGCCGGTTCATTTACATGACCCATTCGAACTGGAATGATTTGATTCACTAAAATGAATCAAACTGTCTGAACGAAATTCTCTATGCTACATAACATTACATACATTAAACTCTCCGAACATTACTGTGTGTGTAGATTATGACAGAATTTTCACTTTGGGTGAAGGGATGATGAAGATCAATGGAAGATGAAGACATTCCCCTCTTAACAGGAGGTTTTAGATTCTTTTCTCAGAAGGTCCATCAGAAGTAACTTGCTAAAGAATGTAATGAATTTATTTTCCCTACCATTGCATTGTAAAAATATCTACATATCCCTGAAGGCTTTTGACAAGGAGCAGGTGAGATACCCATAAATCACAGATCCATAAATTCTATGCCCTTCTCTTGTTGCTTGTTTTCCACTGATAACTTCTCTGAATCATGCACATTTAAAAGTCCATTGATTTAAACATAGTGCCTTTGTCAGCTACTCCACTGAAATTCGTGTGCCTAAAATAACAATGGGTTAGCCCTAATATGGGATGGACTTCAAGAAATTTTAAATAATAAGGCAGGGTAATATTTTTCACCAGGTCTAGCTTGTCACATTGGATTGATTAACTATATTTGTTTTAGATTTTTGGAACGTGTAACAGAGGTCCCATTACTCTCTGGCTGACATGGTAGAGTTAGTGTAACTGGGATTTCATAAAAACGAACCACAGAAAATGGGAATTGCATTACCAACATCAAAGGCTATAAGTTTCATATGGTGTGTACAATGAGTTTTTATATGGTGTGTACAATTAGTATATAATTAGTATGTTGCTTCACTATTTGGCTATAAACCTCCATGTGGAAGGGTGGGAAGACTGTCCAGTGTCCACAGAATGAATATGGACACTTAAGCCACACTTGAATCGTTTATGTCTTTGCATTATACTGTATAGCAAAAATATCAAGTGCCATTGATATGAAAGAAAGATAGCGCAAGCATACTTTTCAAGTAAAACATTTCACAAGAAGTAGTTTGGGAGATTTTAAATGATTAAAGATATGCTGTTCAAAATAAATATTAAAAACATTTGGTCATTTTCTATGCTTGCTCTGCTATTGCACCTGTGTAATCTTGGGGGAGAACTAACGAATCGGTTACCTTACGTAACCTCGGTTCTCTCTAGAAGAGGGAACGAGTATTGCGTAAGCTAGCTTACGCTACGGGAAAGATTAATCTTTTCTGAGATATTGAAGCCAAAAAATTTATTTTGTATCCATTGTCAACGCAGTGCAGCAACTGCATACCTTGAGCGGGCTAGCTAGCGAGCTCATAGGTTGCTCTGCGGCAACTGCTGCAGCCTATAGAGCGAACTTGAGTGAACTTGCGTCCAATGACAGAGCCCGCGCCGTCACTGTATCAAAGCCCGCCAAAATGGGCGTGGCTAGAGTGCATATAAGCGTAAGTTCAGTAGGCTGGAACCCTGGTTTTCATTGAATGAAGTGAAAATCGCTGCGTGGCGCGAGCACGCCGGCTACGCAATACTCGTTCCCTCTTCTAGAGAGAACCGAGGTTACGTAAGGTAACCAATTCATTCTCTTACGAGAGGTTCTCTCGTATTGCGTAAGCTAGCTTACGCTCACGGAACCCATTGTCAACGCTGTGCGCGCCAAGCATCCACTGCATGAGCCCCGGGGTGGGGGACCGGGGAGCCCTTGTGAGTGGGGAATAATATTTGGCCGGCAAGAGTGCGGGCCAGTGTGTGTGTAATACATAAGCACATAGTGGGAAGGGAAAGACAGAGCGGCGGTGCCGGTCTGTGTGGAATGTGTCCCATCAGTGCAGCTCACCAGGGGAGCTGTAGCGTATTAAACCGCTAGTAGTTTTGCCTGCAGGGCGGGCACTTCCAGATTGTAAAATCTGACAAAGGTGGAGGGAAGCCCAGCCCGCTGCCACACATATGTCGTGAATGGAAATCCCGCTGGACCATGCCCACGAGGAGGCCATGCCTCTAGTGGAGTGAGCCCTAATGCCTAACGGGCATGGTAGGTCTTTGACGCGTGCGCGGCAGCAATAGCGTCCACTATCCATCTAGACAGTGTCTGTTTCGAGGCGCGAAACCTTTGGTGCGCCCTCGAGCGAAGCGAAAAGCTGCTCAGAGCGTCTGAAAGAGGCGGAGCGCGCAGTATACAATCTCAGTGCTCTGACTGGGCAAAGGAGATTGGCGTCGCGTTCGCTATCGGATGCTGGCAGCGCCGATAGGGAAATGATTTGTGCTCTGAAAGGAGTACCGATCACCTTGGGGACATAGCCGTGTCTAGGCTTTAAAATGACCTTGGAGTTACTTGGTCCAAACTCAAGACACGCAGTGCTGACAGACAGCGCATGAAGGTCTCCCACACGTTTAACTGATGACAGGGCAGTCAGAAAAACGGTTTTGAGTGTAAGGTATTTCAAATCCACGGATTGAAGCGGTTCGAAAGGGGGCTTTCATAGCCTGAGAACTACTGGAAAGATCCCAGATAGGAACCGATGGGGGCGCGGGGTTCATCCTTCTAGCTCCCCTGAGGAAGCGGATGACCAGCTCGTTTTTCCCAGTGACTGGCCGTGCAGGGGTTCAGCGAGCGCCCTGATGGCCGCCACGTACACTTTGAGAATGGATGGGGATCTGCCCTTATCCAGCAGCTCTTGTAAAAACACGAGCAGCGGCGACACCCCACATGTCCGTGGGTCCAGGTCTCTGTCGGTGCACCATTTTGAAAACACAGACCATTTGGTCGCATAGAGTCTTCTCGTGGAAGGGGCTCTAGCGTGTATGATAGTGTTTATTACTCCTTCTGGCAAAGCGACGGGTAGTCGTTGATCACCCAGCGTGCAGCCCAGCGCTCTGGGTGGGGATGCCAGATCGTGCGCGAGCTTGAGAGAGGAGATCTGCTCTCACTGGAATGGGCCACGGGGCTGTCAGTGACAGCTGCGTAAGCTCCGGGAACCATGTCTGATTCTCCCAGCGTGGGGCTATGAGGAGCACCGAGTGGCGCGTTTCCCTGATCCTCTGCATTACCTGTGGCAATAGCGAGGCGGGAGGGAAGGCGTAAAGCGGGCGGGTGGGCCAGTCCTGGGCCAGCGCGTCCTCGCTTCGAGAAAAATACTGGGCAGTGAGAGTTCTCTTCTGGCGCTAAAGAGGTCTATCTCTGCTCTGCCGAATATGCTTCATAACTTCTGGACTGTTTGAGCGTGCAGGGACCATTCCCTGGGGAAATATTGTCTCTGGACAGTCTGTCTGGGCCGTCGTTCAGGTGGCCTGGCACGTCGCGTCGCCCTCAGCGGCGCAGGTGGCACTGGGACCAACTCAGTATGCGTTTTGTCAGATGGAAGAGGTTCCTGGATCTGACACTGCCCTGGCGGTTTAGATAGGATACCACAGATCTGTTGTCGAGCGGACCAGGGCGTGGTGACCCTGAATGACCGGGAGAAAGCGCCGCGGCGTGCTCGACCACTATCATTTCCAGACAATTTATGTGAAGGAGCTTTTCCTGAACTGACCATAGGCCAAAAACCGGAGAGCCCTCGCGAGACTGCGCCCCAACCCGTGTTGGGCGCGTCTGTCGAGATGACTTTCGGCGAGATACAGCTCCCATCGTCACTCCCGCTGATACCATTCGGCCACTGCCCAGGGCTGCAGAGCTGAGATACAGGTCTGAGTCACTCTGATCGGCTGGCGGCCCATGGCCCAAGCCCGGCGAGGCGCTGGTGTTTAGCCAATGCTGAAGCGGGCTCATGCACAGTAAACCCAGCTGAAGTACTGCTGCGGCTGAGGCCATGTAACCTAGCATTCTCTGAAATTTTTTCAGAGGCGTGAGGCTGTTCATCTGAAAGGACGCGGCTAGTCGCTGAACACGGCGCTGCACTGTGTAGATAAGCGAGCCGTCATCGCCATGGAGTCTAGTTCTATTCCAAGGAAGGAAATTGCCTGACTGGGCTGTAGTGAGCTCTTGGTCCAATTGACTGCAAGACCCAAACTGTTCAGATGACTGAGGAGAACTGTCCTGTGAGACAGAAGCTCCGTATGTGACTGTGCCAAAATCAGCCAATTGTCCAAATAGTTCAGAATTCGCAAGCCCTGACTCCGCAGGGGTGCGAGCGCCACATCCATGCACTTTGTGAATGTACGGGGTGCTAAAGACAGGCCGAACGGAAGGACGGTGTATTGGTAAACCTGGCCGTCGAAGGCGAATCTCAAGAACGGCCTGTGACGGGGATTTATCTGAATCTGAAAGTAGGCATCTTTCAGATCGAGAGAAATAAACCAGTCCCCTGGCGCATCATGCGCGAGGAGTTTCCTGATTGTAAGCATTTTGAACGGTCTTTTTGCGAGCACCTTGTTCAAAACCCTGAGATCTAATATTGGTCTGAGGCCGCCGTCTTTCTTGGGGACAAGAAAATAACGGCTGTAAAACCCCGACTCAGCTCAGAGAAGGTGGCACTCTCTCTATGGCCCTTTTGCACAGAAGGTTTGCTATTTCTGAGCGAAGCATGCAGGCTGCTTCCGTGTTCACAGTAGTTTCGAGCCAGCTCTGAAGCGGGAGGGCGGCGATCGAACTGTAGCAAATAGCCCTGCTTTACTGTGCTTAACACTCATTTGGATATCCCTGGGATAGCTTTCCACGCTTTGAAGCGTAACGCTAGAGGGTGAATGGCCAAGTCGCCCTGATTGCCGCACACAGCGAGCTGAACAGAATGTCTGAGCGCGCTTACTGTGCTTATGCATGACTGTTCGCAGACAGCAGGGACAGGCTGTTCTGTGAGTGACTTCCCGATTGAGGTGAATGGGGAAAGAGTCACATCTGTGAAGTGATGCGCGAGCATAGTCACGGGCATGGGACTTACATACAGAGAGGTGTTTGCTGGGCGTGTGACAGAGCGGGCAGAGAAGGGGCGCGCGCACGGATTCGTGGGCGCGTTTATTGATTCCTGGGCCGAGGAGGAGGCTTGGGAGCCTGACCACTCCTCGCTGTCCGAAGCCATGATGGAACAGCAGCCCTTATCCTCCGCCTCGTCATCCGAGATGGCAACAGTGCGGCCGCTCGGCGGCAACTGTGCGTCCCAGGGGGGCGGGGAGGGTGAAAGCGAGGCTCGAGGGAGAGGCTCCGGCGAGGTAGTTGCTTCTAACACCGGTTCCGGCAGCCTTTGGGAGCGGCGCTTCTTTCTGCGCAGCGAAACGAAAGGCGGCGCGGCGGCTTTGGTTTTGAGTGCTTCGAGTCGAGCCCGCAGGGTCCACATCGGAAGCTCCTCGCAGAGGTCGCATCCGCCGTCAGCGAGGGCGAGCTCTGCATGTTCCAGTCCCAGGCAGAGAGCGCATATGAGGTGGCGGTCTCCGGCGCTGAGAGGGGCGCGGCATGAGGCGCAGGTGGTGCGAGGCATCTTTAAAAAGACGCTCGTTGGTCTTTTTGTGAAGTTCGCTGAGGAACTAGCTTGCTCTAAAAAGGATACGTCACCGGATGGCGTAGCTCGCAGGACGGCTGAAGGTGGCGAAGACGGCCGGCTTCTTTGAGCGCTGTCCAAGCTTGCTAGATGCCCCTCGAACAGCGACGCGGCTTCTGCAGTTCAGAGATGCGAAGAGCTTCGCTGAATAGATGAAAATCAGGGTTCCAGCCTTCGAACTTACGCTTATATGCACTCTAGCCACGCCCATTTTGGCGGGCTTTGATACAGTGATGGCGCGGGCGCCTGTCATTGGACGCAAGTTCACTCAAGTTCGTCTATAGGCTGCAGCAGTTGCCGCAGAGCAACCTATGAGCTCACTAGCTAGCCCGCTCAAGGTATGCAGTTGCTGCACTGCGTTGACAATGGATACAAAATTAAGGATAATTTTTTGGCTTCAATATCTCAGAAAAGATGAATCTTTCCCATAGCGTAAGCTAGCTTACGCAATACGAGAGAACCTCTCGTAAGAGAACTTAGGCTAATGCAATTAAATTCAAACATCTTAAGTGCCTAAAGGTGTCCAAATATTTTTGGGGGCCATTGTAGTTTTGTTTGCCTTGCACAAAGGCGGGAAAATAAAGCTGAAAAGATTGCAATATGTTTTTGGCATAAAGATAGAACCTTGGTGACTCTTACACATACTGTACAATAGCCAACAACTCCAGTGGGGAAATAGTGGCAATGAAACATGAAAACTGGATCAAATTTTACAAGTGCTTCCATTTTCCATGCTGTCGACCAAAACATTCCGAGATAATTTAAGACATCTGTTGGTCATCAAGAGGATATGCATGCTCTGTCTTTGGAGTATGATATTTACACCTACTTGACAATTACTGGAATATCACACCAGCTATAACACACTGGATGTTATATCGGAATTATCGCCAAAGAAATCACATATATTACAGTCCCTTGATCACGATACTCCAAACTGCTCTCATGGCTTTGATTTCAGAGGGAATGAAGTTTGTCATCAATTAATTATATTCAAATGGAAAAATGGAACAAAATTAGAAAAGTCCAGTTATCATGTGGGATTTAAAACTTCAAAAATTGTTTTCAGGCATTATTTCTTTGGCGTAAGGCAAACATGTATCATATACAGAAAAGAAGAAGATAATTAGCGAAAACAGGAAAGTGGATTAAGACAAATTGTTGCCATTTTGTAGGTGCTCATGAGGAACATATAAACTTAAGATGTTCAGCCCAAGATGACACACACAGGTGACCTGTGACCGAGAGGTCATGGTGTTCAGCCCTCCATGGATTTTATTACAGAGCCTTCAGGGCAAAGCCACTTTCCTGTAACTGGAGTAAGGAAGTATTTTGGAAAACCATTGTTTAAAGCAATCAACCTGTGATTGGAAGTCGTAAAAGTCCCTGGCAATTTTGACATTTCACAGAAACCCAAGTTGTTTTAGAGAGAACCCTAAATAACATTTAGAACTTGCACATTTCTCATCAAATTCAAGAGTTACCTATCTCCATTCGTAAGGCCCTCTATGGTTAATTCCCAGAGATATGGGGCTGTCGATGTGGCTCCATCTGAAAATTGTTACATTTGACCCAATTGCAAAGGTTGAAAACAAAATGTGGGTCAAATGGTATGTAGCTAGTTTTTTCTCATCCAACGAAACAAAGATCAGAAGTACAAATATATGTTGAAAGTAGAAATGTACCTTGATTTATTGACAAACAATAATGTAAAAATCCAGATTTTTTTTTTTTTGTCTAATACACTATTATTAAACATTAAGCACAGCTGTGGCTCTTCAGTTAGTTTATGCAGAGTTGGGTAGTAACACAATACATTTACTCAATTACATTTACTTGAGTAGGTTACTCAAGTAAATTTCAAATTAAATATTTTTACTTCTTTACAATGGGCGGCATTCCAGTTGTTACATTACTGGGTTTAATTTGAATTAATGTGTAATTTATTGAGAGATTATTGAATGGGGCTTTTACGAGAGTGGAAGTTCACACTGAGGTGCGTGCTGCTGTCACAGACTGTCACTCAAGTCATTAGTGCAGCAGCATCAAACTCTTCAAAAGTGAAACACTTTCTTCACTCCGCACAGTGAAAAAAAAAGAATAGTTTCATCATGCAATGCCTTCATTTAACACCAAGACAAGCGGATATTTCAAGATTAAAATCACAGCTTCAATTTAAGGCAGCACGCTGAGGTAAGATTTGGCTCTAATGCTAACACGGGCTTTTCTGTGTGAATGTGATGGTAATTTTCAGGGTTATTCTGTAACTGGGCTCTTATGACATCAGTTTTTTTAGTGTACATTTTTAAATCAGTGCAACAATATATCAGTGTATTTATGCATTTACCCGCGCCTTCGCAGGGGTAGTGGAAACTATCGCAGCTACTTCAGGTGGATTAACTATAAATCCATGTAAACATCCAAGTTAAGTGTAAATAAATGCCTTGGCTCTGCTGTTCGCATGATTGACAACTGGAGCGTGAACAGACAGCATTTCTGCGCGTGCACAATGAGGTGCGTGGGCGGCGCGTGAGAGATGTGCAGGCACGAGGCGATCGTATGGCGAAAAGAGTGGCTGTGTCTGAAATCGTTCACTCGTTTACTGTTTCCTATGTAGTGAATGGCAGTTATTGCACTATATCTCAGCAGTGAGTGAACAAAATGAGTGAGTGAATTAGGATGCTGACGTATACACAAAACTTCTGATCTCTGGGGCTGTCACAGAAATAAAAAATAACATATGAACTTTTAAAATACTTGGGCCTTACTTGTTGTTCTTATTAAATTATATATTAATACAATAAATCTTCATTCTGTTTGTCATTTCTAATATATACTGTATTGTGTTCTATCTCTATATTATGCTACATTCTACCACTAGGTGGCACTGTCATAAAGTAGGTATTAGTTGAGAGAGTAAGAGATGAAGAGAGGATGACTACTGAATGTAACAAGCTTGCTACGGTGTGTTTGCTAATAAGAATTGTCATAGTAATGTAAATGCTCCCTGTTGAATGAAACAGCCCTTGTTGAACTTTCTGGCATTCTTCAACACTACATACTGTTAGTTAATATAAAGAATGAACACATTTGATCAAATAAAGACAAGTCAAGTAAAATCAAGTGGTTTTTATTGTCGTTCAGCCATATACAGTTAGTACAGTACACAGCGAAACATGACAATGTTCCTCCAGGACCATGGTGCTACATAAAACAACATAAGACAAACACAGAACAACATGAGACTACACAGACTAAATAATATTTCTACATAAAGTGGATGTGCAAACGTGTGCAAAAAAGTATGGACAGTACAATAAATTACTAAAAGGAAAAGGACAATAAACACAGTAACAGACAGTCCATTGCCGACCAGTACACATTTGTAATGAATAGTGCAAAAAGATGACACTTTCTAAAAATGCGATATGTAAACATAACATACTATGAAATAGTGTTCTATGGACATAGCAGTTATCGAGGTACCAGCCAGGTATAAAGTGACAATGAATTAAAGTGCAACTCTGGACATGTGCAAAACTTGGATGGTGTACACGTGTGTGTCAGTCCAGTCTCTGAGTATTGAGAAGTCTGATGGCTTGGGGGAAGAAGCTGTTACACAGTCTGGCCGTGAAGACCCGAATGCTTCGGTACCTCTTGCCAGATGGCAGGAGGGTGAAGAGTTTGTGTGAGGGTTGTGTGGGGTCATCCACAATGCTGGTTGCTTTGCGGATGCAGTGCTTTGTGTAAATGTCTTTGATGGAGGGAAGAGAGACCATCCTCTGCAGGGCTTGCGGTACGAAACAGTGCAAGTCCCAAACCAGGCAGGGATGCAGCTGCTCAGGATGCTCTCAATAGTCCCTCTATAGAATGTAGTGAGGATGGGGGGTGGGAGATGTGATTTTCTCAGCCTTCGAAGAAAGTAGAGACACTGCTGGGCTTTCTTGGTAATAAAGCTAGTGTTGAGGGATATAATATGCCTCATGACTAGCCTCTCAAAGCACTTTATGATGATGGGTGTGAGTGCGACGGGACAGTAGTCATTGAGGCAGGACACTGAAGACTTCTTTGGCATGGGGATGATGTGGTGGCCTTGAAGCACGTTGGAACGAAAGCGCTGCTCAGAGAGATGTTGAAGATGTCGGTAAGAACATCTGCCAGCTGGTCTGCACATCCTCTGATCACTCTGCCAGGAATGTTGTCTGGTCCAGCAGCCTTCCGTGGGTTGACTCTACATAGAATTTTCCTCACATCAGCCATGGTAAGACAGAGCACCTGGTCATTGGGAGGAGCTGATGATGTGTACTCCTCCAAGTTGGTAGAGTTGCCATATGTTGCAGCCTCCCTGGACATGTGCCAGTCAGTACACTCAAAACAGTCCTGAAGAGCAGAGATGGCTCCTGCTGGCCAGGTTTTCACCTGCTTCTGAAGTGGTTTTGTGTGCCTGACGAGCTGTCTGTATGCTGGGATTAACATAACAGAGATGTGGTCTGAGTAGCCGAGGTGGGGGTGGGGCTCCGCCCGGTATGCGCCTGGGATGTTTTTGTAAACAAGATCAAGCATGTTCGCCCCTCTCATTGCAAAGTCCACATACTGATGGAATTTAGGGAGCACTGTCTTGAGATTCGCATGGTTGAAATCTCCGGCGACAATAAACAGTCCGTCAAGGTGAGCGTTCTGCAGTTTACTAATAGCCTCATACAGTTCACAGAGCGCTTCCTTAACATTAGCGCTGGGGGGAATGTAAACTCTGGTTATAATGACAGTGGTGAATTCCCGTGGTAAATAAAAAGGTCTGCATCTAACAGTCACAAGCTCCACCAGCGATGAGCAGTAGCTAGAAACTAGCATAGAGTTCTTGCACCATTCCATGTTGATGTAAACACACAAGCCACCACCGCGATTCTTACTGCACAGAGCTGCATTTCTGTCAGCACGAAATGAGGCGCAGCAGTCTCTAACCACTCAAGCTGCGTAGTCTGCTGGAGTCGGATGTATTCCAGTTTATTGTCCAGGGAGCGAACATTTCAGAGCAGGATAGACGGGAGAGCCAGCCGGCTAGGGTTTGTCTCTTTATCCAAGATCTTGGATCTTGGATAAAGAGTACATTTTAAAATGCATCAGTGTATTTTGCCTCTCTATATGTTATTTTGTTATTTTAATCAAGTACTGATTTGTCAAAAAGTTATTTAATACATTCAGCATGAAAGAAACATTGCAGGAGTGAAGGAAGCAGTAAACTTCCAGCTTGTACGCCTTCACTGTGGTGGATTGTGGGCAATTGATTGTCGTTGCATTGTGAACGAGTGGCTCACTCAGAATTCAGACAATACTACAAAATGTCGGACACCCGAAATAGTGCACTATAAAGTGGATGGGGGTGGTTTCAGACACAGCGAGTGTTCCATGATCAGGGTTGGTGCGGCAGGTTAGAGTGCGGCTGTACTGTTGTACAGAACAATTGATCTAAATTCCTTCGACACTGAAAACTGGAACTACACTGAAATAAGAATTTGTGATATTTAAAGCTATAAAATAGCTAAAATAGGCATTAATACAACATGATCTTGCTTTGGTTTATATTTCAGCATTATATATAATGTCCTTGTGGGACATTTTCATGTTTTCACCATAATAATTACTAATAATGTTTCCAAACCTCTCTTATTAACAAATTCATCCAGATCTGATAGAAAGCCTTAAAGGGATAGTTCACCCAAAATGTTTTGTTCTCATTATTTACTCAACCTTATGCCACCCCAGATTTGTATGACTTTCTTTCATCTGCTGAACTCAAATGTCAGCTCTGTAGGTCTATACAATGCAAGTGAGTGGGTGGCAACATTTTAAAGCTAAACAAAATCACATAGGTCAGCATAAAAGTAATCCATAAGACTCCAGTGTTTAAATGAATATATTCAGAAGCGATGCGATAGGTGTGGATGAGAAACAGAGAAACAGATCACCTTCACATTCTTTTTCTAGTGTTTTTGGTGATTCACATTATCTGCATATTGCCCCTGCTGTCTAGCAAATAATGACAAATATTGATCTGTTCTTTACCTATCATATCACTTCAGAAGTTTGGATTTAACTGCTGGAGTCTTACGTATTACTTTTATGCTGCCTTTATTTGATTTTTGGAGCATCAAACTTTTGGCCTATAGAGCTAAAATATTCTTCTAAAATGTTTTATTTGTGTTCTGCAGAAGAAAGTAAGTCACACACATCTGGGATGGCATGAGGGTGAGTAAATTATGAGAGAATTTTCAATTTTGGGTAAACTACACCTTTAATGTGATAGCTCAGCCATAATTTAATATTGTGTCATAATTTCCCTACCCTTAAAATGTTCCAAACCAGTGTGACACTTTGTATTATGTGGAACACAAAATATGTCAGACAGAATGTTAGAGACTTTCTTAAATGTGGAGAGGAAACAATTCACTGAAAGTAAGTTGTGACTCAGGCAAACATTCTGTCTAATATCTACTTTGTGTTGGATGGAACAAAGAAAGTCATATAGGTTTGGAACAACATGATGGTGAATAATGACAGAATTTCCATTAATAATAATAATTCTGTAATACATGTTAAATGTATATTATGCAATGGAATATAGGGGAGTTAACATCTATTATGTCATTTGTGAAAGTAACTAGTCACTCACTTTTGTCTACTCTGCCCACATCTGAGTTTATGTAATACCTATATTTAGGGTTTTCCTTTAAGAAAAACACATCTGTAAAGCTGTAATATCTGTCTATCTCTGTGTAAAAATAACATAATGATGCACCTCAGTTTTGTTTTTACTTGTAGATTTTCACCACATCATAGGCGAAAATTGTTTTTGAACCCCCTCTATAAAATAAAGGATTGCTCAATAAATATTGATCCATTCAATATTTTAGCTTTCATCATCATTCATATATTTCACAAAAAAAGAAGAAAGAGAAGAAGAATTCTCAAAGAAGAAGTATCAAAAATGTTTTCTTGTACCTGTGCACAACCCATGTAGAGGTGACACACACTGTTAAATGTGTGGCCCGATCCTAGAGGCACAGCTATAAAACAATGGTTGGCTTTAATTACAATGCATGGGTGGGCCTTTATTATACTTTCCACATCCACAACCAGAATTATAAAGGGAGAGAGCAAGCATATGACTTTCTGTGTGCAACTCTCAAGCTGTCTGTATGCTAAAATTACAGCCTGAATCGGAACCTTAGCATTCTCAGCTGCTCTGGAATATATTTTTGTGTGGTTCTAAACGAGTGTGACTTGTTGACGCTGCTGTTTTGGGATCTTTCACCCATGTTCTGCCGTTCTAGGAATGTGGAAGGAACCGATGCTTAATAATTTTCAAAGGATGTTGTTAAATGGAAGCGACCAGAGAAATCACTCTTTAAATGAATCCTTTATTTAGACACTTAGGTCACAATTTTGATGAATATCATGTGGTATTTATTCAAAGAAAAAGATTGCACAAGCACACTTTTCAAGCTAAATATTTCATAAAAAAACCCGGAGGAAATGTGTATTCCCATTAGAGGAAATATATGTTGCTCTTCCACAGCTCATGAGAATAAAAAGAAAAAAATATAAACAAAGGAGGCAATTGTTGAGTATGGAGCTTGGTCTCGAAAGGATTTGATGAGAAATGTTTGAGGTTATTTAGAAATCTCTGACTTTTTTTTGGTAACTTGCCAGATCAGAGCACAATTTGAGATGTTGTTGAGACCTTTTCTAAAACTCTAGAGGAGACACAGTACTGTGATCTTTTGGGATCTTCTCACAAGAAGCAGCAGATTTAGAAGTCTTAATTTCTTATCCATTTAATCTCATTGCTGTCTAAACAATTACTTGAATACAATTTCTTCAAAAGTTCAAAGTAATCTAAAAAAAAACAATTCTATTAATATAAATATTTGAATTAAAATAATTGTCCACCAAATCAAAGCCAGGTTGAGTAAAAAAAAAAAGTCAACAGAGATGACCCCTTCAGACCCTCAAGACTGTGTGTGAAGTTTATTGAAGAAATATAGATAGTTGTTTTGACATTTTTATGAAAAGGCACATTTTGTACAGGTCACATGGAGTAACCGTGAGAAAACGTCTTGATATTCCTGACTCAAAAATTCATAAAATGGGTAATAAATATTGTTAATCTTAAATGACTGATTATGTTAATTGTATACTCTCATGTATTCAAGGTGCTTGGAACCTTTAACTTGATGGTTACACATGACATTTTTGCAGTTATTAAATCAATATTTTTGTAGAAAATTTTATAAATGGTGTTCAAATTCAAAATGTAAGAAACCAACCTGGACACAATTACACTAATACGAACATAATACACTTGTTTTAAACTAGATTTTCTGCGTCCTCCTGAGGTCGCATTTGTCAGCCGCATAAGTTATCGAGGCTGTCTCGTTTCATAAAAGCGAGTAGGACACTTCGAATGCAGCCTTCGAATGTGACCTACTTTCACGGGAATTCGGAGGATGCATGAGGTGCATCCTTCATGTATGGGCACTCACAACCCACAATTCTTTGCTTCAATGGAAATGTCTAAAAAACATTACGCCAGTTTGCCCGTAAATATGATGTTCAAACGCAAGTAATGTTAATTCTCAAGTTGAAGTATCTCAGTAGATGGGTGCAGCTTTAATATGTATAATTATATTAATATATAATTCAAATAAAGTATTAGACTAAAAGTTTCTTTTAGTCTAATACTTTTTCTTTTCTCTTTACATCATTATAACTCCTAAAATATTCCTCATACATTCCCATCCAAAGGGAATTTGTTCCCTTCTCACTCGAAGCACTCACGCTTGTTAAAGTGTGGCGTGCTGTCATATCAACCATGCTACATTCCGTTTCCATTTGTCCTATGAAGGCTACTCGTTTAATCGAGACTTGTTCAAAGGAGGATGCTCGGTACTGCAGCCTTCAAAGGAGGTATCCTACCTAGCACGCAGCCTTCGAAACGAGACACAGCTCTTGGGGCATGTAAGCAAAAATGGCTAAGAAAGGTACGTTTTGAGAAAATATCTAGTGTAATTGTAGATGCCACTTGGTTTGAAATTTTGTATCTAATGCAATAAAATTAATAAATGTTTAAGTGTGGAATGAGTGTCCAAATCCAGGGCAAAAAAATTGACTACACAAAGATAAAGCCGGAGCTCTGAAGGGAGAATTTTTTTTTTATCTACAGTATGTTTCTTAGAAAGTTCTAAGAAACCACAGTCATTTGGTTTGACTTCTCAAAAAAAAACAAAGGGTTCATTGGCATTATTTTGCGCTGATGATCTGTTTTGCATTTTCGCTTTTATGGATCTCCTTGAGGGTTGTTGCTATGGTGATTCTGTGATGTCGCAACCCCACATACACAGGATACATTATCCATACTCACTTCTGCATATAACACAGAGTGGTATCCAAGAAGTTAATATTATTTTGCAGGGTGATGGATGATTCATAAGGGAAAATAGCAACTCCGTGTTCGTGACATACTACAGTTTATGGGATTTTTACACTTTTGTGTGATTCTGGTAAATAACCATTATTGATTGCCCCTAGCTGGATGAGGAATTAATTTTACGACCTTTCACTCAAATGTAACCCTTTATTTTATAGGGCAACAGATGCAATTGTGAATCAATGCAAACTTACAAAATCAAACCTTCCCCTAACACACAGAAAAAAGTTAGATATTAAAGATTTTCTCAACTCTCCTGCTTCTAAGATGTTTCTCCTGAAAAAAAGACCTTCATCACTCCTCTAGAGTTTTAGGTCTCAGCGATGCAGTCAACTTGATACTGTTTTCTTAGGCCACGTCCACACTAATACATTTTTATTTGAATACGCATCTTTTTCTCTACATTTTGGTCTTCCTTCCACACTGGGACAGCGTTTTTGACAGCGAAAACTGAGGTACCGAAAAAACGATCTACCAAGTGTATACATTTCAAGCGCCATCTTTGCGTTGTAGTGTGGACAGGGAAAATTGAGATTTCAGAAAACGATGATTCAACCATTCAACCCAAATTAATCAAGATGGCAGCCCATGTTGTAGCGCCATTGTTGTGCCTGATATTCACTTTGATAGCATTGTTTAAGATAAATGTTACTTTGTACAACCTTCACATTGCATTCCTTCAATGGCGACGGGAACTTTTTCCCGATTGGGAAAAAGAGGACAATTACGTTTCAGACTGTACATGGAATGGCGATTTTTCACATAGTCCGTAAGGGGATTTATGAGTTTTCATATGTTTCAGTGTGGACAAGAAACTTTTTGAAAAAGCTTGAAACAATGTCAATTCTAATGAAAATAGTAGAACTAAGTATCATATGTGATAGAGATTATACAGTACAGCAGGCACTCCATCTCAAACCCATCTGGGGTTTAGTGTATCGACCGATGCTGGGTTGTGCGGTGACTGGCTGTGGACGAGACCAGAAGCAGCAGCCAGTGGAAAAGCCCACAGTGATTGAGGACTGGGGGGAACCAGAGTGAATGGTAGGGTGCAGTGGATGGTGGTGGAGTGGAGGGAGACCCCCTAATTACGCTGTAAACACAGCTGTTGATGTGACTGTAAATGTAGGGCAGCGATCGTATTCCACATGTGCCTGGTCATCTAGCACAGCTGGTTGTGCTCAAATATGTTTTGGTCGAGTGTTTTGGTATGACGCAGTTTGGTTGTCACACTGTGGATTGGACGTTGGATGTATTTCCACCAGTTATGGGCATACTTGAGGTTTTTGGAAGCACTTAACTTAAAGTGCAATCAATAACTAGTGCATCTGGCAGGTTGTTTGTAGAAGCGTAGCTATAGCACATGGTCATGCACTTAACTTCTGGTAACCATGGTTACCTAACATACTACACACAACCAGAGACTATTTAGTAGAGATTGATTGGAACCTTTTAGGAGAGTTATCATGATTCATGTTTTTTAAATACTTTATGTTTAAAAGTTGCACCACTAGTGGAACCAATTGGAATTGCAAAAATAATGATTATTTTCACACACCAACCTAACCCTAAAACTCAATATGGCTGTGACACTTGTAGGCATTTGCAGAATAGAAATTAGTTGGAAAATTTGCATTTAAATCAAAAATAATGTGCCATTGTTTTTGAAGGTAGTGCTCTTTTGGAGAGAGGTATTTGTTTTCAGCTGAACAGCCATGCAGTTGTACACTTTTATTGGGAAAATAAAAGAGCTCAGCAAGTATAATTTTGCCCAGAAACATGTGTTTCTGTTTAATAATTATAGTCTTTAACTGTGAACTGCCCCCACACACAATTTCTTACCCCAGAGCTTCCTCCTTACTACACTTGGAAACAGGCTATATGACGACCTGAGCCTGCCCTTATCGACACAGACTGTCTCTAACATCAAAGACCTTCTGCCACGCTGAAGCTACCCGGCCTGAGGCACAATGGGGCTTTTTATTGGTGAGAAGCCTGTTGAATTATTCTGACAGATCAGCACAAAAGACTGACTGTGAATTCAAAGTGAAACAGATGTATCGCTGCATAAGGCATTGATACCATTTGAACTTATTTGTCTGCTAAGTGTAGAACAATTAGCTACTTTTCATGCTAAGAGTAGATGCATTGGGTTCTTTCCATTAATAGGACACATGTTACAATCCTACTCCAACTTTTCATAAATTATTAAAGGCACAAATTCCATGTTTTTTGTCTTTTTGTAAATACTGTATATAGAGTAAATTCAATCTCAGGATTATTTCTAAATGTTAAGCACTAACTTTCACTGACCATTTGTTGAAAAGAAAATTATAATGTTGATAACCACAGAAAAATTATTTTGTGGTACAGTGAGGCACTTACTGTACAATGGAAGTGAATGGAGCCAATTTTTGGAGGGTTTAAGTCAGAAATGTAAAGCTTATACTTTTATAAATGTACATTAATTGTATTTAAACTTCAAATTAAGTTTAAATCATCGTTTTTATAGTCATTTTAGGTTTTACTGCGTTACAGTATGCTGTCATGATGAAGTTGTGAAATTGTATATAACTTTACACAGAAAAGGATATTGAGCGATTTTATAACACTAAAATCTTTGACAATTTTAAAACACACATTATTTATGTCTTGTGGCTATACTATTGAAACAGTGGGTATTTTAAGGTTTACTTAAAATTAGCCCCATTCACTTCATTGTAAGTGCTTCACTGTAAAATAGAATATGTCACAAATGCTGTCAATTGAGCTTAACTTGTATTGAACTTGGAATATTCCATTAATGTTGCAAGAGTTTCAGGCCCTATTTGTTACAAAGTAACAATGGCTCTGCATATCTCTGAATATCTTACATACAGCTGATTCTCAAAACCTAATATAAACCTCCCATTCTTGAGTTCTTGCCTGAACATGTATGACTGAGTTTGGAGGTAGTAAATTAGTCAAGTTGGGCGTCTGTTTGGTGCCTGAGGTCAACTCAGGCGGTCGTGATGGTATGGAGAGCAGTATTTCTTGGCATTACTGAA
This sequence comes from Xyrauchen texanus, assembly GCF_025860055.1. Classification (NCBI taxonomy): domain Eukaryota; kingdom Metazoa; phylum Chordata; class Actinopteri; order Cypriniformes; family Catostomidae; genus Xyrauchen; species Xyrauchen texanus. The sequence continues at coordinate 38,576,742 of NC_068291.1, forward strand.
ATATTTTACCAATACTTTTCTGCTTTATGCTGTCCTCTCAATGATTGGCAGCAGAAAGGCTTTTCAAACTGCCTGCTGTGCTGCCCCATGTCTCTCTCTTTAGCTTTCTGTCTCTCTCCCATACAGTTACAGACACCCATTTCACTCATCTATGTGGGTATATTCAGTTCCCTTATCCTGAATGTAGTTTACTATTGTCTTCTAAACCACAGATGTTTGGTTTACATTCCTCTATTGAAGAGCAGCAGGCTTCTTTGCTATTTTCTCCTCACTTTTTTCGCCCCAAAGCCAACCCACTTTTGGAAAGTGTAACAAATAGTTTTTCACAGCTGTAGTGCTTCAAAGGAGAAAAGTTAGATCTGTCAGAGATACCAGTGAGAAACATTTTTTAAACATTCCAAGATCTGTTTTAAAATAAAGGCTGTTCACAGTTGGCTGACATTTATTGTGAATGTGTTTTTAAAGCACTATTTTTGAATTGCCCACACAAACCTTTAGATCGGCATAAACGTAGGGGCTGAGTCAGGAAAAGCGGTAAGATCTTGCAGTCAAAAAGTCAAGGAGTAAGAAAATCACATAAAATGTAGGATATGAAGTGTCTCAAAACCTAGTGTGCTGCCTACCTGGACGAAATATGCCCAGGTGACATTTCACCCCATAACAAAAGGACAAATATTAATAAAAAACAAATGAAACAAAGAAAATAAAGCTTTTTTGGGGACCATTAAGATTGTTTGCATTGTGACACTATTTTCCTGACAATTAAGCACATTTCCTTAAAATTCGGAAAGTCTGAATGTTTTACTTTTGAGTTATTCTTATTAAATTCCCAGTACTATATTACAGTAAAAATTACTGCAATGCAATATTTTTTATTTGAATTAACATAAATCAGCATATGTAAATAATCTCATTTCATTTACACAAATTGTAATATTACCTGCATACATCAAACTCAATCATGCTAATTAAACAATACTATTTTCTTTAATATTTTCCCAAACTAGCTAGCCTTTTACTGAGATAAAAATACTGTAATTCAATGTTTTTATTTAAATCAGCATAAATTACAGTCATTATAACAAATACTATAATTATAAATACTTCATAAAAAATCATAATTATTGTTGCATTATTTTGCATTTTGCCAATGTGTGAAAGGCTCGTAACGCAACTTAAAAAAATTAGCCCTTCCCGGACTTCCTAGGTTGCCTATTAAAACCTGTAGACTGACTTTCATGCGAAGGGAGCGGGTCGCTTTTGCCAGGGAAATCCAAAGTATGCCGTTTATATGCGCTCCCGAGAGCCTTGCCCAAGACAGTAGCTTCTCTTCCTCTTTTCAACAGCGACAACTGTCTGCAACACTAGGTAACGTTATCTTAGATATGGAATCCAGCAAACTTCCAGCTCCCAGCACAACACCAACTCCAACACAAACTCAGAGTAAGCCAAAAAATAACAAATAATAATTTATCTCTAAACATGATCATAGTCGAACGAAAACTAGAGTGAACATCGGCAGGGCATTTGATTCCAGGAGGGACCTTTGTTCGGTTTTTGGGATCAAAGCCGACCCTGAATTGGCATTCTTCTTACTGGACAGGTACGATTACAAAACTGCAAAGCACGTGAAATGTAGTGGCATAAGGATTGATCTGTGCAAATTTAGCTTAATTGATCTTGCCTGCTAAGTAACTTTCAAATAATTTCATCGATCTTCTCTTTATACTAAAAGTCAGGTTAATGTCAACGTTAATCTGTAATTATTAGCAATAATGCATTAAATGAATGCTAGACAATGTTCAAGTTAAAGCAAAAAGACCCATTCATTAGTGTAACATAACTTGGTTATACAGAAAATATAAACAATCTATTATTATAAAACAATAGAGCATCGATATATCAAAAGGACAGTTGAGATGTGAATCACATCAATACAGAATTTGTCAAAATATTTATAATGTACAGTCTATTTTACAAACAGCTACTGTCATCATCCACCAAATTTAGCAAACAGCTATTGATAAAGCTCGCTAGCTAGCTAACGCCGACATAGGCTATCGTATAAATGCAGTCAATGTACCATGCAAAGAAAAGTGATTAATTCAAACTACAGTCTCGCATAGACAGACCTATATCCACACTTTGTTTTAGCCCTGTTCCAGCACTGGAGAGTCAAATATAATATTCAAATATAATATTCAGTCTCAAAGTTTACAATCAAAGTAAACAATCATAACTTTGTCATTAATTATGCTAGCTCATCTGTTACCATGATGCCAGTGAATCATGTTCAGCCTCTTTGTGGGTTAAACGTCATTGTTTTGGTCGATGCTCGTGACCCTTTGGCATGTGTTCACGAGCACGAGCAACAGGTAGATGGCTGCAGTTCACTGAACGGCCGCAGGTGTCATTAATAACGAGGGTTTCTGAATCTAACATACTGCACCTTTAAAGGAAGATTTTGTGGGAAAAGTGTTTAATTGTCATGAAAATGCCTAAAAAGAAGCCTAATTTTACAAGTTATCAATTATTTATTTTTATTATGGGGTGAAATAGTAAGTCCTTGCAATATTCTAGACATATTTTATAAGATTCAGCCATGTAGACTTCATCATGTGTAGGCCTAATTGTATGAAATCTTAACGTTAACAAAACTATGCTTTTTTACTAAAACAACTGCACAACGAAGTCAAACTCAGTGGGCTCTCAAAAAACAAAAGCTTCTTTGCTCACATAAAGTGATCACAATACGCATCAGATGTGGGACATCGGCCATATGGTTTCAATCACTGCTCCTCGTGTCAATGGGGTTTCATAATCAGTTTGGTATTCTCACACGTGGTAATGTTGGCATTTTAGACATAGATGGCCGTTATTCTGTCATGTGTGGACTGAAGGGAGGGTTTTAGGATCTTTCTGAGGGGAGGGAGATGAGGAGAGAGAGAGTTAAGGACGTTGGTGAGCGTCAGAGTGCGCACTGGCTCCCCTCACTCCAACTACATCTCCTTACCAAGAAAACTCCTCCAGGTTTCTGGAAGACTTTTGGATTGCTTTGTTTGGATGTACCGAAAAATATTACAAACAATTCAAAAGAAGGATCGAGGGAGTGTAGGTTGTTTCATCAGCGCGAGAGGAGGCAAACCCCAGTTACGCGTCAGTTTGAGAGATTTATCCGACAGTTCTGGAAACGGCGCTCGAGACGCGCGTAATGGATCGATAATACGAACTTCTGGGAGTGCAAAGAAGCTCCTGTAACTACTGTGTAACCACTATTTTGGTGGAATAAAGGCCCACCAAAGAGACTTCATCAGTATAAGATATATTGTGCAAGATATTTTTTGAGATCGACGCGCGCTGTGATGGATGGGGCAGTTCCCTTGATATTGATGCTGGTTTCGCTTTTCTCTGGAGATGTTCGGAGTGCCTCGTATCCTCAGCGGTATAACCTGTACGCTGGCACTCAGACACAGACGCAGCCTTTAAACGGGGCGCGGGCAGCGAGCAGACACAGGTAAACCACATTTAAACTTTCATTTGTTCAAATGAATTTAGGCACTTTTACTGTTAATAAGATTTGAGAAAGAAATACGGGTTGAGAGACTTAAATGTAAAAATTACGACAGACGGACTGACTGAATTTAGTGGATGGATGGATGGATGGATGGATGGATAGATAGATAGATAAATGGATGGATGGATGGATGGATGGATGGATGGATGGATGGATGGATAGACAGCATCAAACCGGTCATTGTTGATGGGTTTTCGAACAGGGGAATCACCAAACTGGATCACACTACCTCAAAGCCCAGGCAGTCAAGGGCCCCTGGTAGTCAATGGCCCTGGGCACTGGCCCCATTGCCCTGGTCGGTAATCCATCCCTGCCTGGGGGAACTTTAAAAAGAAAATGTGTGGCACAAATGACTACATGAAAGACTTTGGAAGGAAATTTCCCCCTTTATTTTACAGTGAAACGACATGAGGTACATTGCTGCCCATCCGGTCAGTTAATTATCACTTACTGAATGCAAGGTTCTACTTACAGATAAGTGTGGTTGGACCCCTGTGATTTCCAAAGACTTTCAGTGCATGGTTATGTTTGTCACCACCCTGGTAATAATTACACTAAAAGCCCCTACCTCCATCACTTTACCTTCTACAATGCACTTATACTTTGACACTGTTTCAATGAACGTCAACGCTCCTGCTCGCCTGCAGCTGCACACACCCACTCTGACGTTGTTTTGACTGTGATTGTTGGGGTGTGACAGGGAAGTGGAACGGGGCTTCCCCCTTTGTCTGAACTGGCAATGCTTTCTTGTGTGTGGATGGACACATGCAAGCCAGATGCTGCTGGTCAGAGCTTTTGGGTTCATGAGAATGCTGATGCTGTAATGATTTACAGGATCAGATCCATCTAAACAATGGTTGCAAAGATGATTCATGTTTTCACACAGGGATTGAAGAATCAATTTAGAATTTTGCATTGTGCACGAAAAGCTAGTTGTCACAAAGGCTACATCTCAGTAACTAAAAGGTTTTGAGTCAGAAGTCCAATTATTGAAATGCAACTGCTTGCATTTTTGTGAATTGTAATTCTTGTAAACTCAAAGTAAAATTACTTTAGCCCTTAATACACTTACTTTTCACCCTGTTCCTCACACAATGCTATATTGTTGAATCAAAACACTTTTACTATAGTGCATGACTTGTACATGACACTTCAACATTTGCATTACATAAATAACTACATTTACCAGCAAACCAATTGCATAATAGCTGAATTAATAGAACTTGCGATACAAAAGACAGAGTTACAGGATGGAGAGCACCAGAATCAACACATGGATCGAAAGTGTCCAGCCTGATCTCATGAAAATTAAGTGACCTTGGCAAAAAAATAAAAAATCTAAATGAAATTCCGTGCTTATTACAAGTTTGCTGCAGATTTCCAGTGAAATGTCCAGTAAAAGGGCGCAAAAGCGAGTGAAATGGTGTCGTAATCAGACAAGGTTTTTAGGGAATGTTAGATGGAGGTTTTAATGAGTAAAACATACCTTCCTAACTAAAAACTTTAACCTAAATCGAACCAATAGCATCCTAAAAGCAAATGAGAGGTAAACAAAACAGACATTCTTACCCTAAACCAACACATAAACCTAACCGATAGTGTTTTAAAAGCTAATGTGACATAAACAGCAAATTTTCTGAAGCAACCATGTCTTTTCGTGTTGCTTCTATGCCACTTTCGACTCACGTTCTTGACTAGTCTCGAACCTCGGTCTTCCGTGTCCGAAGTCCAACACTGTCAGGTGAGCTACCGCACAAGTTAAGCACATTGGAATAAGAGTGTAAACGTAGGTGTGTTTGTAATACAAAGCGTTAAAATATATAGTTCCCCGTCTGTCGCTCTCTTGACGTTGTGTCGAAGAAGTGACACTAGGGATCTCTCTTGAGCGCCGAATATGCCTCTGATCTATGAAAAAAGGCCAATGAGAAGTTGGCAGACAGTATTTGCATACCCCGCCCCCGGACATATGGGTATAAAGTCACAACCAGTCCTGTCTTCCTCTGACGCTCTGCATGCACAGCGCAGGCACTCGGGCAGGCGATGGCCACGCTCGTGGTCCAGGAACGTCATCTGTGGTACGTGCTTTGTGTACCTATCTGGACCACACGTAGAACTTTAGACATTCTGAGCAGCTCTTTGTCTGCTTTGTCAGCGGAAAGGGAACGCTGTCTCCAAACAGAGGCTTTCCAACTGGGACGTGGATGCCATTTCATTGGCCTATCACACCCAGGCACTCAACGAGGAGTGTTGCGTCATCTTGGGTACTGGCCAACACCTAATACCTTTGCGAGATTCTACAATCTCCGGGTTGAGTCAGTTTCGTCCGGTGTTTTCTCAGGTCCGAGCCGGTAGAACTCGGTAACACGCTGAAGGACTGACCGGGTGGATCGCTTGCGCCTAGCCCAGTGCCATTTCTCTCACTGAGGTAAAATTGTGCGCTTTTTCTCCCAGGAGATCCCACTCCTCGGATCCCTGGATGATTCCTCCCTAGCCCTTGTGGGTCCGCAGTTCAGCGGAGGAACTCGCCGACCCAATCCACTGCGGGTACTTAATCTACCCTGTACTGAAATAAGGTGCTCCACAGGGTGGACTCCTACATGGACTCCCACTTTGTGTATTTTCCACGGTACGGTCCCCTTGCGAGTGGACCCGCGTCTCCCTTAGGCAGTCCCAGCTGCCCTCCGGTCGCCATGTTGTAGCAACCCCCCCCTCCTAGTGAGGCTGGATCTACCACTGCGCCATTTCCACATGCCGCCTAAAAAACCCATGTGATGTATTCACCACTCTTACCTTCAGGGCAGGTGTGGTCTCCGCAGGGTCTTTTCCCCCTGAAAGAATAGGAAACTGGGTAAGACCCCCTTCCCTCGATGCGTGTAAGGGCCCCGGCCGTTTATTGCTCTATGGGGAGAAACATAGAGAGAAAAGAGGCCCAGTCAGGCTTGGCCCGTTCCCAGGTTGTCAAGTGTCACCTTGTTCCCCTGTTTAGGGTAACCAGAAGGACTCCGATGACTGTTTTGGGGCATTGGGGAAGGGTACGTGCTGTCTGACACAGCTGGTCGCCTGTGCACGTCAAAGACCTGTCCGCTCTTGTGTCAGCAGTACACGTACATGGCTCAGCGCATGGCGTGATTTCAATTGGACCCCTAGTGTCGCTTCTTCGACACAACGTCGAGAGAGCGACAGATGAGGAACGTCTAGGTTACGGATGTAACCTCCGTTCCCTGATGGAGGGAACGAGACAATGTGTCCTCCCGGCCACATTGCTGAGCCGAGCCACTGTAGTGGCCGGACCATGTCCGGCTCCTTAGAAAAATCCTGAATGAACTCGACATATTTCCTCACCTTTATAACCATATGTCCGGGGGCGGGGATGCAAATACTATCTGCCAACTTCTCATTGGCCTTTTTTCATAGATCAGAGGCCTATTCAGCGCTCAAGAGAGACCCCTAGTGTTGCTTCTTCGACCCAATGTCTCATTCCCTCCATCAGGGAACGGAGGTTACATCCGTAAAAGTGTTTTTGATATCATAACATAGCAGAAGTGTGTGAGTAACATTGTGAAAAAATAAGTGTTTATAAAGTCATGATCAGCCATGTTACTTGCGATTGGTATGAAAGTGAACATAATGTTTTTGTTGCACCTGTTAATTACAGTTTCCACAAGGAAACTGTGGTAAAACACTGAACGTGGCACATAAAACTTAGTTTGCAAAAATGTTGTTATAGTAACGTTCATTCTATGAGACTAGATTGAAAGTGTCATAGAAGCACCATACAATTATGTGGTTGCTTCAGCGATTGCAATTTTCATCTCATAATTTATTTTATGACACTATGGGTTTAGGGTAGGGAGGAAGGTTTTGTTGATTTAAAACTGTATTATTATTAACTGTATAACCTCATCTGTTTAGGACAAAATGTAACTTGCTTCTAGCGCCACTCAGTGGACAATTCACCTTGAAACTGCCGCAACACTTGTAAGGGACAAATGTCTTCACAGACACTTTTTTCATGAGGTCAGGCTCCACATTTGTATTGGGGCAATGTTACGAAAGGTCAATTGTATATTTTATCCTGGGCAATAATAAATGGAATATTCCATTTAGACTTAAAGTCTATAGACTTTTTTGGCTAAACAGAATTAAAAATATTTTTAATAATAAATCTACCCTGAGAATATTTATTTTAGTAAAAGTGTTAAAACTAGCCCCAATTTTCCCTTATAGTAGAATTATTTCTCTTCCAATGGTCTGCCAAAGCTATGAGAAAGACCATTGGAGGTAGAGAGGGGGTAAACAGCGAGTGATGATCATGATGTGAGAACCATGCCAGTGGTATGAAGTATGTAGTGAGGTATGCACTGCCTGCTTAAGAAATCTGAGTCTAGTTACTGGGGATTAGCAGCCTGTTTGAACTTTTAGTTGCAACAGATGTAAAAAGCATTCAGCATTTTGTGTGTTTGTTTTAGGGAGAATGAGAGAGAGATTGAGTGTGAGACGAATCTAAGCATGAAAGTGTGCTTTCTCTCATTATGTGGAGAAATCATCTTCTCTCCTATGGCTCAGCTTGTTGTTTTTCTTGTATTCTAAATGAATGTATTGATAGATTGTGACTCATACTGCTTGTCTGAAATGTGCATTTCCAGGGAAAACCACAGCCCATAATCAAATGTATCAAGGAATGTGTCAAATTTTGCAGACATTTTATGCTGTAAGATCCCGAAAGATTAACTTTGCAAGAACTGGATCTGCAGCTGCCAAAATATGCGAGCACCTAAATCACCTCTTTCCTCTGAATTGAAAGCATTTGGCAAGGAGTGCTGCCAGGTTTTTGCGTGTTGGAAAACACCTCCTAATATGATGTTTTTGCGGTGTGTTTGTCTACAAAATCCAGCACATACAGCATCTTTGAAAATAGAGCAAAATATGTGGCATTATTGACTGTCATTTGAAAATGATTTGAAAGGATATGCTGGTCCATATTCAGAAAACATGGTACTGATATGCTCCAGTATAAGTTTGTACCTCACATTTGATTGAAACTATAGATTATGTCACCCTTTCATCAGAGCTGGAGTCTTGATTTTGTGGCCTTGATCTTGAGATCTTTCGAGACCACATAAACATGCCCTTGGTCTGGGTCTCATTACTCAGTGGTCTTTAATAGTCTGGTATTGGTCTGGATCTTAAAGGGTGTGGTCTTGACTCTAACTCTGCTCCTCAGGTGAACTATTATTTTTACTTTTAAATCTGTCAATCTATTTCATCGTCTTGTTACTGAATGTGTTCTTGCGCTAAAAAAAAGCTAGACGGCCCTACTTTGTAATAGATTTTCTGAGCTCCTCCTGGACACTTCGCTAAATGATGTCATGATGATAACACATGTTGAGTTGTGTTCGTGTTGCCTAACATCTGGTGCATACATACTATGGGGTTGTTTGGCCAAAACTATAAAATCACAACATTTGTCCCCTAAAATACATGCTACTAGCTGAAATAGAGTATTCATCTAGAAATAATTCACACAAAACTAGAAATAGGCCTAGTTCAACATGTGTCATATGTGTGGTGATATGCCATTAGCTTATGATTGGTTTACAGTACACTAATTTCATATTTAACAAGCACCCTTTCACAGATTGTGATGTTTTGAAAAGGATCTCTCTCAAATCCAACTAAATCCAGTTTGGCTAAATCAGACATGAACTTTGCCCTGCATCCCTGTGTGAAAGGCAAAAGTTGATCAGCTTTGAATATAATCTCATTCTCAATTTAAGTTTTGCATATTTACGTAAATAGCCTATAAATACATTTTATTTCAGCAAATCACATATTTCACAAAAGTCTCATTTCTGCTCATGTGTTGCTAGTGTCTTAAGTTTTCCTGAAAGAAAAGTACATTGTAATAATATTTACTTGCACAACTGAATGAGTAATGGCATAATGTTGATTAGATTGGATTCAACTTTATTGTCATTGTGTAGAGTACAAAGACAATGAAATGCAGTAAACAACGAAATGCAGTGGGTATGCTATGGTTAGCACAGTGTTTGCTAAACCCTTGGCCTGTTCAATCAATGCCACATTAACACCACACAAGTATTCATGTAGTACAAACACAAATATTTTAAGTAAACTTTCATTTTACGATTTTAAATGGATAGAACACAATGAAATACATACGTTTTAACAGCAAAACTCATGCAAGTGCTATTATATAATCATAAACTTAACATTTCTGCCTTTTAACCCCCCAGAAATGGACCCATTCACTTTCATTGGAAGTAACACACTGTAACCTTGATTAGTTTTTAGTTTTTAAGAAAAGAGGTGACTAGTCGAAATACATTTTTGTGGTAATCAACTATTTGTTATGTCACAAAAGCTGTTGATTGAGCTTAATTTAAACCTGGAAACCTCTTCTGCTAACCTTTTTATCTGGATGAATAATGATCCTATTTTATATCTGATAATTCTGTCTAGACAGTCAAGGCACATGAAAGGTCAGGTGCAATGCAAATATTCTTAAGCCGCTCTTGAAGTGACAATCCTGCCCCAGTGAACCCATTGAACCAAATGATTAGATCCCATGACATTTTTCAGAAGTATGTAAGGTTACAATATTATACAATCAATAACATCTTGGTTAAAGAGATAATTGTGAGTTTATTATTGATTAAAAGACATCTTGTTGTAATCTACATTTTAAGCATACAATTTTGAATTAATGTCTGAATTATGTTTTTGTTAATGTTGAAAGGATTTAGGGGAGTAGACAGAGACCTTGACGTGGTTTATGTTGTGCTTTGGTCTCACTGTACTTAAGAAGTAAACTCTTTTGATTTGCAGCCCTAAAATTGAGCCCTTTACTGCCAAACCAAAAGACCAAGCCTGAATGTTGTGTCCTCTGCTGTCCAAGAAGTCATGCCAGACCAGCTTTGGTTCATGCCCTGAAGACTGGATGCCCACATTCACACGCGCTATCTTTCATATATTTCCTAAAATGTTTAATGCTGACAGACAACTGAACTGTGCTGGCATGTAGGTTTCTTGAGGCAACTATTAATCTGGACTGTCTCAGAATAATACAAATTGTATCACTTTGGTTTGGCTCCATTGTAAATGATTTATTAATAGACTAGTTTACCTCGACTGATGTTAAGGTCTAGTGAAAGGTAATTTTGGCCTTCGCATAAAGTCTGGCCCACATAATAGCATATTCTGGTAAGGACTACCCACTAAGGCAGGAAAAAACTTTGTGACCAATATATAATGCAACCAACAACCATTTGTGATGTTTTCAACAGCTTTGTGTGCAATACGCATCAGGCGGTCTGTGGGGATGCTGTCTGAGTTTAAGACTGTGGTCTGTCAGATACAGGTTTGCAGTTATCAGTTTGTCTTCCAAGCAGGACACCTCTGCAAAGGGACAGTGTTCAAATCTCTATTAGTATCACTATGCCCACAAGGACCGTAAGATACTGGCAGAAGTAAAGAGCCCTCTTAACTGGATAATGGAAAATTGGTGTTCCTTTGATCTATTCTTTGCAATACACCAAAGACTAATGGGGGCTGTAAATGAAAGACTTCATTCATTAGTCTTTTTTATTAGTTTAATTTTGCATATGGGCTTGTTTTGCAAGATCCTATTGACCTTTGCCATCCAGTTGCGTTTCAGAAGCATTTTTCTTGTTCCCTTTAAAACTGGCTTTAAAGAGCTTTGGAAAAATGTTTGTGGTGCTTTCAAGTCTTGTATTTAGGGTTAGGAATTTTAACACCCCTTACCCTGAAATATTAAACTTTACAGTGTGACTCGTCATTCCACAGTAGGGGCAGATCTACCGGGTTGGCAAAAGGTGACAAATGTCACCCTAAGAAAAGGCATTGCCACCCTATCTTCCACCCCAATATAAGTATACAATGTTGACATTGTGTAGGGGTTTATTCATGTCGAAATGCCTCAACTCTCACCGGACACACAAATGACTACACAAACTGATCTTGTGATTGATTACAGCGGCAGACAATCACGTGAAAGTATATCAGTGGTCAAGTGCGTGATGAGCTAAAGAAGCGGCCAATGACATGATGGGTAACAGCAGCAGCCAATCGCGTACTTGCTGCTGCAGCACATGTGAAGTGTTTGGAAACTGGCAGGTTTAGGTTTTTTGAGCTTATTTCCTCAACCACAACAACAATATGACAATACGGACAAATAAATGGAGAAAAAAGAGGTAAGAGATTAATGTCTCAGTTTTTTTTCCAAGTCTTCACTGAATGATTATTCTATATATTGCCGAAATATGTCCTCAGCACTTTCTGAAATAGCTTTCATCAGGTGTGTGTATAATCCAGATGAAACATCTCTAGTTCTTGAGTTGGAGTTTCTATTTCATCTGATCTGTGTATGTTTTGATTGGTGATCTGGCGCTGGAATGTGTTATTTTATGATAAATTATTATGATTTTTGATTATGATATTTTATGATAAATGTTCCTTGTGGCTGTTGTCGGTCGTTTAGTATCAGAAGTTTTTACTGCAGCTCACGCTCTTTTCCGTGGAATAGAAAATCCTCAGCACATATCTGCCATTGTGATGGCCTTCTCGGCCGTATTGTTTGTGTGTATGTAGAGCATGTGTTTTGTCTTTTTCTCCCTCTCTCTTAATTGCTCTCATGTGTGAAGACCAGGTGAGCTGATTTTTAATGGGGAGCACCGCCATTCAGTGTGTTTCCTCCCTATATAAACTGTGTGTTCCATGGCTGGGTTGCGCGATGGGAGACGTGTGTCCGTGAGCTGTGCCATCTTGGTCACCAATGCTCTCACACAGATTCCCGCTGCTGGAGTGGAGAGTTTGTGAGAGTTCAACTTCAGAGTTCAAATACAGAGTGGTGAATAAATATATCTGTGTTTCCTTTACTCTCATCTCTCCACATATTCCACTGATATACAGATTCAATTTTGGTTTATTACAATAGAAAGTTATATCTGGGTGAATTAGAAACCCATACCTCTAAAAACTAGACGCAAAAATAACTTCTTATTTTTCTCACCTTTTCTCATTCAATTTGGAATGCCCAATTCCCAATGCGCTCTCAGTCCTCATGGTGGCGTAGTGACTCGCCTCAATCCGGGTGGCGGAGGATGAATCTCAGTTGCCTCCATGTCTGAGACCGTCAATCTGCGCATCTTATCACATGGCAGTTATCAGTTACCATGGCTGTAGTTACCATAGGAACCATAAAAAACATGGTACATGTACCACAAGTTAACCATGGTGTTACTATAGTAAACCTTGTAGTACCATTTTTCTGCAGAATTAGTTTAATTTGAGTTTTTCTGTATTATTACTATGGTTTTACTACAAATATTATGGTTAAAATATTGTTACTGCAGTCAAACCATGGTAACGTTTGTGGTTACTATGGTTTTACTACATACCATAGTTGAACTACTGTATGGTTACTGGAACAAAATCGTGGTTAATTTTTAGGAAGGGAATGAAAAAATATTGTGAATGAATGCAAAACTATTTCAGAAAATAAATTCTCTCCCTGTCCTTTGTTGTGGCTGTTAAAGGCAGTGTGACCAGTCAACATGGACAGGTTACTTTACATGCACTCCATGAAAACATGCACAAAACAGCACAATCAAAAAATAAACCATTTTCAGAACTTTGTTGGGTCGACACTTGATGTCCAAAGTAAAATCTAAGTCCTGAAGCAAAACCATTTGAGAATCACTGCTCTTTAGCTCTCATTCATCCATTCTCCGTCCATGTTCCTTGCTAAAGACGAGGCCACTGTTTGTCCCTTTTTAAACTGTCAGGTCTTATTTGATGGTGAGTCATCCTTAGTACATCGTAGCTGTTGAATTTTGGCCTTTGTCCTGGTGTCTCGAGAGGGCTTAAGTAAAGTGAAAGGAAAGTTCCTGGCCCTTGACCTGGGCTTTTTAAAGATGTGGCAATGCTTGTGAAGCCAAGAGCTGTCTATGGCTGTGTCTGTCAGTTTCGGCCTGATCCAGACCACCCCACACCCTCACACGCAGGCAGGAAGCCCACGCTCATACAGTGGCCCCTTCACACCGAGAGGAACTTCCTGTAGTAGATGGTTCATTCTGGAAGCACCTCTAATATGCATAGTGCTTCCTGTGAACAAGTTTGTGTTTGACATGGGAAGTAGTTAACGTTGAGAAATAGTGGATATTCAGACAAGCCAAAATGTCTGTCATGAATGATTGCTTCTGGAAAACAAGCTTGAATGGGATTGTAGAAGCCATATTAGCTTTTATAGTTTTATAGCTTTATAGTTTTATAGCAGAGATTACATTTAGATTATCTTTATTTTCAAAAGAATGTTTAATAGAGGGTCATATACATGGAAAAAATATTCCAACTTGTCTTTGTTACCCTGCCACAGTCGTGATTGAGCAGTAGCTTTACATAGACTGGCATTTCTAAACATTATTTTAAGGCTCACTTTACTTGGAATTGTTAAACAACCAATTATAGACACACAGTTCTTTGTAATTGCAACATTTACCAGCTAAAATAGATTTTTACATTTGTGTACAACAGTTTCTCAACAGTCCCATTACCATCATGTTGGAGTAAAATGAGTAAAAGGGATAGTCAACCCATTTATTAACATTTTGTCATTATTTACTCACCCCTGTGACGTTCCAAACTCATATGACTTTCTTTTTTCCGATAACAATATAATGGCAGTTATAGTGACTCACTTTAGCTTCAAGATTACCCAAATGTGTTATAATAGTAGTCCATACATGCATCATATTCCAAGTCTTCTGAAGACATACAATAGGTTTTGGCGCGTTCACATGACAACGTATCTGTTTTTGCTTTCACTTTTCGTTTATGAAGAGACAAAAGAGAGCAATGGCAGAAGTCAAGATTTTTAAAGTTAAACAACTTACATTTTGGCTTGTTTCTCATCAAAACCTATTGCATCCCTTCAGAAGATTTGAAATATGATGCACGAGTTGCATGGACTTTTTTTATGCTTTGGAGCAATCCATTGGAATGAAACCAGCAAATGGGATATCCTTTAAAGTTCCTCTTTTTTGTTCCCCCAGAAGAAAGAAAGTTATACAGTTTGGAATGACATGAGGGGGAGTAAATTATGACAGAATTTTCATTTTGGGGAACTATTGCTTTAACAGACTTGATTTGATGACTCAGATTTCAAAGTGCTTGTCATCCTTAAATAAACTGCATGGAAAAGTGTTTTTCTGTGATAATGTGAAGATGGATGTTAAATCTATTCATATCCTCAGTGGAAATCATTTACAATGTGAGCAACTGACTGTAAAATAAATTATGTCAACAAAAAGAGAACAAACAATGAGAGTTCTCCTGCTTTAGCATTATTAACCTTGGTTACAGTACTTCATAATGGAAGTTCAATAGTAAAGTAATTACTGCACTAGTACAGTACCAGGGTCATTGACAAATAAGGTTGTCTGAGGTGATAAAATAAGAAATCTTTTAAAAATCTAGTTTAAAACACGTTTCCAGTTTATAGAAATGTAATCGTTGTGTCCATGTAGTTTTAACAATTTGTTTCAGAACATATAAACACATTTATAGCATTTTCCACAAAAAAAGACTTTAAAATGTCATGTGGCATAACCATAAAGTAAAAGACTTAAATCCAGAATCTACACTGGCATTCCTCTGAACTATAAAGAAATTTGGACTGGTGCCAGCAAGTTTGTCACATCTGGCAAATCTTACTGTGGAGGAAGCATAGTAAAACTCCTTTGTCTTTGATGTAATCAGATAAACCCCCAACTCATCACATGACTGATAAGTTAAAGGACTGTTCGATGACCACCATGGAAACCTCCATTGTTCTTCAATATAACCAACTCTCTACACTTAAAATTGTTATACTACTCACTAAAATCAGTTGGGTTAAAAATGACACAACACATAGCCCAATGGTGGGTTGATATAGCACCGACCCATTGTTGGGTTATTTTAACCCAATGCATAGGGTAGCAAGTTTGACCAGCAAGTTTGTAGCAAGGGGGGTGAGGGACTGTGGCGCAGATGTGGGCCTGGACCGTGGAGCAGAGGTTTGCTTGTGACATGGCATGGAGCAGACTGCGGTTCGGCTGTGACATGGCATGGAGCAGTCTGGAGCTTGGTTGTGACATGGCACAGAGCAGGCTGAGGCGTGGCTGTGACATGGCATGGATCAAGCTGAGGCATGGCTGTGACATGGCCTGGAGCTGACTCTGGCGTGGCGGTGACAAGGCCTGGAGCTTTTTTTTTTTAAATGAATGTTTCAAGGTTCCACTTCTGAAGTGTTTCCCTCCCATATGAATCCATCACATCACTATTTAAAAAATATAGTTAATATAAAGTGAATTAACAACTTGTAATTTCAATTTCAAGCAATGGGTTTCATTAATGAGGCGATCACACAAAGAACCATTGCAGGAACCATCTTTTTGGCATTAAAAAGTCAAAAAAGAAAAAAGTCATAACCGTCGTGAATTCAGGGGCGCAGAACTATCTGAAAAGTGGCTTCTGATTAGGCTATCACCCAATGTCATGTAGATGCTGGCTATTGTGTAATACAGGGGTCGGCAACCTATGGCACATGTGCCAGCATTGGCACGCGGAAGAGTAATCATTGGCATGCCAGCAACGGCAAGAGAGGAGTAGACTATATTTATATAAATTCCGCACCTGCATTCCAATCTACATCTTGATGTAATCCTTCCTCGTGATTACGCAGCATGTTTTCATCAGCTGAATGGGAAGCTAAACACTATTAAATTGTGATGAGACACACGCTGCGCGTGCAAGCCATTTGCACATCATGAGCCAGCAGCACTTCTCTTTTGTAAATGTGCCCGCTTTGCTTCAGTCAGACTGCGCGGATGACCCACCCTAGTCCCACCCTAACCCCTATTGGTTGTGCCAAAGTTGCTATTGCTAGTTAGGTTGCTCAAACAAACAGAGCAATGTTTCGATAGCAGCCAAAGTGTTTAAATTTTTCTTGGAGTCAACCTACAAATGGCTTACTTATAGTTGTTTCTGCATATTAAACTGGAATAGGAGGAAGAATTGCAGAATTACATTAAAGGGGTCAGCAGATTCAAAATTTTCATTGCAATTAATAATTTTTTTGTAGTTAATCGTGATTAATTGCAAATTTTGATAGTGCTGTAATTTGACACTATAAATACTTATTTTCCTGTCAAAAATTATTTATTTCCGTCTTAGAAAACAAAACAAAACTGTAACAATACAATTATTTATTCGAATTTTTCGAACAAAGCAGTCTCAAAAGTCAAGGGCGGTTCCCTCCCACCGATCAACCGGAACAGTAAATATAGGATTTCTAAGGAAAAAATTCGCTAAAATACACAATTGTGTATATAGTCTTTAACAACGTGGATTTTTGCAATAAATCGCTCAATATTTTTAAATGGCAAATAGTATTTAATGTAAAAAATGTAATTAGGTTTCTTAGCAGATGTAGTTTTGTTGGCGTTTCTGCCAAGGACACACTCTTCTGTGGTCGGTGCCATGTTGTTTTTTCATATGACTCCGTATGCCGAAAGTTAAACCCTTTACTGACAGCACAGAATCTCCTGAACTGAGAGCAGTTGGTTTAAATTCATTTAAATTACACGTTGCATATAGCGAAAACAAAATATAACATCCACGCATGTCTACACGGGGTTAAAGGGGACAGCACAGAAAACCGAGTATTTCAGAAAGAGGTCCAGAGACATGGTGTATAAAGGTCATTTAATACTAATATTATGACTGTTTTGTTTTTTTGTGCAAAAACCTTGACTAACATTATAAGTGACTCTCAAGTAAAATGATAAATTCATAAAAAATGCATGACATGACCCCTTTTAATTACACACGTGCCCTTTTAAATTAGAGATTTTTAAAGGTTAAGTAACAATAGCAATCAAAAGTTATGGCCTCTGAAATGATGAACTTAGCCTAACAATCCCTGCAATTTGAGGGTATCTCATCTGTTTGAGTGCCTAAAATACAGATTAACCCCAAAAGTCCATGAATGTCTATACATATTCAGAGGAGGCTTCTCTCCTGGCAAGTGCATGCTACATCTGTGGCACGTCTGCTTTTGAAGACATCCTCTTTTGCATCACTGGCTTTCCAAGCTAGCTGAGACAGATGTGCCGCTGTGGTTAAACCCCTGCAGAAACAGCTTTCCTGTAAAGGGAGCGCATTACAGTATAACCACAGTGAAAACATTTTCCCACAAGCTTCCATCATCAAATATGTGGCCATTACGGTAAAAGAGTGACCTGACATTTGCTAGAACACTACTTATAAGGGTAATCATAACAGAACAGCTTATCTAAAATTCAGTATGTGAAATAAAATGGGACGTGAATGCTAAGAATATCCAAATTTTGTCCTGAGCAGATAAGAGAGTTAATGGGACAGCAGTTAATGGTGTTTCTGGAAGTTGTGAAGGCTGAAGTCTCATTGCTTATTCTGGCGCAGTGTGATATTTTTTTCCACCTCTGCTTTAAGGAGGTTATGAAAACATTATTTAAATCCAGATATAATACATTCAGAAAGAATTGCTTTGCAAAAGTAACTTGCTGACATTCTTTTTTTTGTATTTCAGATTAAACAAACGGAGCGACTGTTTGCACTAGGTGTAAACAGCACCTGCAACACAGCGCTGCTATTTTGCACCTTTCAAGTAGAAATACAGAAATTGCAGAAAGTGTGTTTTCTTTTTCTATTGTCGCTGCAGTGCAGGGGTGTAATGACAGTGTGGAAGTGCGTTTTCGTGCATACAAATCGGCTTCTCCACTGTTAATATTTCCTTTAAACCTTTTTTTTTAAGTTTCTCCTGTACTGACAAGACCACCTAGTAAAAAATAAATCTTACCTTACACTTCACAGCAGATGCACTGGAGGACTGATTATATCACAGCAGGTTATATGCATGCCACCATATTGTTTACATGCAATGCAGCATCGGATTCTGAGTTCGCTATAGAAGCTTCTAAAAATGCAGCCCTTCCACTTTCCCAGCACCGGATGGTTAGAATGAGTAACGGACGGAATGGAAGAATGCTCAAGTGGAATAATTAGTTTGTATATTCTTTTTTTGACGTCAGAAATCATGGCCGCATCGCTGCATCAAAACAGTGCGCTCATACAGTAATGGCATTAAACCTTTATTTAGTGATTGTTTGAATGTTTGTAACATAACAAAAAAAGATATTCTGATGTTGAAATGACTCATTATGACAGTCGCTTCAGTCCCTCTTTTGCTGGTAAGCACTGATTTGATCGTACGTGTCTGAACCCATTCTAGTGAAATCACACTAGTTTGATGTACGTGCGAAAGAGTTAATACTACATATATTCATTTTAAAAAATGAATAAAAAGGTTGATATCCTCGCAGTGATTTGGTGATGGTGAAGGTCGGGGAGTTGATAGAAAAGTAACCATGTTTAATTTTGTGTTTATTTTGATTTTACTACAAAATACCATGTATTGACTGTATTAAAATGGTGATTATTTTTTGTAAGGACAGGTTATAGATATAGGGGTTGGTGTAAGGTGTCTTTAGGACTCTAAATAAACACAATGAACATGCTGCAGTGATGACCCTATACTATATGTTATTTAATTAGGGGTGCAAATAGTATCTGCCACTATATGCACTGGGTATGCAATAGCCTCTGTCTTCAAAAAGCTTGACTTTTTCTTTCTTTTTCTAAAGCACATACAGTATAGATATTAAAGAATTTTAAACCCATATGACAGAATTTTTTCCATGGATCACCAAAGGAGATTTTAGGCACAATGTTAGCTCAGTCACCATTCACTCTCATTGCATATTTTTACCATACAATGAAAGTGAATAGTGACTGAGGCTAACATTCTGCTAGATTCTTTTGTGTTTTATGGACGAAAGAAAGTAATCCGGTTTTGGACAACATGAGGGTTAATGATGATTGTAAAGGGATATAAACGGGCAAGGAGGAGGCGAGAACCAGCTTGACATTATAAATAATAGTTTAACGTAAAACTTAAACAAATGACACAAACACACACATGACGGACATGCCCGTAAACAATCTCTCCCTCCCGCACCATCCTCCGCAGTCGGCCCTTATCCCTCTCGGAGGCTTGATTAGCCTGATAAGGGACCGGGTGTGTAGAATCACCACCCGGCCCTGCCCTCCGCCCTGCCACAATGATATAATTAACATTTTTGGGTGAACTATCCCTTTAAGATTGTCAAATGTTCTACGCTGCGTATGACTCAACTTTTTATTCTGTCAAAATATTTTCAGAGAAATTACTGCAATTTTTAGTTTTTAAAGTTGCAAATGCAGACTCAGTGTTTGCTTGCAGCATAACAGATGTGAGTTTGTGTACAGGCAGTAGTTGAATATCAAATTGCTGTGTTGGAAAGAACTGCCTCATCTTTTGCTAAAACTGCTGTAACTAGGCGCTGTTTCCACAAGATACTCCATGGCTGCGTTTCGGTGATGTTTGTAAACAGAGGTTGAAACTATGGGCAACAACAACAATGACATGGAGCACATTCATGCTATGGCCAACAATATCACTATTGTGCCTGTGGATCAGTTTTGATATTATATCTCAGTATCAGTGATTTAGTGTGGACGCAGCAGGGATAAACTGGGCGTAGACGTGCCTTCCGGCCAAACGGCCTCAGCTCACCCTACTGATGGTGCTGATTGAAGAGACAGACAGTCAGATGGCGATGTGTCACCTCCCGGAGAGAGACAAATAAGCAAGGCTGTAAAAACAGGCTGTCTGTACAGCCACAGTGGCTGTTTTCTAAAGCTGAAAAATGTTGCCTTCGCAGGCAGTATACAGAGGTCCGTGGTGGTCTAGGCTTTTAGCTGGTTAGTGCTGGTTTTTTGTTGGTCTAGTTTCTGATGAAATGGTTGAAAGGAGTGGATTACTATATAAATGTTTTTCGACTCCATTTCTTCTGAAAATACGCTTTGAAGTTTCTAAATGTATGCTTGGTTATTCTAAACCTCACATCTATTTGTCTTAGCTCATTAATTGTGCATTGGAAGTCTTTCTGAAACCAGTTTCCTTAAGAGAGTCCTTCATACACTTTTGAACACGGCCAGTGACAGCCCAGCTGCTCAGACCACTTCCTGCATTGAGATCAGACTGAGGTCAGAAGCCACTGTGTGTGGTGCATGCATGGGCGGCATGCAGGGTCACTCGAGGGTAAGATGTGTGGTAGAAAAAAGGAAAGATAGAGCAACAGTAGAAAAGAAGAGGTCATGATGATGCCTTATAGCAGTGGCACTCAGGATGTGAAAAGGCCGGGTGTTTAGTAAAATAAGAGGGAGTTTTTAATGTCATCGAGTGTTATTATGGAGTTCAATCTCAAAATAATTCCTTTGCTGAGATTTGTGTCTCCTGATCTCTTTTGCTGTGGTTTTTCTCAACGCTCGCTCTCTGTACACACGCACTGTCTCTTTCTTTATTTGTGTAGCTTGATAGGGTGTTTCATTATGCATTCAAAACCAAGTATGTAGAGGCACAATACTGATGGATGTGTAATTGCATTGTATAATTCCAAAGCACAATTATCATTTCTGCACCTTATTAAAGGGAGTAGTTCTCCCAAAAAAAAAACTCTAACATTATCCAAAACCATAATCAGATATTTTTCTTTCTGTGGAACACTTAAGGAAATCTTTGAAGAAGCTTCAAGACTTTTCCATAAACCGACTAAGAATTACATTCTTCCTGACATTTACTTTTTGGGTTTCACAGAAGAAAGTAAGTCATACAGGTTTGGAACAACATGAGGGCAAGTAATTGAGGACAGAATTTTCATTTTTGGGTGAACGATCCCTTTAAAGTCTCATGAAGTTGTACGATAGCTTTTTTTTTAGGAACCAGACAAATTTAAGACGTTATTCCAAGATCTATTACTAATGGCACTTGTTGTCAATGTCATCAAATGCTGCACAATGCGTTGGCACACTATTTGTCTTATTTAAAAAAATTTTAAAAAAATCTGAACATGGATGGAAATGAGATTTCAGAGCTTCAATTGAGGGGAAGATTTTCAGTTACTAACAACTTAAATTTTGGTCGTTGATTGGAAAAGAGCGGAAACTACTTGCTAGTCTTGATTATTGAGGGTTGCCAAACCCCCAGCATCTACGCCCCTGCACGTAACCTGTAATGTTAATAATGTTGTAATGCAGTCATGCTTGCAAAACATGAGGCATCTAGTTTTGAGCAGGCATCTAGCATGATGTTACCTTCTGCAAGTGAACACACTACATTTATGCATTTGGCAGACGCTTTTATCCAAAGCGACTTAGTGCAATTATTACATGTACAATCCCCCCAGAGCAACCTGGAGTTAAGTGCCTTGCTCAAGGACACAATGGTGGTGGCTGTGGGGTTAGAACCTGCGACCTTCTGATTAACAGCCCTGTGCTTTAGCCACTACGCCGCCACCACCACCACTTCACACTAAGAGAATAGAAGCCACCCATCCTGTGTAAGTAGCCACTAGCCTTTACATGTGTTTATCATTGTCCTTTGCTCTTCTACTGTGTAAACATATCAGTATCATTCAGTATGTCAGGCAGGAGAGGAGACCCACAGCCCTACAGTCATTTCTCAGATGTTTTATAAAGGGTGGGGGACATTGGCTCTGCATTAGCACCAGCATAACTGCACCTCGAGTAAGCAGTTTTTCTTATATGAAACATTAAGTCCCAGAATTTAGGAATATTAGAGGTGACACGAGTCTCAGTATTATGTTTTAAAGAGCACATATTATGGTTTTTAAATGTGCCTAATTTAGTTTTAAAGGTATCATACAATAGATTTACATGCATCCAAGGTCAAAAAACACTTTAATTTGCTCATAATATAAATTGCAGCATTACCTATTTTTCACCAAGTGTCAAAAACGACTCCTTCAATGATCCTTTCTAAAGCGTTCATTCTAAACATCTTACTCAGAGCCTACTCTGTTCTGATTGGTCAGATGTCCCCGTCTGTTGTGATTGGTCTACCGCTTAGTGTAGTGTTTGAGGGCGGGTCAAAGCTGTTCGCAAGCAGCCAATGAAGACCAGAGGCGGGTTTTTTGTTACAAATTACGTAGGTTAGTACAGGAAGTAAGTCTGGAATTACTAACAACTCGTTTCAGGTGTTCAGAATCGGTTCTTTCTTTTGGGAGACAATAACTCCATTTGTCGTGCACTTTGATTTTTGAAACTGCAGACGTTTTGTACATTCACAAACAGCTATATAACACACTAAATGAAAGGTAATATTTGAAAAACTATAATAGGTGCTCTTCAAGATCGGGCCAGAAGAGAACTGTTCCTATAGAGCAGCATTTATATATTGTTTAGGAAATTAGTACAAACTAATGTACATTTATGAGCTTTGTCCTAGTCTTGCGTAAACAGAAAGATGTCTCACTGTTGTCATAAAGTATGGTCAACTTTGCAGCTTATAGAGTGGAACAGTCTGGTTCCAGAAGTAATTTATTATTAATGATAACTTATAAACAGAATAAAGTGACATAAAATGTAAGTTTAAGAAATTGATATAGGGCTAACAATCGTATTTAATCATATTAATTACATGATATGCCGATTAATTAATCTCAATTAACCAAATATATACATATTTGCCGAGAAAGCCCCTAAAACAACAATAATTGAATATATAATGACTAAATAATTATAAATAGTTATAATATATTCTAAAAAATTATCATACAAATAATTAAAATGCATTACATTATTGTGGCACATGAGTAAAGCATTAAAAAGATAGTAACACTTTTACATTAGTTCAGGTTAAATTCAACATATACTAATACATTTGTATAAAGTTGTGTTTGTTAACATTGGTTAATGCAGTAATGAACAATTGTATTTTTATTAACTAACATGAACAAAGAATAATAAATGCGGAAAAAAATATATATATTTCTGCATGATACCTAATATAGAAACTAATGTTAACAAATGGAATTGTATTGTAAAGTGTTACCAAAAAGACAATACAAAAAGTATATTACCATATTACTGAACATAAGCCTATCATTGGCCTATAGTTCACAGCAATCTATTTTGCAATTTTATTCGTTTGTGTATATATTATAAGGATTCACTGTGTCAAGTTTGATGTAGTATAATCGCTGCATTAGTAACTGCGCTCCGTCATGCTGCGTTTAATCCCAAGAATGTGTTCTCATATTGTGCCATGATGCCATCTTCTGTCGGTTAGTGTGATTTCTTCACTGCGCTGCCTATACAGCTGGAGTTTCACTTACTACCCCCTAGAGAAAATAGATGGTACTACAAGCATGAATTACGGTCCGGGTACATTATTAATTGCATTAATTTTTTAATGCGTCATTTTTTTATATAACTAACCACACTAAGATAACGTGTTCAATCGACAGCCCCAAATTGCACCTATGACAAAGACTTCAACAAGATATTCATCAGTGTACATATTACATAATACAAGAGTCATAAGATCTGGTTCAGAGAATGGCGTTAGACAATTTTGGTATGATAGAGTTAAATTAGTTTCCTCCATGTTAAATTGCCCCTAGATTTTAGACTCTAACTGTATTCCATTAATTGTTCCAGCTTCACTGGAGAAGGGCCAGGAAGTGATGTCATATGGACCAAGAGCTTGTAGCACACATGTACACCCATATAAACATACACATTTATCACCATACACGTGTCACCAATGTGTCACTGGACAGTTAGACGTGCAGTTAAATGAAGTTTTATGTCCGTATTGTGAATCTCTTGAGTGGATATGTGATTATGTGTATGAAGGCTGACATTTTTCACTTGAATGTTCCTGTACACAACCGCTACATTAATCTGATGTAATGTCTATCCTGGGAGAAGCAATTACTGTCTTTACTGAGAAAATTATCGGAAAGGACTGTTTTCAGCAGTGGTGAAGAACAAAGGCGTGACTGTATCCATACGCTAGATACTCTACATTGGATTAGTTCACTTGTCTGACAGATAATTAGAGAACAGTGTGTGTGAGAGACAGAGAAATGGAAAGAGAGAGTTTGGTGTTTTTTGGGGAAAACTGAGCCTGATCGCTTGACAATTACGTGACTGTGGAGGCATTTTTGCCAAATTATATTATGTTGTCCCTTTGTGGCAGTTCCGATGTGTCCAACGAGTGGCGCTTAAAGAAAATAAAATTATATATTTTTAAAGTTAATGGTCTAGCAAGTTTTAATTCAACAAAACCAACCAACCAACCAACCAACCTCATAATCTTAAACCTAACTATCAGTGTCATAAAAAAGCAAACAAATGTGAGTTGAAAAACACAATTACTGAAGCAACCACGTCATTTCGTTGTGCTTCAATGACACTTTAGAATCATGTGTCGACTCGCCTACTCTTCTGGACTCATACTCTGGTCCTTTGCATCGCAAGAGCAACGTTTATGAGTTGAGCTACTTCACAATTTGACCGTGTTTGAATGAGCTTGTAAATGTATTTATTAACATAATAAAACTTTTAAATGTATCGGCTAAAAAGTCAAGCAATTTAGCAATAGTGTTTAGTAGGGATGGGGCGATATGGTTATCTCATGATTCGGTTCAATATACGTAATGAGGTTCACAATTCAATATAGTCTCGATTCGATAAAATAACACTTAAATGACAAAATATTACAGATAATTTATTCTCTCTGAAAAAACATTTAGTAAAATGCTTGTTGTCATTTATCATAAAAAATTAAGTTATTTAATACACAATATAAAAGAGTTCCTCATGTACATTTCTATATAAGAAAAGACCATAAACAAATAAGCTTTCAAAAGTAGTGGGCTACATTCAGGCTGATCAGGTTCAGAACAAGCAATAGAACTAAACAAAAAAGTATGTGAAAATAAATATTTATATTTTAACCATTTATCATCATTATTATAATCAAAATGTAACGTTGTAAAAAAACAAATATTATATATATTAATTAAATTATATAAAGAATAATGATATGAGCTATCACTGTTTGAAATCATTTACATGTTACAACATTGAGTTTACATTCATTTGTATAAGAAACGCTAAAAAGGGGGGGCCTGGGGAGCTCAGCGAGTAAAGATGCAGGACATGCTGAGTGACTCCAGCCAGGTCTCCTAAGCAATCAAATTTGCCCGGTTGCTAGGGAGGGTTGAGTCACATGGGGTAACCTCCTCGTGGTAGCTATAATGTGGTTCTTGCTCTTGGTGGGGCGCGTGGTGAGTTGTGCGTGGATGCCGCAAAGAATAGAATTAAGCCTCCAAATGTGCTATGTCTCCGCGGTAATGTGCTCAACAAGCCACATGATAAGATGCATGGGTTGACGGACTCAGATGCAGAGGCTCTGAGAGTAACTACGTCACCACGATGACTTAGAGTGCATTGGGAATTGTGTATTCCAAATTGGGGAGAAAAGGGGAGAAAATAATAATAATAAAATAATAGCTGAAAATGTACTGTCACTTTAAGGGTTCAACGAGATGTCGGTACGGGATATCCATGCAGTATGAGATTAAAATGAATATTTCTATTCACTTTATTTATCTGACTGTAAAGAACAGAAAGGATATTAAGACACATTATTCAATGAAAGTTGAGTGTACCTCATCTTTGATATGTACAATATGTGCAACGAGCCACGCAAAAATAGCTACGTATTGCTATAGAGTAATAACGTTACTCTTCATATCCAAGTTTTTAGATCCAAGTAGGTGACACACTCATAATAGCAGGGTATCCTTTTTTACTCATAAATGTGCATTTGATTTTGTATATTTGATTCACTTTGTCAACACTTATAATCTTAGCCAATTTAGCTACCAGTAAAGTCATGCGTTAGGATTTTAAGTCATTTCTACAGGACTACATTTGAATGCTGGAACCCAGCCTGTAATGCCTGCAGACTGTTATGACTGTAAAGTCCTTTATTTATAATTTTGGAAAATAGAATGATGTGATGGAAAATTATGAATATGACTTGGGGTGGAGGCTTTTTGTATATTGAATGAACTCATTGGTTCAAATAAGTTTAACAATGGCCAAATGCAATTTTTGTCTGTTTCCTCTGTCCTCTCTTATATTTTCTGTTCTTTTTGGAGCTAAAACATGTTGAGTGTTGCAGTAAGTCAAGAGCTGTATGAGTGTTTGATGAAAACTAGCCCAAGATGAAAATTCGGCATGACGAATGTGCTAAGAATGTAGATCATTCGCGGTTGGCCGTAGAGGCCTGAAAATACTGTGGTCTGGTTCGCTCCAATCAACATTTGAAAAATAAATACTGGTGGGCTGAAACAGCCTGACAACTTCTGCACAATCTTTAAACCTAGAAAGTTTCTAGCGTACAGTAATCAGCTAACATTACATTTGATATTATCATGAGGGCTCTATATTGAGTAATGGATTGTCCACCACTTAAGACCATAATTGAGATACAGGTCACTGAAATCAAAACCTTTAAACAATAGTTCGCCAAAAACGAAAATTCTCTCATTATTAATTTACCCTGATGCCATCCCAGATGTGTATGTCTGTCTTTCTTCAGCAGAACACAAATTAAGATGTTTAGAAGCAGATAGAGCTCTGTCAGGTCCTTATAATGCAAGTAAAGGGGTGCCAGCACTTTGATGGTCTAAAAGTCACATTTAAGCAGCATAAAAGTTATCCACATGTCTATACTCTCTTCTGAAGCGAATTGATAACGTTTGTGTAAGAAGTTGATAATTAAGACGTTTTTAACTTTGAATCGGCGCTTCCATCCAGAGCTCTGATGCTGTTTGTAATGGCCGAACTCATTTGCTCTTCTGATGTAAATAAGTGCCGTTTCCGAAATCTCACGTGAGCTCGCCTACGCAGCTTCACATCAGCTGCTGGAAGGAAGCAATATTTAAGAGTTAATATCATTTTAATTAGCGATTTATTTTTTACACAAACATATTGATTTGCTTTGAAAGACATTCACTGATCGAATGGAGTAATGTGGATTACTTTTGTACTGCTTAAATACGACTTTGGACCGTCAAATTGCTGGCACCAGGGCTGGACTGGCAATCTGGCATACCGGGCATTTTCCCGGTGGGCCGACGCAATTTGGGGCCGATCAGTGGCGGACTGGCCAGCGGGAGAACCGAGTGGGCTGGTGGGTCGGCCGCAAAACGTGCCGAATGTGCCGCGATAAGCAAAAACGAGCCACCACGTTATGCAGAACGGACCACAAAATGCCGCCACGATCTGCAGAAAAGGACAGTGAACCACTGGAGAACCACTGGTTCTGCTGGAGAAAGACAGTCATACACATCTGGGATGGTATCAGGGTAAGTGAATAATGAGAGAATTTTCATTTTTGGGTGAACTATTCCTTTAATGTGTTCCACTTTAAGGAATGAAAACTAAATGAAAATTCTGTTATGATTTACTCACCCTTATGTTGTTCTACATCCATGTGTGTGGAACACAAAAGGAGAATTTTTGAAGAATCTTCTCGTAGCTCTTTTCCCACTATGGCTTTACTTCTGTGAAATTCCTAAAATGATAAAAAAGCACCATAAAAGTCTTCTGAAACTAAACAATAATTTTAATGAAGAACAAACTATAATTTATGTTTTTATTCACTGATAATCTTTTTGGTAAATGGATCAATCTTTTAAACCAGTTCTTTTCAATAAACCAGATGATCTGGTTAACAAATCAGAATAAATGATTTGTTTATGAATCTGACTGATCTGATTCTAACATCATACCGATTTAGAAAGAGTAAATAATGACAAAACTTTCATTTTAGGTGAACTATTCCATTAAGGAAGGTGGTAGCTTTTACTGGACCTAGATGTGGAAGTTAATATCGGTTATGGCCATATCAAATAGAACCTGTTCTTTGAAACTTACATTTTCTCTTGTGATTCATCGGAAACATCCTGTCATTTAGCCAATACAGCTTACTTCATGATGTCATAGTGTGATCTAGCACCATCTGTGTTTAGTACGGAAGGCCAAAACATTAAATTGTGCTGGCAATATGTGCAAGTGTACCGCACAGCTGTGGGAGACAGGAAATCCACCATAGGTCACTGATGGTCACGTGGAATCAAAGCTGGTGTCAGGTGGTATGGCCAAGAGCATCCACGTGGAACATGTCATGGGAAAATTAAGTATTTTTTCCTTCTCAAGCTAATGATTGGGTAACTTCCTCTTTAGTACATAATGCAGTTGTGTCGGTTGGTTGCTGGTTGGCTATCACAATAATGACCTTTTAGGGGACTGTCAACTGTAAAACTGCAAAAAAAAAGTTGGATATTCTTAGTAAATATACAAGTATATAGGCCAAACGTTAATAATTTTGTGTACACATTACAATCTAGAATGATGATAATTAATTTTAATGCTAAAATATGCTTTACTTTTGATTGTGATCCTCTTGAATTTATGATGTCAGAACCGCAAAGCCTACGTGATTTGTATAACTAGATGTTTGTAAAAATACTTTGCATATGCATAAAGCAATTTCACCACACTAAAATCATGTTAATACCCATATTATTTCTGTCTTGTGGCTATACTTTTGAAACAGTGAATATTTTAAAGTTTACTGACGGTATCCATTCATTTCCATTCCTTATTGTATCTAGGGACAGGGCCGCTGCTGGCCAAATTGATGCCCTACGCAGAGTTCCAGGTGGAACTGAAGGGGGGAGGGGTTCTGGTGATATGAGCTTGAAGCGATCATCTGTGTTCCGCAACTGCTTTCGGGTCCTTGAATAAAGTAAAATGTGCGAGTAAGGTCAGCCGGTGGATTTTCTGTGTTCCTGCCCTTCTAGGGTAAGATGGTGCCCCCCTAGGGAGTTGGTGCTCTACGCAGTCTGCATAGTATGCATGTAGAGAGCAGTGGTACTGGGATGTCCTGATACGATATTGGTATTTGGAATCGGGTCCGATAACGCACTCATGTACTTGTGCTTGTGAAAATGCTCTGATACCAAAAACAATACCATCTGACGTACGAATGTCATTCCACAAACATTCAGCGCACAAAATAAAAACATGTTATGACCTAGTGATATTATTTAGCTGCAAAAAATGAGATTTAATTAGGTAAATTATAGTGTGAATGTGCTGCGCACTTCAAATGTTAGCGCTTGTGATTGTGTTGGGACAGTGTTGTGCCGATGCCAGCTGCCCATACCTTATAAAGCTATTTCTTAGCTCATACACAGAAAACAAAATCATGAGCATCACACACACACACACACACACACACACACACTCTCTCTTTGTAGCAGATGACAGTGAACAGAGCGCAAATTCACTTTGTAGCACAAGGCACATACAGTCTACATATTTATTGAATTAAATAGCAGCCTTTTGCAGTTTAATAATCACTTTGAGTCATGTAGCTACCGGCTTTTCCGGATTGATCGTCATAACGACACAAAAACACTTAAAAAGAAAAGCTCAGTTAAATGAAAAAGATTATGACAGAAATATATCACTACTTTAGTGTTATAAAATGTTCACTCTAATACTACTGCTACTAACAATAATAATAATAAATCAATAGTAACTGTATAATATTTAAGAAAATTCTCACATATGTGATGCTCTGTTAAGCAGACCTTTATTGGACAAAAAATAACTCCAGTGTTGCATTTCGATTGAGCTTTGATGTTCTGTATAAAATTACTTAATTTTATAAAATACAATATTATGTATGTGATAATATACGTAACGTGGGACTTTTAAGTAAAAAGCAGCCTGAAAAACACCAAGGACTTTTATTGTGAAATGCTGAAACGACAAAAAACAAAATCGCAAACTATCGACAGATATTTGCTGATAACCATAGTTCCTAAAAACAAATATCGGCACTGATTAATCAGTCATAATGCACAAAATTATGCTACAAATGTTGTCGATTGAGCTTAATTTGTAATGAGCC
Source organism: Xyrauchen texanus (assembly GCF_025860055.1). NCBI lineage: Eukaryota > Metazoa > Chordata > Actinopteri > Cypriniformes > Catostomidae > Xyrauchen > Xyrauchen texanus. The sequence continues at coordinate 38,607,347 of NC_068291.1, forward strand.
TCAGGATATTCCTTTAACAGCTGATTTTGTTTGAACAAGTTACTTGCTGTTTTTTTTTTTTATAATAAATGCAAAGACATATTTTAGAAGTATTACATTATTTTATTCGCATGTCCATTCACAAAGAGCCAGTACGTGCCACTGTGTTTGAGACAGGGTCCAGTTCATCCCGTTAGATATTACACGGTTGTCTTGTTCATATTTGATCATCGTTAGATCATATTTGGCCTCATTTATGTCTCTTTATAGAATAAAAACAGCTGTTTGCAATCAGTGTTTGTGAGATTCCTTCATGAAAATGTAAAACCTACACAAGCTGTGGGGCAAATGGGTCTTGTTAGAGCAGGTGTGATAAAAATTTCTGTGATCCATGAAATGTCAAAATGAATGTCAAATCCTGAGTTTGTCCTGATCCACTGATCCTTATGGAAATGTAAGGAAGCCCAAATCCCCAATAATCTTTTAGAAAGTGCCCATTGAAAGCATTTCTTTTCTGGGGTCCTATAAGGATAAGGATGTGTCACCGCTGAGCATTTGTTTGGTACTATACAGAAACTTCAACTATAGAGAGACACCAAAATTAATTTTTTGAGCAGCTATATGCATGCATGTCTGATTTAACATGATTCAGATGCATTGGGTGTCTTGTGCTAAGTCACAGAGGCTTCATTTGACAAGAACCTGTCTGTAGGTTTATTCTAAAGAGACACAAAGTATGAATCTAGTGTGCACTGAGGGCAATCTTTTATTGCAACAGAAGACAAACCACATCTGTGTAACACACTGGAGACCAGCACAGTTTGTTGCCCTTACTAGTAGACTAAAACAAAACAGGACTGAAATCTAAGATGGCATAAATGATGAGAAGTAAAGTGACCAACCCAATCTCACTGTGAAGCACAACAGATGTTTAATTTCCCAGAGCATGCAGCGTAGAGATCATGATGGCTTGATTCCAAAGTATGTTGACATTTGTTTGTGAGGGACAGGGGCTTTGAGAATTAAAAGAACATTTATTTGCAGCTTTCTGCTTATTTATGAGGCCAATGGACTTAAGGAATTTTCAAACTGAGGTGGAATTACGCTAACACAGGACATATGGGGAAGATGTGCTCTAAATTTGCTACTATCTTTGGAGAGCTCCATTAGTTCATGTTGTTAAAGCTGAACAGCTGCAAGTCTCAGGAGAAGAATCTTTTATATTTCTTAATTTTTTTAAAGAGTTAATTCAAGGTCAAATGAGCTCCTGTAAAATAACTGCACTTCTAAAAAATGTTTTACTTATGTTTAACATAACCCTAACCAACCGGTGCGGTGTGTCATTTCTGCGCCTATTTTGTGACCAAATGGAATTGCACTCTGTTTGTTTGAGCCAAAGTCATAATGCGGTCATAATGTCTCAGGGCAGCCTGTAGGAAATAATTTTCTATGGATAAAAGTACAGCTCCTATCTACTTGAATGGGGAACAATGGAAATCTCTAAAATGGTAGGTCAAGATTATAAACAAATAACATTTCAAATCAACAGTATAATGTGACAAAACTTGTATCATAAATTGTGCTTCTTTAGCTGCAAAATGAAACGCTATTGTAAACTGACAGGCAGTGTCTTTATCAAAAGGTTGATTGGCTTTTTTTAACTGGTAGGTGGGACCAAGGCTGTTTTTAACCAATTTGTTTGTTGACCATCATTGTTGGCAACTTGCACGGCGAACTCGCCATTGCCGCAGCTCTGTAGGTTCATACAATGCAAGTGAATGGTGGCCAGAACTTTGAAGGTTAAAAAAGCATATAAAGGCAGCATAAAAGTAATCCATAAGACTCAGTTGTTAAATCTGTCTTTCAAAGCAATATAATAGGTGTTGGTGAGAAACAGATCAATATTAAGTCAATTTTTACTATATATTATCCTCCCTGCCCAGTATATGCTGACATAGGATGCACAAATAATGCGAGTCCCCAAATACAAAAGAAGAAGAATGTGAAATTGAAAGTGGAGATTTCTGTATTATCAAAAACACTGACTTATTTATTGGTATTTAAATAATAAACTGTTACATTTTATTAATGTAATTTAATGTAATGAAATTTGTGATGATATTGAAATGCATAAATCTTAAAAATAGGTATAAATATTTTTTGGAGTGTTCTGTATTTCTATATTTAACAACAATTCACATGTTATCAATGTTGTGTAGACTGGCAATAGTTTAGCATTAGTTTAGTACATGCTGAACAAGATGCTTGAACAGACTTGTTTATCATCCACATATGGTAGTTTCAAAACTACCACTTAAACAGATATTGATTGTAATGTTACATTTGATTAGAAACAATACTGACCATAAGGGTTTCTTCTACAGAAACTGGTGTGCATATGTGGTGACGAAGACTGTGAGCTGCGTTGTGGAGGATGGGGTAGAAACCTACGTGAAGCCTGATTATCAGCCGTGTTCCTGGGGCATTCAGTGCCCACGTGTTGTAGTGTAAGTATGAACTTGTATACATATTGGATGTGTTCTCTTGATCTGAAAATCTTTGTATTTAAATGTTGCATACTTTTTGTTTTACAGTGGCAAGAAATAGTATGTTAGCCCTTTGAAATTAGCTTGTTTTCTGTATTAACTGGTCATAAAATGTGATCTCATCTTCATCAAAGTCACATGTATAGACAAACACAGTGTGCTTAAGGTAGCAACACACAAACTATTATAATATTAAATGTCTTTACTGAACACATCCCATTAAACATTCACAGTGCTGTGGAAAAAGTAAGTGAACCCCTAGGCTAAAGATGCCAACAAAAGCAAATTAAAGTCAGGAGTTGGCAAACCTGGCATCCAATTAATGAAACTAGATTGGAGGTGTAGGTTAAAGCTACTTTGACTTATAAAAAGCATAAAAAGTTTTCTATTCACAAGAAGCATCTGCTGACGTGGGCCATGGCTTGCAAAAAAGTGATCTCAGAAGACCTACGATCAAGAATGTTTGCTTTGCATAAAGCTAGAAAGGGTTACAAAGTTATCTAGAAGAGCTTAGATATTTATCTGTCCACAGTTAGACAAACTGTCTATAAATGGATATGATTTAGTACTATGGCTACTCTCCCTAGAAGGGGCTGTCCAGCCAAGATAACTCAAAGGGCACACTGAAGAATGCTCAATGAGGTAAAAAAAAAGAACCCTAGAGTGACAGCTAAAGACTTGAAGGAATCATTGAAACTGGTTAACATCTCTGTTCATGAGTCTATTATATGGAAAACATTAAACAGGCATGGTGTCCATAGCAGGACACCATTAAGGAAGCCACTGCTTTCCAACAGAAACTTTGCTGCATGCCTGAAGTTTGCCAAAGACCACCTTGACACTACATAATGCTACTGGGAAAATGTTTTGTGAACTGATGAAACTAAGGTTGACTTGTTTGGGAAGAACGTGCAACACTAAGTATGGCGTAAAATGTGATTACATTTTATGACCAATTAATGCAGAAAAACAGCATATTCCGAAGGGTTCACATACTTTTTCTTGCTACTATATGTTATTTAGTTTAAAGTAATAATTTTCTAACCATCATGTTGTTCCAAATCCATCTGACTTTTGTGGAACAGAAAATTTTTTATCCTGAATGATAGCCTCGGACAACATTCAGTTTAAATGTATGAGGGATAAATGCAATGAGAGTTTTTTGTACGATGTAAGAAAGAAAGCCATATTGGTTTGGACTAATGGGTTAGTAATGATAGTACATGAAAACCGAATTTTAATTTAATTATCCCTTTAATTAGTTTCCATAGCTGTATGAGAGTTTACCATGCCACTTTTGCCTTGGTTTTGAACCAGTTAAAATGCCCATCCATGTTTTGTTTAGTTTTTTCTTCAGCTTTTTGTCTTATTGATGTAAAGTACATTCACTGAGGACTTTATTAGGAATACCTGTACAGCTACTTATTAATGCACTTATCTTACCTGCCAATCGTGTGGCAGCAGTCCAATGCATACAATCTTGCAGATACAGGTCAGGAGCTTCAGTTAATTTTCACATCAACCTTCAGAATAGGGAAAAAATGTGATTACAGTGATTTCTACCATGGTATGATTGTTGGTGCAAGACGGGCTGGTATAATTATTTTTGTGACTGCTGGTCTCCTGGGATTTTCACACACAACAGTCTCTAGAGTTTACTCATGATGGTGCCAAAAACAAAAAACATCCAGTAAGCGGCAGTTCTGCAGACGGATATGCCTTTTTGATGAGAGAGGTCAATGACCAGACTGGTTCGAGCTGACAGAAAGGCTATGGTAACTCGGATAACCCTCTGTACAATTGTAGTCAGCAGAATAGCATCTCAGAATGCACAACACGTTGAACCTTGAGGTGGATGGGCTACAACAGCAGAAGACCACATTGAGCGCATAGGACCATACTGTAGTGTTCCTAATAAAGTGCTCAGTGAGTGTATGCATGCACCTGTATCAGACTTCAAATCAGTCAGGGAACTTTAAGCTGAAGCAAGTCTGTTTTTCAGGCCTTTATTTAGTTCAGGCTAAATAAGTGGAACCAATATGTGCTACATCAACTTTAGTCAGGAAACAGATGGTTAAAACTATCACATCATCAAAACATTAACCTGTTAACCTGCACCCCCACTCAGGGGCTCACAGCTGAAAATGACATACCTGAATTAAAATAAATATAGCTCCTGAGAACAGTGTACCACAGGCACAATTAAGGTCTCTTTGGAAAGAAGACACTTGGCACTCTACTAACAATAAATCAGAGTTGATAATGCTCAAACAAATAAAAAGTTATAAAAGTTGAAGTGCCTCATAAATAATGTGAACTTCAAAAAATGTTTTATTATTTCATGTACAAATATATAAAAATAGACCTGGAGGAATCCAATTAGGTAAAGGATTGAAAGCCACAAGTCTCATCAGTTTATATTTCAAATTTGAGGAAGATATAATGAAAAATGGGGTTCCTGCAAGCTTTTTTCCAAGACTATGTCAGTTCCCTTTCTCCCTTCCCTGCGTGAGGCACATCCCCAGATATGACATCCCCAAACTAAAATAATTGTAGTTACTGAACAATTTGCTCTACATGCACAATTTAGACATATTTAAAAAGAAGACACTTTGGAGTTTATTACCCAAATGTAAAAGTTGAAAAAACTTACACAGACAAACATTTATAGAATTTAAAGTGTCTTGAAGATAATTTGTACTGCAAGTAACATTGCATTATTTTATGAAAAAATAAATGAAAACAAACCTGGAGGAATCCAGTTAGGTAACTGATTGAAAGCCACAAGTCTCATCAGTTTATATTTCACATTTGAGGAAGATATTATGAAAAATGAGATTTCTGCAATATTTTTTCCAAGACTATGTCCAGGTACCAAGAAGTCTCCTTGGATACCTCAAAAAGCAACCTAATGACCAAATGTTATGAAGGGTACTGCAAGCTATTTTAGTCATCATATACACTGGTCCATGCTTTTTCAATTATAAAATAATCCACACAGCTGTTGCATGGGAAAGAATGGAAAGATAATTAGCACCGCATGTCAAGTAAATAATTCTGTATAGTTTTTATGTGGCTGGCCATTCAATCAACAATCAAACTGATGGGCAGTCGTTTAGACAGCATTCATAAATCAACAATCAAACTGATGGGCAGTCCTTTAGACAGCATTCATACTAAAGGTCGTCCATACAATCAAACTGATGGGCAGTCGTTTAGACACGTATAATGTGTGCATGTTACATAGCAACTCACCGATGTAAAATTGGACCATCTTTTCCGTCCTCAAGCATATCACCCTCGACGCTGTCTTCACTCTCCTCAATTTCGTCATCGCTGCTTCGAGTGAAAATAAAACATCTTCAAATAAAACATCTTCAGCAGAAAAAAACTTCTTTTGACGATCCATTTGATGAGATAATCCGTCCAGTAAGTAAGACGCGAAAACAGATGTTGACTGGGGAACCGTCTTTTTACTATGGCTTGTTTGTTGTCAAATGACGGGGTGTGGTCACAGCCTACGCCGCAGGTTAGCTCCTCAATAGAGAGTGGCTGATTCAAATAAATAAAAAACATCTTGTTCGCGAGGAATTTAGACTTCCCGGTATCGTTGGAATCGTGCACTGCTTGGCTACATTTTCTATCAGTCATATAATTTCAATTCTTTCATTGGCTTTCGTTGTAAAGACAAAATAATAGGATCAGCATATCATGACGCCAAAAAACTGACCGCAGTGTTTGGATATTTTGACCTATATATTGCCTATCTTTGTATTTGTGTGTGTGTGTGCGGTCTTAATTTGTTCATTACACTCTAAGCAACACACCCATATAACGCTCGGCTACCGGAGTCTGTTTTTATGCAGAATTTTATTGCATAACCGACAAGTATGATACTTCACCCTGAAGAAACTCGATGTAAACAAAGGAATAACCATCGATGTTACAACGTTATTGTTTCTTTGGACTAAAAATGCTCTATGGGATGTTATTCAGTGGACCCTCACCTTTCCATTCAATCTGGAACTTTTAGCAGTGGATGCGCGTGTGGCTCGTTATTACGACACTACTGGTATGTACTCCGCTTTTGATTACGTGTGTTTTGATCTGTACTGCTTACATAAATGCAAGAAATACATTCGTTATAAGCTTTTCATCGAAAAACAGAGCTCTATCATCGATGCTTGAGGCTTACACCTTTAAAATGATATATAGTTTGCCAAGATTAATGATGTTCTTTCACGTTAAATCTATTCATAAACATTAAACTTGTGGGGGGAAAAAACTCTTCCGTGCGCTGGCGCTCTGGCAAAGGTTAACAGGTTAATAGACACTAGAATCTATACCACATCTGTATTTTACTGGAAACCTGAGTCATTAAACAAAACAGAATACTAAAAATGTGCTGTTTACATAGTAAACCTAATGTAAACAAATGGAGAAATAAACAGAATTTAGTTTGAGGACGCCAGGGTTAGAAAGTTTGTGCAGTTGCAAAGTGGTTCCCAAATGCTGGCAACATACTCACTCCCAGCTGGAAAAGTTTAATCCAGCTTCTTTAGATTCCATACACACACACACACACCACTATGTATGGAATGAGGTGGCATGCCATTCCAAGCTCTACAACCAGAGCACCACAGGAATTAGGCTTAAAACCTACTAAAATACCACCACTTATTTTTGCACTCATCCCATAGAGTACGGTGAGCCCCTTTTCTCCTCTTTTATTCTCACGGAGGTCATGGCACAAATAGAGCGTGGAGACAAGAATTTATTGGCTTACGAAATGTAACCTATAGTCCTGGGAAAATAGAAATGTTTAAATTGTTTCCTATTTTACCCTTTTTATATTCATAATATCATAATATTAGATCATAATATTTTACTCAATATATTTGTGCACATTGATCTGGAGACCTTGACTATTGGATTGAATTACAACACAAAATAGTTCTCAAGTAAAATTTTAACAAAAACCTAACCCAAGTTTTATTCATGTGTAACTCCCGCACTTTGTTTGTTTGTTGTGCATCAGGCTTAAGTGATAACTCAAATCCTGTGGCTGGTTAAAAAGAGAGGTGTTCTATTACTTTTCTAAGCGATTGGACAATTTTCATGTGGCGGATGTTAAAATAGGTAAAAAATGCTATAGACCTACATTGAAGGAGGGACCTGAGCTATATCTAGGGACCAGAAAGTTAACGAGACCTGGGGGTGGGCTTTTTTCATTAAGTAACCACATAGCACCCATCCAGAACATGCTAGCAACTGCTTTGGAATGTGGTAACAGCCACATTTTGAACACATTATTGTACCGCTTATGAACATGCTGACAACCACCCAAAACACCCTAGCATCGTGGCTGCAGGTTTTGCATAGGCAAAGACCACTCTTGTAAATCTCTGTTTTATAAAAATCTTAATTCAAGTAATTCATGACAACGCTGTACAAAATGTTAACTGTTTTTTATATTGCTGCCAGGCCCCTCATTGAACAAAACTCACTTTAGTTTTAACAGCTGGGCAGCATATGCTTGTGCAGCAGCTAGCGAAAATCATACATGTAAATGAAAATAGAATATATGTTACTTCACATGCAGAGAATAACTATTCTAACATATATATCTTCCTCAATTCCTAGGCATTTGCATATTATACCATATGCAATTCAGGTTTAAAATCTCTAGCATATGTTTATGTGAATGCATCTTACTCTAACAGGGACTTGTCAGAAACAAATTTGTCTGATAGAGAATGTTGCAAAACACAGTTGTTCCCAAAATGGCCAAAGTGTGAGGACTGTTTAATATTTCAGATATTAAACAATATACAAAATTGTAAATTGTAAGGTAGTAAGAAATATACAGTATATATATATATATATATATATATATATATATATATATATATATATATATATTCAAGAATGTTTCCAAAAATTAAAATTTGAAGACAGAATGTTATGATGACTTGTATTTGTTGTCTTATTACCATGTATTTCCGAACTGAAAATGAAGAAAAAAGAAAAGATGTGTTTGAACGATAGCCAGATATGTTCTTCCTTAGAAAATTCCAGGCTTTCATTCATGTGGTTTTCATGTGTCTTACAGATATAGGACCTACATGAGGCCCAGATACAAGGTGGCATATAAAATGGTAACAGAAATGGAGTGGAAATGCTGCCTTGGATTCAGTGGTGAAGACTGCAATGATGGACCGAACGGGGGATCTGATACTCAGATCTCAACAGTCAGACCTTGGCCTAGGCCTTCACAACCAGGACAAACTGGAACTGGTACTGGCCATGGACCGAGTGGAGGGAACGGTAAGTCAACAGTTTCTCACATGCAGCAAAATAAGTGGCACAGTGTCGCATGGAAGGATTACTCTAGCAACACTTTCCCATGCACCAAGAAAACATTTATTAATGGCCAGTTTTGTAAGGGGATGTTCACACCAAACACGTTACATCTGTCTGTGTTGTTTTTTTTAAAACAAATTCTATGTAAACATGCTAGACAGATGTCACACCATTGCACCACATCTTGATGGTTGTTTAGCAACTGAACAGGCAGAATAACCACTTTTTTAGATGTATCTCGATGTTCCATATGCTGTGCTGTGTCTTGCTTCTTTTAATGCAAGAACACATTCTGTCTGAATGGCCCCGAACCCTGTTACGCCTGTAAAGCCTTGGTTAACTTCGGACGACTTTGACTGTGGCTTTTCACATGACTTGTGCAGATTTGTGTGACGTATGTGAGCTTGATTGCTAATTTGCATTTTGGATTATGTATGTTAGCATGTTAAAATTGAGTGTGCCAACCAATCAAAAAAATGTAATTCATACTGTACTGTCTTTAAAAATATCTGACCATATTGTTGGTCTAGCTTCTTTCGTATTCTGCATCCTTCAAACATTTGATATCATCAGCAGATAGCTGAGGCTTTATGAAATGTTTAGAAACAAGGTTAAAAATTGTCACTGGTGCACAGGAAAACCTCGCTAGAGCGAATTTTCTATTGTGAGTCTGGGCTGCACTGTTTCTTTTGGTTCTGTGAATCTACTACTAATCTCTAATTAGCTATTAACTGTTTAAACATTAACTGCTGTTTGATCTATGCCCAGAGAGAGGTGACAATCACAAGATGAAACAATTGGAGGACAAAATCCAGAGACTGACCAAAGACCTAAATGACCTGCAGTCTACACTGCGTGGCATGAATGAGAGATTCCAGGAGGAAATGCACAAACCTGGTTTTAATAGCCAAAAAACGCCAGCTGATGCAGCACAGCCAGAAATGAAAGAGACCATTCATAACATACAGACCAAGCTGGATCAGTTGGACAACCGGACTCAAGCCCATGACAAGACCCTGGTCAGCATCAATAACCACCTAGTGAATGGAAAGGGTGGAGGTAATGATCTAGATGATGGAGAAATTGTAGGAAAGAGGTTCACCACCTTGAAGGAGGAAATCCTCCGAGAACTTGAACATCGAGTGACGCTGTCCTGTTCTGCCTGTCAAACTGGGGTGGAGGACCTGAGACGCCAACAGCAACAAGATCAGGAGAGGATCTTGGCTATGGAGAAGCAGATCAGTGCCATGGATCAGCGTCATCGCCAGACTCTTGATGGTTTACACCGAGAACTTAGCCGCTCTCAAGGCTGCTGTGATACAGTGGCAGACCTCAGAGTAAGACTCAATGATATGGACAGGAAGATAAGCTCCACATCAGAGGCCTATGACAAGCTGCAGGATCGTTTGAACAGAGAACTTGGAGGAACTGGAGGTGGTGGAACATATGGCGGAGGAATAGGTGGACAAGGAGAAGTCCCTAAAGTGATGGAAGATATCTTCACCAATCATCTACAAGATCTGGAGAGGCAGCTCAATAACACTGTCCAGAGGACAGAGGAAAATTGTGCTTATATGGAGATTAACATACGAGACTCGTTTCAGCAGGAACTCAGAAATCTTCGCAATGAATTCAATAATCGTATTCATGACCAGGAATACAGGATTAATGACATGGACCTTGATATTGGAAACGTAAAGGAAACCGTGTTCGATCTTGATAAGCGCTTGTCTCGGCTAGAGAACACAACATCCTATATAGACAGAAGGTTAAGCGAATGCTCCATTTGCTCTGGCTCAAGTTCTGGATCAAGTCCAGGGGGTGGAAGTCCAAGTCCTGGTGACACAGTGAAGTCTTTAGAGTGGAGAGTCATTGCCACTGAAGATGAAATCAAGAGGTTTGACACAAGATTCAAGGATCTCTCAGTGTCTGGTGATTCCCTTGAGGATAGGGTGATTAACCTAAGCCATGACGTTCGCAAGATCAAAGCTCTAACTGGAGACAATGGGGAGCACTTCAACAGGATTGTGACTGAGATTGAGAACTGTGACATTTGTAGCACAGTGGAAGATGACCTGAAGAAACTCAAGAACATCACAAACCACGCCATGGATAGATGGCAAAAGGAAATTAACTACATTAAAGGTAAATTTGACACTGGTCAGACGGGATGTGTAGATGTGTGCTCCAATCTGCAAGACGAGATGGATCGGTTGAAAGTGGAGGTAGAGAAATGCAGTGGTCAGTGCAAGATCACATTGAATCCTCCTACAGGAACCGATTCAGGAACGGGTCACCTAGATGACCCACAAAAACCACTTGATGGTCACAGTGTCGTTAGTAGCAATAGCGGGGACCTCAGGTCAATCCAAGGAGAATTGTCAGAGGTTATCTTAACCTTCAGCTCCATAAACGACACACTAAAAGGTCTGGAACATGTGGTTCACAAACACGACAGTGTGATTACTGACCTAGGGAACACCAAAGACAAAATTATTACAGAAATTGACAAGATCCAGCAGGAAATGACAGAGCACATAGAGGACAGCAGGTTACGCTTTGACAATGTGGACCGGGATGTACGCCGCTTTGGGAACAACTTTGTGGTGGAGATGGGTGACTGCAAGAGGACTGAAGAAGGTCTGGATAAGAGGCTTTCTAAACTTGAATTGGTTTGTGGCCAACTTGACTCTGTCTCCGACAGTCTGCAGAAGATCAAAGAAGGTTTGAACAAACACGTGTCTGGCCTATGGAACTGTGTTAGTGGGCTAAACAACACAGTGACTTCACACAGTGGGTTCATTGAAATCCTCCAGAACACACATCTGGATGATATTCATGGCAACATCAAGAGACTGAATTCCTCAATGGTCCATATCGTCAAGGAGTTCCAGAACTTAGCTGAGCAAGACATGACAGGTTTGACTTTGTAGGGTTTAAAGTAGAAGGTCTAAATCAGAGTTTATTTGTGAACATTTCTAAAGTCATGTAAACATGGACTGCATTCTTCATTCAGCAGTTTGAGGCCACATCCATACTTACAAGTTTTCGGTTGAAAACCAATTGATTTCACACTGGAAGAGCGTGTTCCTCCACCGAAAAGGGAGACTTCCAAAAAAATTCTGGTACCACATACTTTAGAATTGATGATGATATCTTTTCAACCAAATATTTATTTGTGTGGACGTGGCCTGACAGTGTGTATGAACTTGTTCTCTAAATTCCCACCAGCAATAACGAATGTAGCTCACTTTATTTTAATGGATATGAAGAAATATAAACTTGTATTAATTTTTAACTTCCTATTATAGGTTCACCTGGACCACCAGGTCCTCAAGGGCTCCCTGGTCCAGTGGGGCCTCCAGGTAGGGATGGACCACCAGGTGTTCCAGGCATACTGGGGCCAAGAGGACCTCCAGGTGAGAAATCATCTTATCCTTGTCCATCCCATAAATCTTAACTATTTAAATATCCACCGATCAGCCTCTATATTAAAACCAGCTGCCTAATATTGTGTAGGTCCCCCTCGTGCCACCCAAACAGTGCCAAATCGCATCTCAGAATAGCATTATGGGATGCTATTCTTCTCACCACAATTGTACAGAGTGGTAATCTGAGTTACTGTAGACTTTGTCAGTTCAAACCAGTCTGACCATTCTCTGTTGACCTCTCTCATCAACAAGGCATTTCCGACCCCAGAACTGCCTCTCACTGGATGTTTTTGTAAATTCTAGAGACTGTTGTGTGTGAAAATCCCAGGAGATCAGCAGTTACAGAAATACTCAAACCAGCCCATCTGGCACCAACAATCATACCATGGTCCAAATCACTGAGATCTAATTTTCTCCCCATTCTGAAGGTTGATGTGAAAATTAACTGAATTTATGCTCTGCACTGCTGCCACACGATTGGCTGACTAGATAAACACATGGATGGTTGTTGGTGCCAGATCGGCTGGTTTGAGTGACAAAGTCTACGGTAATTCAGATAACTGCTTTGAACAATTGTGGCGAGAAGAATAGCATTGCAGAATGCTAATCTGAGATGCGGGTGGGCACTGTTTTTGCGGTACGAAGGGAACCTACACAATTTTAGGCAGGTGGTTTTAATGTTGTGGCTGATGAAAATAGCCCCTCACTTGCTTTCTTCTTTCAATTTCATTTTAGTAAATGACAAATTTGACATGAAATGACATGCACATTACATATTGGAGTCACTCACATTTGGTTTTCTCCCATTTTAGGTCTCAGAGGAGAGCAAGGTATGTTTTTAATTTGCTTTAAATTGTTTAAAGGGATAGTTGACCAGAAATGAAAATTCTGGCATAAAAAAAAAAATCTAACTTATGTTACTTTCTTCTGGAACACAAAATGAGATATGGGGCAAAATATGACACATTTTACATTAAATGACATGTATATTACATATTGGAGTCACTCACATTTGATTTTCTCCCATTTTAGGTCTCAAAGGAGAGCAAGGTATGTTTTTAATTTGCTTTAAATTGTTTAAAATGATTCACCCAGAAATAAAAATTCTGGCATCTTATGTTACTTTCTTCTGGAGATAACACAAAAGGACATATGGGGCAAAATGGCTACCTCAGTCACAATTAAATTTCACTGCATTTTCTCCCCATACTACAAAAATAAATGGCAACACCATTGTGACATTTTTATTGAACAACATTGGGGTAATTGTATGAGAACATAATTAGAATTTTCTGGGGGAACCATCCATTTAAGGAGATGTATCTTAGTCAAACACTATGATTATTTTGATAACCACAGATGTCACTAATCAAAATAAGGCAAGAATGGTAAGAAATCAATGAAGTTTGTGTGCATTGTCTTTTTTGTGCGTGAGTCAGTGTACTGAGTATTGCTCCATATCATCGGCACTGGGTCTATAGTTAAGCCAAAGGTCATTAGCTGATCACTAAAGCTGGTTTGTGAAGTGTGTCTGTATTGGAATGAGTGTATGTGAGTAAAATTAGCATAAGGAAATGTTGGGGTCAACATGTTTTATGCCAGACTACATTTTATGACTGCCATATTGATAGCATACTGTTTTTGACTTAAGTACTTTCATTTCAGGTATGGCTGGTGCAGACACAAACATACCTCGTCTGTCCTTCTCAGCCACTCTCACAAATCCAATGGTTACATCTGGAACAATAATTTTTGATAATACCCTTGTAAATGAAGGAGACCGTTATAATCCACAAACAGGTAAACTTGCCACTGGCCGTAAACATGAATGTATATTCATTTCCACTTTTACGTGTTTGTTATAACCTTGTCAGAGTATGTAATGCATTTTATGAAGAACATACTTCTCGACCGTTCGTTAATACGAATACATTACCGGACACACTTAATAAGGCAACGTGGACACTGTCCTGTAACCCGAATATATGACATAGTAACAACAATGGCTAAAATAATTTACTCTGGTTTTCAACAAGTACAATATTTTCTCACATCACATACTTCAGACTTCATTGGGCTACTGTTTTGGAGAAATGGTAAAGCAAACAATATATCTTTGTCTTCTTTATGTTGAATTTACAGGTATCTTTACTGCACCACTCGATGGACGTTATTTCTTTAGTGCCATCCTGACGGGCCACAAAAATGAGAGGATTGAAGCCGTGCTGTCCAAGTCTAACTACGGCATGGCACGAGTAGACTCAGCGGGTTACCAACCGGAAGGACTGGAGAACAAACCCATGGCTGAGGCCAAGCCAACACCAGGTTCTCTGGCTGTCTTCAACATCATCCTACCCCTTCAGGTGGGAGATACAATCTGCATAGACCTGGTCATGGGCAAACTGGCCCATTCAGTGGAGCCTTTAACTATCTTTAGTGGTATGCTTCTATATGAAGATGTTTAGGGGCCTTTGAGCGGCACTGATTCTAACAGAGACTGAGGCTTATCAGAATCAGAGGATCAGCAAAACGACGGGGCTAGAAAGTGACACTCTTAAATGACAATTTCTGCATGGGATAGCAATGCAGACGGGTGCATTGCTTTTCCTTATATAAATTTTTCAAACTTACGGATGTTATTTGACCTCCTGTGAACTCCTTGAGCAGAGAATATACATTCAAATGGAGGAACTGCTGCCCTTGATATGTAATCCTAACCCAACGTTTTAGTGAAGTGTTGTAACAAACACTACTGCGGGTTTGTGTGACTTTTGTTGATGATGTTATTGTTGCAATATTGCCATGTTATATGAATCACAGAAATGAGTTATGAATCATCTCTCACGCACCAAAGATGACCATGAGGTCTGTTTGACTTCCCATGTATGCCACTGATGGTAAAGTACTCTTCTGCCAAAGTGCTTGACTCACAATCAGGGTTATAGGTAAGGCTCATATGTGTGGAATTTTGGATGCACAGGAATGGAGATTTGATTTGATTTGTGCACCTTTCATATTTTTTGCTGTGAATGTTTAGTTTCTGTGCACCTTTCTTGTTTTACCATTTATGTTTTGTACCAAGGTTACTTTAGTTACCTTAAGAGTTAAGGGGATGGTCTTTAAATGTAGAGTATGTGCTGTTTTCTACATTACAAGTGCCAAGTTTCCCAGGAATAATATCCTGCTCTACCACAATGCTTGCCAAAGATGCTCATACTTAACTAAATATGTTAAGAAGTTTTCCGCAACACACTAATGCCTCTAATCCAACTTTATTGATTTAGTTCAGCAATGATATCAGGAAGCTTTCAATATGTGATTCAACATGACAATTGTGATGTAGTTCATCACTTTCCATGCAAACTCCCTAAGTGCTTCTGGAAAAATCCATGTGCTCTGCTAAAAAAGCTGAGGAAATTATCCATGGTGATTGAAATAAAATCTTTGGTTCTCACCCGTTTCTTGGGCACACAGTTTTCTCAGTGGCTACCTAACCAAATAGTAGTGAGCTTTTGGAGACTTGTTGAAGTGTTGACAAAAACCTCAGCTCTATCAGAGTGGAGGACAGTTGCATTTTGCTGTATGTTTCATATTCATATTCCCCGTTCAGTGGAGATCATTATCAAACTGTCTGTCCTTAATGTGGTTCAACAAAGTGTTTTTGAAGAATAACAACACTGAGGATTCAGAGAATTTCATCAATGGATTCTGTCTGTGTGGTCTCACTTGAACGACAGCCAAAGAACTTTAAACAGCTTTGCTAGAAAACTAAATGGCTTTTTATGTCTGAAACAGTGTTATATCACACCACTTGTTAAAAGGAATGATTTATATGTAAAGCTTTGTAACGGGGTTCAGGATGGGCAAGGAGGAGGCGGGAACTGGCAGAACAGTCAACATAATATATTTTTTATATTTATGCATTTGGCAGACGCTTTTATCCAAAGCGACTTACAGAGCCCTTATTACAGGGACAATCCCCCTGGAGCAACCTGGAGTTAAGTGCCTTGCTCAAGGACACAATGGTGGTGGCTGTGGGGTTTGAACCAGTGTCCTTCTGATTACCAGATAACCAGTTATGTGCTTAGACCACTACACCACCACCACTCCACATAAACATAAACACACAGACACAAACAGAGCAGCCACATGTGTCTCACGCCCTCCTCCTCATCACACCTCTCCACTGCTCGAGATGTTGCCCTTCCCCGTCCTTTTGCCAGCAGGTCTTTCCCGCCTCTCTGGAGCCCTGGGAGAGACAAGGGGTGGGAGAGGGGAGAGGGAAAGCACGAGGAGAAGAGAGAGAGAGAGAGAGGAAAGAGAAAGAAAAACTTGCTCATCTGTCCCCTGACACGCCATCGCCTGGTCCTCAGCCACTCCTCAGCCACTCCTCTGCACTCTGGCGAAGACAGCCGCTCTTTGCCTGATGGACAGCAGCGAGTCCTCCGACCCCTGGTGGACGGAACGGCTCCAGGGGCTCCAGGGGTCAGTTCCTCTGACTCCCGGCATCCGGCAGCAACTCCTCAGTCCCCTGGCTGATGGCCACGGCTTCTCCCCTGGCAGACGACAGCAACGAGGACTCCACGACAGTGCATCCCTCCTACTTCCTGAATTTCAGCACCAATATAATGGGTAAAGGATGGGCTAGGAGGAGGTGGGAACCAGCAGAATAGTCAACATAAACTTAATGATGTAAATCAACTTAAACATAAACACACAGACACACAGAAGCCACGTGTGTGTCTCTCTCTCTCTCTCAAACTGGCGTCTCTGGCTCGTCTTTATCCCCCTCTCGGCTGATTAGAACAATTCAGAGCATTCGTCCTCACAGCCTGGTCACGCCCTCCTCCTCGTCACAAGGTTTAAAAACGTTATTCTTCATATGGTCAAGAATGTTGAAAATTAAGGCTGCTATCGTATATGTGCTGTTTCAACTATTTTAGTTATGAGATTTCCCAGCTCATATAATGAATGCTGCACCAGCAACATAAATAATTTAACCATAACTTTTATTTTTAATTTGTATAGAGTTTGAAACCGGCTTTAACATGCCGTCTACACCGGACACGAGTGGCAGGTTGCGTCAAAAGCAAATAATTTCCATTAGAATTATCGAAGCGTTCTACACTGAAAGCGTTAGTTGCGACGTGACACGTTGACAGTGAACGGATGCTGTTGCTGACATGCTACAGAGCTTCTACAGTCACTTTATTTTCCAGTTTGTCTGGCAAAAAATAACTTTGCATACAAAATATGGGCGGTGTATTGGAAAGAGCGGGCGTGTCTAATTTAACATCTAGTGGATGTTCCAGAATAGCTAAAATCACTAACAGCACCTTTAAAGCCAGTTGTGATGTTTCTGATCTAATAATTTAAATAATCTTTTGTTTAAAATCACATGTACAGGTATACTCTGTTTTAGCAACAACATCATTACAATAATAATCATAGAGTAAGTAAATGTTTATACTATTAGATTACTGTTGAAAATAAATTAGGATCTAACTACTTATTCAAACATATAACAGCTGCTGAAGTCTATGTGTGCTTACAGCTGATTGGTCCGTGCTTTCTGCACATCATTCAGGACATTTGCTTCGATGCTTTCAATCGAGATAGCGTCAAGCCGTTGCGTCGTATCAATGGACGCGTCCGGTGTAGACCGATTGTGAGATTCTATTGGTCCCCCTTATGGTTTAACCTGTTACCTTGAATGAGTATGTTGGCAACACGTGTTTCAAATAAAGATATTTAATTTTACACAATGAAATCTCCTCTGAGCTTGGTTTTGCAATTTCATCAGGTGGCATACCGGATAACAACAAGACATAGCAACAAATTTCACACTGGCACTGTGCAAAACATTACACAGACTACTGTTCATTGTCCAAAGCACAATGGAAAGTTTTTTGGCACTCAAGATCTGTGATTCTGTTGAATATAATTCCATTCAGTGATTGATGGTGCAAGACCTGCAGGTTTTGCTGCCATCTGTGTCTATTTTCTATTCGACATGGAAAAACTCCACACGAGCTGCCGGATTGTTTGTCAAAGCAAAACGTGATTGAAAGCATGTTTTCTGAATGGAAAAGACCCACTGTTTCCCTTTTTTAATAATTATTTTTAGAGGTATGTGTACAGAAAATGTGTGATTGAGGAGAGGTGTGTACAATGCATACAATTTTTCCACTTTGCAAGCCAGAGAAGTCATTTGGAAACTGGCTTGTTATTTAAATGGAAAGAAAAGCATTTCTGGGTGTCCATCAATAGTCATACTGGGATGTAGTTTATGGAATAAAGCCTTCTGTTTGTTAAGTCACCGGTGTCTAGACAAAGCTTTGGCGGGTGAACCTCCTCCCATCTGTCTCATCTGTACCAGCATGAGGAGTTTGTGTTTTCATGGTTTTTTTTTTCCCTCCAGTTTCTTAATAATACTGTATTTTTGCATGTATTACTTTAATGACCCTAGATGTAGCATGTATGGAATGCCAAGCATGCAGTGGAGTCCAAAAGTCTGAGTCAACTTGTTAAAATGCTTACTGCATTTTTCTAATTTAATACAAAATAACAATTTGAGCAAAAATGTAAATTGCAGAATTTGTTACTACTGGTATATCCCTCTTTTAATGGCAGCATGCAGGCACTCGAGCTGGAATAGATTACACAAGTTTGTGCAAAACCTGATGATCCATGTTATCCAGCATAATAGGAGAATGATCTAAAGAGCATCTTGTGTGCTCCAAAGGAAGCAAAGAAATCTGACCTTTTGTACGTAGTAGCATAGTCACACTATTGTAATAGTGCAGAATATTAGTAACTTTTATCATTTAACAATTTAAACTACTGTAACTTTTTTTACTGTAAATTCTGTTTTTAGGTTTAAATGAAAAAATCCCAGATATTTTATGTGGTCTCAAGACTTTTGGACCTGACTCTATGTTTACCTTATGCATTTTAATTTTCTCATATAACCCCAAATGGATATTTTCAGCATTATTGTTGCAAACAGACAGACAGACAGTGTGTCGTTATTACACACTAGGTGTGGTAGTAGAGTCAGTGTAGTGTTGGCCAGATATCTTAATGAGATTGGGTGGAAAATGTCACATATCTTGTTTGTCTTTCATCCTTACACACTTAGAGTATGTTCTCTTCCTTTCCTTTTTCTCTACAAACACAAATACATTTGCTCCCTCCTTTTCCACTTAAAATCGGGGTACAATTTGCCTCAAGTTCTCATAACAACTAATATAGATTATCAAAGTGATATGAAACTAAAGAAATCAACTAATGTATGCAAAATTGATTGCACCTACTCATTTTCCCTTCAATGCAGCTTTATGAAAATTTGTATTGATTTAAAATAATTGTACATTGCATTCACAAATCATAGACTTGTCTGAAGTATTTGAAATTAAGTTCACACATCAATACTTATACCCCAACACTGATAAATTATTATATTTCCAAGTTTTTTGACAGCATTACAGTCCCAAATAACTTCTTTACTCTTTGTTTACACATAACCACCTCGGATATGTATTAACTTTCACTAAGTCACCGGCCTGTCGTCAATAATTCCTCACTTCAGTACATTTTTAATACAGAAGGCTTTGATCTATACATGTTTTTCTATCATTAAAATGTATTTGGCATTTGGCTATATGTTATCTCTTGTTATTTTAATGCTAATACACAGGAACCTTAGTAATACGAAAACATTATTAGTTTGAATTATCTTTCCCATAGTCCTTTCAGTCATAATTGGTCATAGGTTTTATGGTAGATCTGTGTTTTAAAGACTTTCCTATTGCGTTGTCAATGCTTAGTGCCTTAAAACAATCAGTAGATCATAACAGGCTGTAGTACATTCCAGATGTGCACCTCTCCACCGCGTTCACTGTACAATTCCGTCATATCCATGGACACCGCATTTTTTGCCTGCAATCTGGCAGCCAAATGTGAGTGCTTCCTGTAGGCCGCCCCCTGCAGAGAGAGAATGAAACAGGCTTGAAATCATACTGTGCAGCCACGGTCAGAAATGAACTAGGGCTTGGGGGAAAATCCTACTGAAAGTGATAAAAATGCCCTAGATATTTAAAATATGTGGGCAAAAAATGTCTCTGTAGTGAATTCCTCTGTTGTTTAAACATTTGATATATTTCATTATTACATAAGAACTATCTACTTATGGGTGTTAGTGTACAGTGTAGTAACCAGTAGCTAAATTCACTGTTTTTGAGGCAAGTGTTGTTGAATGTGTAGCTTATATGACTTATATAGCTTGTATACTACACAAGTATAAAAAAAATTTACTTCTTGATTTTATGGACGACATGCTGTTTATGGTTAGAGCAACAATATGCACCCATAAAGGCAAAAAAAGCCTCTGAAAAACAATCACAGAGGGTAAAAAATAAATAAATAAATAAATAATGCATTGAAAGTAAATGGGGACTAAGGATAATCCTATGGGTTCAGGGCAACAGGAAGAGTTGAATTTCTTTTAATAATAAAAAAGTACATTTCTGACACTATATATAGCACTTGAAACTCACAATTTGGTAATAACGTAGTAAAATATTAAAGGGGTGTGTTATCAAAATCGAACCATCAAAAGCTTTAGACTTCCTGCATTTAAAATCAAGAAATGATCCTCACCGTTTGACAGTGAATAGATTACAGAAGCATTAAATGTATCTCCTGCTCCAAGTGTATCTACCAGCTTCTCGGGTGGGAATGCATCTGAATGAGTGACAACACCATCAGGACCCATGGCATCAGCTCCATTTTCTGCCCAGGCACAAATGAGGGTAGCCCTAAAAATATATATTTTTTTTAAACTTGAAACCTTTAAACTTGAAACACATGAAATGGCTCTTAAACATACTCTTAAAAGGGACTGTTCACCCAAAAGTGAAAATTATGTCACCATTTACTCACAAAACCTGTATGAATTTCTTCAATGGAACACAAAAGGAGATGTTAGGCAGTATGTCTCAGTCACCTTTTACTCTCATTGCATCTTTTTTTTCCAAACAATAAAATTGAATGGTGACTGAAGTTAACTTCTGCCTAGCATCTCCTTTTGATATACGAGTTTAAAACAAAATGAAGTTGAGTGATAGAATTTTCATTTTTGGGTGAACTATCCCTTTAAGTAGTGTTATTAATTACACAGGCTTAGGAGAGTTTTTCTTTCATTTCTTTTTAGAACTCTTAGAACTCTAGTGACATCTGGTGGACTGTTTAAATGGATATTATTTACAGATTATGCATTTGTTCTTTCTCCTGTTCCTCTTTTACTCACCCCTTCCTTATACGACTACTGAAGCCCCTCAGTGCATCAGAGGCTGAATCAAACCCAAAGTGTCTTGCCACATCCTTACTAACAAAGACCTGATTGAAACAGACACAGAAAAACTGATGGTGTAGTATTCAAGCATGGCACTAAACCTATAAGACATATATTGTCGGGTTCAAAAGCCTTAGACCACTAGTGAAAATTATTTTATTTTGCAGCATTTTCAAATGTAATATTTTAAATTCGTCTTCTCTGTGTTATCAGAAAAACGATTTGAATAAAAAAACTGAATTGAAAAATGTACATATATTTTGTAGTATTGTTACGTCCGCGGCAGTCCGCCTTTTGCTTTAATGACAGCATGCACATGAGCTGGCATGGACTCCACAAGTTTGTGCAAAACATGATAATCCATGTAATTCCAGCATGATTTGAGAACGTTCCAAAAAGCATTTTATGTGCTTTAATGGAAGCAAAGAAATCTGAACTTTTGTACAAAGGTCTCAATTTTGCTTCTTGTAAATTTGAATAGTAACATAGAAAGTGTCGAATTGTAAATATTTCCTCATCGTTTTACATCTTTTTAATGTTCACAAAATGCAAAAAGCTTGTTTATTTCCAGGTTTAAATTAAAAAATTTTAAAATCCCAGATTTTCGGACCCCACTGTATTTTGTGCCTTTAAATTTTCAAATGTCTTTTGAAAGCATTTTATATGATTCTAATTATTAATTTACCAACCCAAACCAATTGTACGTCAAAATATACATTTAAATATCCAATTGTGCAAATTGTCCAAATAAAAAAAAAAGTCAAACATATTGACTATAATCATACCACATCACCATGAGGAAACAGCTGGTAGAGGGGTTCCCTGGTCTTCTCTATTTCCACAGAGATTGTAATTCTGTTTTTCTGCTCCTGTTTGCTGTTATAGTCTCTCACCTTCTCAATCATCTTCACTTGTTCTTCAGCATTACGGCCCTGGCAATGCATTCATAAAACAGTTGGTAAGAACTTAGTGTGTCACAGATCAGAAGGAACTAAATAGTGTTACAATGTTCTCATGTGAACCTGGACAGTTACAATACTGTATCTGAGAAGCAAATGGAAGGTTTTTGGCAGACGATCTCACCTCCCAGTGGATCCACTTGTATTGGCTGAGGTCCACCTTTGAAAAGTCCTCTACAGAAACATCTGGCAAGTTTCTGTTTAAGCAGAGAGAATGACTAACAAAAGTGCTCTTGTATTTTTAGACTGCAACAATCAGTGTTCAAAAGAATGATCAGTAAATAACAAGTAATGATTACTGTTTGTTTACACGAAAGATTGTAAACACTATTCTTTATTCTGACATTACCCAATGTAATTACAAAAACAAAATTGTTGACAGACAAACTGAAACATTGATTGGTCATTAACTTTAGTTGTTGGAAAAAACCCTGGATTGTTGCCTGATACTGGAAGTATGCTAGATTGTATACATTTTATAACAATTATAGATTAAGTTAACAAGCCGCTGGTTTTAGTGACTAGGTTAGCTATTGAAATATTACTAAAGGCCAAGATGAAAATAAGTGTTTTATTATTAGCTTGCTCTGAACAGAGCAAATAGAGCGCAACAATGCCCGCCCACATTTTCTGCCATTTGGGTTCCGGAAGTATTTTTCCAATTAATTTTTCCCATAGACTTTTCAGAAAATCTTTCATAAAAGAGCTCTGAGGTAAATCACAACTTCATGAATTTTGTTTTGAGTCAAAAAATCATTTGAAAATCAAACAAAGACAAGACTGTGTACTTACCGTCTTTCATGAGGGCATGAACTTCAGTCCCATGAAGCATCGTGAATTAAGTCAATGAATAAAAAAATTGGGGAATATATTAAACTATTGATTTTAGGTTGTTGATTTTAAGTATAGAAATATTAGGGTGAGGAGACACCGACTCCATTGCTTCATTCACAGTGCGCTATGGGAGTTGGCGGTCGCTCCGAGGCACATTTCGTGGACTTGTTTGGCTGCGGTTCTCTGATTGGTGAAGCTTACTCTGCTGGACCAAGGATAATGTAATTGTTTACCATGAATTCCACTATCAAATGATTTTTAAACAGTGAAGTTGAAATAACGCAGACTGATGCTTCAATGGAAGAATATACCATCGGAGCTCGTGGTAGGTCTGTCTTTAAAGGTTTAAATGTTATCGTTGAAAATCAATTAGTCTATGGAAAAAATTATGAGACTTTTACTCTATAAGCTTTGTTAGCTTCTATATGTGCACTGTTGTGTTGTTTTAAATGGTTCAAAAAAAACAATCTTGCACAAACAGACATCTAACTGGAAAATTAAAAATTCACAATAACAAATTAAAAACTAAAACTAATCAGCATTTCAATTAATGCATGCAAAGTCAACTTGTAATGATTTGTTAAAGGCAGCTACTTTTAAGACTAAATTATCTTAAATTAACATAGTGCCACTGCAGAGAAACTTCTATTATTCTCCCAAATTCTATTGAACAATGTGATCTTGATATTTGCCAGGCCCCCCCCATGAAACTCTGACCTTGGACTATGTTCTGTTATTTCATGCATAGCCTATTCCATGCATCAAATTCCAATGTAAAGTAGCATTTAAGATTTATAAATGTTGCCCAGCTGATTTACTTCCCAACGGAAGTGATGAAGTCCCTGCAGTGGACCCAGGCATTCCATATTAAAGCGTAATTATGGTCACGTGATTATCGTGCCCTTGAATGCTCCTCTTACGTGTCTGAGAGCACGACAGTGCGGGAGCCAGTCGCAGGACACACCACACAACAGGCACATGGGGTCTCACCCCTCTGCTGCCAAGCCACACCAGAAATGTCCACCCCACGCTGTGCAAAATCCCCCACGATGAAACTACCACAGCAAACAGATAGGCATATATAATAGTGACCCATATGCATTACTGACTGGCACTACTGACACTGCTGCCATGCTGAAGCATGCACTTCAAATGCACCCTTTAAAGGAAGAAAAAAAACTTTACCCCTTTGGGCGGTTAGTATATTTCCACTCATTTTGAAGTGATCAAGAATGATCACCTCATCTGTGATAGCCTTACTTTGGCATCTGTTAGGAGAAAGCTTCATAATACACACAAACTCACACACAAACCTGTTCATGTGCAGAATAGTGCGGCTTCCTGTCTTCACATTGCTGATAACTACAGAGGCTGGAAAGGAGCATTCAGCATGCTCCAGAAGAAGAGAGATGTCAATCTTGTACATTTGAAAGTCATTCAAGATGAAGCTAGAGGAACACATTTTCAAGACAAAGTACTCATACAGAACAATACCTGTGTAGGTAATGTAAACTAAGAAATGAAGTGTAACTCATGGAACGTCATTAAAGAGATGAGTAGGCTATTTCCTTTGATAATAACCTTACAGAAGTAATAGTATATATATATATATATATATATATATATATATATATATATATATATATATATATATATATATATGGACAAAAGTTTGGAATAATGTACAGATTTTTCTGTTTCGGAAGGAAATTGGTACTTTAGTAAGTCATTTTTTATCAAATCTAGACAGGCCCCATTTCCAGCAGCCATCACTCTAACACCTTATCCTTGAGTAATCATGCTAAATTGTTATTTTGATACTAGAAAATCACTTTCCTTTATATCAAACACAGTTGAAAGCTATTTGGTTTGATAAATGAAGCTTTGTCTTTGTGTTTGTTTTTGAGTTGCCACAGTATGTAATGTCTTAAGGTCAATATTAGGTCAAAAATGGCAAAAAAGAAAAGGCTTTCTCTAGAAACTCGTCAATCAATCATTGTTTTGAGGAATGAAGGCTATGCAATGCTTGAAATTGCCAAAAAAAAAAAAAAACTGACGATTTAATACAAAGGTGTACACTACAGTCTTCAAAGATAAAGGACAACTGGCTCTAACAAGGATAAAAAGAGATGTGGAAGGCCAGATGTACAACTAAACAAGAGGATAAGTACATCAGAGTCTCTAGTTTGAGAAATAGACACCTCACATGTCACATGTTCTACCCGCTCAACACCAGTTTCATGTACAACAGTAAAGAGAAGACTCAGGGGTGCCTTATGGGAAGAATTGCAAAGAAAAAGCCACTTTTGATAATTGATAATTGGAAAAGAGTGTTATGGATCTTAACCCCATTGAGCTTTTGTGAGATCAGCTAGATTGTAAGGTGTGTGAGAAGTGCCTGATAAGACAGCCACATCTACGGCAAGTGCGGCAGGAAGTGGGGGTGAAATGTTACCTGAGTATCTGGACAAAATGACAGCTAGAAGGATCTGCAAAGCTGTCATTGCAGCACATGAACTCTTTGAAGTTCTGAACTTTTTTTTTCAAATTGTAATAGTAACGGTTCATGTTATTAATGTCCTGACTATACATTGTGATCATTTGAATACCACTTTGGTGAATAAAAGTAACAATTTCTTTCCATAAGAGCAAAATCTGTACATTATTCCAAACGTTTGGCCGTCAGTGTTATATACACACACACACAAAATAATACTTTGTTAATAAAGGAACGAATGCATCCACTTAACAAAAAGATGAAAAAAATCCTGAAATCATGTATTCAGAATTACACACATTCAGTATATCCAGTATGTATACTATACATCCTACTTCTATATAATTGTTTTCCTTTTATGTCATTTATATTTAAACATGCATTACATATTTCCTTATCTATCATATATCTATATATTTATCTATCTATCCTATGTCCTGCCACCCCTAGCAGATACATTTTAATGTTTGACAACTTGATTCGTATTTACTGCTTAGCTCAGAAGATCCTGTTGCATTAAGCAAGTAAGCTGAAGGAGAACACTTACTCAGCTACCGGTCCAGGAGCTAAAGACCCCATAAATGCACACGGGGCCCCAAGCAGAGACAGAATTGTGCACGTGTTTGACGCGTTTCCTCCCCTCTGCCATCTCTGTGACAAACACCTGTAATCCAGTTGCACATCAATCAAAACACCTCTGCAGAATTAACTGCAACACGTAGGCTAGTGGGATCATCTAGACTACAGTAAATGTTCAAGCGGTTTATGCTTTTGGAAAGCTAATGCAAAAGCATCAGGCACTCATTCAAAAATCTTAATTCTGCATTAGCCTAATATTTTACAGTACAGTGAAGAAGTTTAAGATCCCACCTGTTATCAGTATCTTCTTCCGGGTATTTTTCCACAACATTAATGATATCCAAACACACCAAACCAATGCTAAGTATCTTCTTGTCTCCCATATTCGCCCAGTAGAGAGAAAGCGTGGACTGTGAATCAGGGAGGAAAGGTCATAACGTGATTTCGCAACCTTTTTCATTCATAGTGAATGAGAGAACGTAAACATGGACACGAAGTTTCCCGGCTTTTACCGAGTACAGCCGGAAGGACACAAAGACACGATGATTCCCGACTTTTACCGAGTTCTGTCGAAAGTGTCGGCTCGAGCGCTTTCAGTAATTTATTTTCAGCTTTGAAAAGCTAGAAGTAGCGTCTAGCTACGGAAGAGGATTAGGGCCAAGTAATAATAAAAAAATAAAACCATCTCGAGATTAAAGTCATTATAATGCGAGATTAAACTCGTTAAATTTCGAGAAAAAAGTCGAAATACAATCTTGAGAATAAACTAATTAAATATCGAGATTAAAGTCATTATAATGCGAGATTAAACTCGTTAAATTTCGAGAAAAAAAGTCGAAATACAATCTTGAGAATAAACTCATTAAATATCGGGAATAAAGTCGTTGTGTTTCGAGAAAAAAACTCGTTAAGTTTAATCTCGCATTATAATGACTTTATTCTCGATATTTAATGAGTTTATTCTCAAGATTGTATTTCAACTTTTTTCTCGAAATTTAACGAGTTTAATCTCGCATTATAATGACTTTAATCTCGATATTTAATAGTTTATTCTCAAGATTGTATTTCGATTTTTCGAAATTTAACGAGTTTAATCTCGCATTATAATGACTTTAATCTCGAGATGGTTTTATTTTTTTATTATTGCTTGGCCCTAATCCTCTTCCGTATCTTCCGTAGTAGGCATATTACACAGTTCACAGTTTTAAAAATCTGAATTTGTTGCTCAGTTCCCTCAACGCCGTTGCTTACTGACAAGATTTCCACAATTTTACCCAATGACTACAATTCAAAGTTTACATGTACAATTTTAATACGTCTTATGTTGCAATGTATAAAAAATTTTGTTAGCCTACATAAATATGCGGCCATAATATTCACATTTTGACGCATATTCAGACATTTCAAAGTTTGTGTTGTTCATGAAATTACATTATTTTCAAACAAGAATTGGCCTATATTTCAACATTTTTGGATGTACATTAAATTATATTCTTTATGTTAAGCCTTTTGTAATCATGTTTTAATGTTATTAGGCTAACTACACTTTTTATGTATTATTATAAAGTGTAACTATAATATAATATTGTAGTTATATTTACTGTAAAAATGCTGTCCTAAATACCAGGAAAACACAGTAAACCTTTCATTCCCATTCTTTGTCTCCCTTTTTATAGTAGAGGAAATGACTTCTGATAGTGGTGTGACCAGGGTGGCGGAAGGAAACCTGGAGGTCTTACAAATCTATAAGCTGCTGCAGTATGTTAGAGAAGAACAAACTACAAATAAAAAAGATGGTTCACATGGGTTTCTCCAACCTGCTATGTCTCGCTGAACCCAAGCAGGAACACAGTGCCTTATATTTAGCTTCTGTAGCCAATGATGAAGGCATAGTGCGATTCCTTCTATCACTGGGAGCCCATCCTGACATACTGGATGCTGGCTGCACACTTGGGCTACCACAATATTGTGGCTCTTTTGGCCAAAAATCATACCAATATGAAAATGGCAGACAAAGAGGAAGCAAGGTGATACTGTATGAGAATTTTAATAGAATTTGACACTTGAATGAATTCATGCATGCATGAATTCATGAATTTGATGCTTTGTCTTATAATCAGTTTCTATTTAGTAAGTTATCTGCTAAAGAATCAATATGAGTAAACAATACTCAAGTCAAGTCAGGTTTCTTAGTATAGTACTTTTCACATTACTAGAATCAAAATGAGCTTCATTACCAAGTATACTTACACATATAATTAATTTGTCTCTGTGACAAAAGCTTCCAGTGCACAACAATACAAAACAGCAACAAGACATAGATAATAACACAAAATAATTACAAATGTAATAAAAAGAATTAAATAAAATGGGGCAGTTTTAGCTGTTCATGAGATGGATAGCCTGAGGAAAAAACTGTGCCTGTGCCTGACGGTTCTGGTGCTCATAGCTCTGAAGCATCGGCCAGAAGGCAACAGTTGAAAAAGGTAATGGGCTGGGAGAGTGGGGTCCAGAGTGATTTTACCAGCCATTTACATAATTCTGGAAGTGTATAATTCTTGATGGGAGGGCAGGGGGCAACCAATATTCCTCTCAGCAGCCCGAACTGTCCTTTGTAGTCTTCTGATGCCCGATTTCATAACTGAACCAAACCAGACAGTTATTGAAGTCCAGAGAACAGAATCAACTGTATCAGCAGTGCCTGTGGCAGGTTGAACTTCCTCAACTGGTGAAGGAAGTACAACCTCTACTGGGCCTTTTTCACAATGGAGTCAATGTGGGTCTCCCACTTCAAGTCCTGTGAGACAGTAGTGCCCAGGAACCTGAATGACACCAATGCTGCCACAGTGCTGTTCAGAATGGTGAGGGGGGTCAGTGTTGGGGTGTTCCTCCTAAAGTCCACAATCATCTCCACTGCTTTGAGCGTGTTCAGCTCCAGGTTGTTTTGACTGCACCAGTGATCCAACATCCCTTCTGTATGCAGACTCATTGTCATCTCAGATTAGGCCAATGACAGTGGTGTCATCTGCAAACTTCGGTGTAGAGGGAGAAGATTAGTGGGGATAGCACACATCCCTGGGCGGCACCAGTGATGATTGTACAGGTGCTGGAAGCGAATTTCCTTTGTCTCACAAACTGCTGCCTGTCCATCATTAATAGAAAGCTATTAATCCACTGACAGATAGACATGGGAACAGAGAGCTGGTGTAGTTTAGTCCGGAGTATAGCTGGGATGATGATGTTGAAAGCCAAACTGAAGTCCACAAATGCATATGTTGCATATGTTGCCTTGCATATGTCCCTGGGCTGTCCAAATGTTGCAGGTTATGACGCAATCCCATGTTGACTGCATCCTCCTCAGACCTGTTTGCTCGATAAGCAAATTGAAGGAGATCTAGAAAGGGTCCAGTGATGTCCTTCAGGTGGGCCAACACCAGTCTCTCAAATGATTTCATGACCACAGATGTCAGGGCGAAAGGTCTGTAGACATCAAGTCCTATGATTTTTAGTTTCTTTGGGACAGGAATGATGATTGAGCGTTTGATGCAGAATGGGACTTCATATTGTTCCAGTGAACAATTACATATTGTTTGAAAGCAGCTTTACAGAAAGTCCTGCCTTAAAGAGATAATTCACCCAAAAATGATCCACCCACATGCCATCCCCGATGTGTATGACTTTCTTTTTTCAGCAGAACATAAACAGTTGGTAAGCTCTGTAGGTCCATACAATGCAAGTGAATGGTGATCAGGCCTTTGAAGCTCCGAAAGTCAAATAAAGAAAAAAATTATATAAGCAATCTATATGACTCCAGTGGCTAAATCTATATCTTCAGAAGCGAAATGATAGGTGTGGGTGAGAAACAGATGTTTTTTTTTTTTTTTACTTTACATCTGAAATTGAAAGTGGAGATTTAGGGTAAAAAAAAAAAAGGACTTAAATATTGATCACATAGCAGAAAAGAACAGCGATACTGTACTGGTAGAGGATTTGATATTGGTTTAGAAATAAATGCAGTGAATGTAGTGACACAAAACTTACATGGTTTAAACCATCTAATCTGTTTACATTGTTTTCCCATGTATATAAAAAATAAACTAAAGGTATGTACACTGTTTTATGGTTACAGAGAAAATTTGCTTGGACATTGCTATAAGCTATGGTGATGGCAGAATTATTGACTTGGTCAATGCCAAGTTTGACAGTCTTCCAAAGAGTAAATATAATGGAAAAGGGAAAAGGGAAAGAAAGAAAGCCAAAACCAGCTTCAAAACCAGCTTCTTCAGTACAAGAGATGGTCAAAGTGATTAAAAACTCTCCCTTTCTTTTTGCATTAACTGGAATGGTCAATGAGTGTCTTTGTCTTCTGCAGATGAACACTCAGTTACCAGCACAATCAGTTTCAGCTGCTCCCAAAATGGACTTGAAAGAGAACATTATAATCAACAAACCAAAGTTCACTCTAAAAAGTGCCACCAACAAACTTGACATTAGCTTTGCCCCCAAAATCGTAAGACAGCAAGAGATCAGCCAAGTGTGGACCCAGTTTAAGCCACACTTATATTGTATGAATTTCATTGTATGAAATAACAATGACTAATTACCTTTTTCCAATGTGATAACTTTTAACCTACTGGCCTCAAGGTGATTTATTTCTTCAATTATATTCATTATGGATATGTTCCAGTAACATTTGATAGCCATACAGTGCCCAAAACATGTGTTGTCTTCATTTGGAGCAGTATATCAATTGTTTCATTATTTAAAACCTAACAAACTTCTTTTTGTCAAATATTGTGCTTGAAAAGTGTTTGTGCTAACTTCTTAAATAAATGGTACTTGATTTAATGCATTATTTTCTAATGCAGTGACATTCATCCATTTTAAAGTGTGACTTCAATGTCCAAATACATTTTGGTGCTACTGTAGATTGATAGAATTATGAATTAATATGTGGCTTTTGAATGGATGTTTTCTGAATTATAGCTGTGGGGAAAAAATCTCACCAACACTCCACATCACACTGAGAAGGAAGATGGGTTGAAGATAGTATTTTGCCAAGCAGAAGACCCCCAAGGACTTGATATCCTTTACAAGGAGCATTTCAGAGCTGAATAGGATGGACGGCTGGGAAGAAACAAATGAAATGTCTCAGCGCAATAGTCTTTACTCGCTTTCCATTCAGAGCTTTCTTTTATTTCTGAAGAATTTGTATTTCCTATACTGTTAAATTTTTATCCCTTGAGCAAATCCGAAAGATGGGTAAAGAAGAACCACAAAAACTCATAAATACCTATTCTTGACATTGGGTAAAAATAATCTTTCGTAGTCAGTCATTCAGATGCACCGTCATCACCTTAGTGTATTGCCATTTGGGATACAGCTATACACACCCCTTACTGAGAGCACCACCTGCTCTATGGGCCGTTTTCCTTTACGCTTCTACAGTGACTTGAAATCACCAGCCCCCACTGAACATAGGACAAAATATGAATGGTCTCATATTTCAAGGTAACACTTCAATTAGAGTGAAGGTGATCCTGTCATTTTAATATACATGTAAGTCCATGTACACAGGCATGTTTTCAACAATCAAATTGGCCAGTAGGGGGCAATGGGTTGTAATTTATTATTTTACCTGGAGAATTTTTTTTTTGATTGAAAGAGCACATTTGTGAAAAACAATCTGGTTATGTATTTAAAGATTAGCACGTGGATCTAATCTGAGTGTATTAGGGTCAGGATGGACAGTGCAATGGGGAGTGAGTGAGTTTAGCTGCTGTTTGACGGACTGAAATCAATTGCAAGCCTGGTGAAGTGTGAAGTTTATTTGCTCAGGGGGCATTTAGCTAAGCATGCGCAATATGGACGGTGAAAAAAATACGTTCGGTTCACGCATCGCTTGTCCTTGCGATGTGAGGGCGTATTATAGCCTAGAAAGTTAAGATCTGATCAGTCAAGTTAGGATTTTTCACAAATTCATATAACAGAAGCAAATCGTAACTTGATTTAAAAATAAGAGTTGCTCTGGCATGACTGGAAATAGCCTCTTAAGTGCGTTTCAAAGATGGCGGACAGTGACTTGCTAGAAAGTCTTTGATGCGGCCCTCGAGACATTTTTTTTTTGCCTCCCGCGTTATGTTGACATCATCAAAAATATATTTTTCAATATCAAATGTTTATGATTTGTGGTTTGACATTTTCTTGAAAATGTACTGTCTTTTTCTGTATCCCTGAATCGCAGAAGAGATAGATTGTGAAAAACACTGCCAAGAATGTAACCAATTAATTAAAAAACAAAGAATATTTTAGTATAGCTGATATAATTACATTATAGCAGTGGTCAGTATAGACGCTGCCTCTGTCATTCAAACATGCACATGCATGCGAGAGTCTTAGGGGGCTTTCACACTTGGTTCGATTGCCTGTTCCGAACCCGAGTTCGATTGCTCCCCCCTCCCCCCTGCCCCCGATGGACTGTGTTCACATTATATATTTGTATCCGAACCGCGGTACGCTTGCGTCATCAAGCTGCAGCTGGTGCGTAATCGTGCTGCTTGATAAGCGCGAAATGAAAAGGCGTCAAAATTCAATGAATAGACTTGCTCGGTTCACATTTGTTCTTCTTTTTTTTAACCTTTGGTTTTGTTTTCAACATCAAGATACAGAAACACACTTGCGTCTGTCTGCCGCAAAAATACTGAAATCGTTCAAAGACAGCGGGCTGTCCGCCGAAGACAATTTTTGCGAAGGCAAGCAGAAATCATCTCTCTGCTTGCAGTGCGTGTGCGTCAATCCCACTTTTCGTCAAGGTAAGTGTATACACACACACACACGCACGCACGAAAGTAAACTCTTTCCGCTCATTTTGAAAGTGACGCGTGTGAGACTGACGACCACATTATACGTCATCAATAGCGGTTCACTTCCGCGGTTTGGTTCGATTGCGTTCATATCAGCAGCGAACCGTACTGGAGTTCACATGAACCGTACCCCAGACCACCTTTTTAAGCGGACCCGAGTACGGTTCGCAGGTGCGCACCCGAGTTCGGAAGACAGCGTTCACATCATCCAAACGAACCGAACTCTGACGTCATTCGAACCGGGGTGTGCACCAAAAGTGCTAGTGTGAAAGCCCCCTTAATCACTGTGCGAATCTGTGTCAAACCCGTTTGAATAGCTCACCATATGCATGATCATCACGATCACAGTTATAACAGAAAAATTAATAGTTTATCCTGCAATAATGGCGTTGAGACGTCACGCCATTGATTATTCATGAGCTGTTAATACAATATTACTATAGTAAAGCCATGTTTATTAAATCAATGCAATATTACTGTAAGGATCATGCCATTTTTTTAGTTATGTTTATTGTGGTGACAGGATCCTGATACCTATGTTCTTTTCTCTGTGTAACCACACGGTTTAGGGTGTTATTTCCATACCGGGCACTCTTCTGTTGCCTGGATCCTGACTCTTCGGTCTTGTTCAATTTAGTTTCTGGGTTGGGATCCGGACACTCATGCTTCATGTCTCGTCTTTGTGAGCACATGGTTTTGGGTTCAGGTCCCTTGCCATGTGCTCCTGTCTTGTCTGTTTTTTTTTTGTTTGAGCAGATGGCCAATGATGGTTTCATTGCCATGTGCTCTACTGTCTTGTCATCGTGTTTGATGTGAGCACATGGCTTCTGTCAGGTTTGTTTGCCATGTGCTCTCCTGTCTCGCATCCAGGCCCTGCTCTCTTGTTACCTGGTAACAAGTTTCACATGCCTTCCCTCGTTACCCTCCTCATGTCCTTGCCTATTTAACCTCCCTGTGTTCTCCGTCCTGTGCTAGTTTGTTGCCGAATGTCTTGTGGAATGATTCATGAAGTGGTCCTGTTTAAGGAGTCCAGTTGTTCCTGCTGTTCCTTGTTTGGAGGCCTCATTCCAGTTCCCCGGCTGGTCTCTGCCCACTTGGCTTGGGACCAAGTGGCCCGTGAGTCTTCCCGCTCCAGCCCAGCTCATCCTCTGATTCATTGCCCTGGTTTGTAACACAGGACTGTGTTTTTTTCCCCTTAGGGAAGTTAGTAGTAAGCTCAATGTTAATAGTATCAAAACCATGATTTCTGCCAAAAAAAATAAATAAAAAAAATTACTATAGTCATGGTAACTATAATATTACTATAGTAAACCATGGTTCATTTTTGTAAGAACTGATCATGTCTGTTTCTCATAATGCAATGAATGTAGTAGAAAGTGCCTCTTTGAAAAAAAATTAACTAAACATGATAAAATGTAAATGTTACACCCCACCCCTTCCCAAGTTACACTTAAAAAAAATTAACTCTCACTACTAAATTCTTACTATAAAATTAATAAATACATCTTATATATAACAATTACTAAAATTAAAAGGGTGGCTCTCAAGACTTTAGGGGTCCGGCTTTGTGGCCCCTGAACTTTCCAAAGTTGAGTAGCCCAGATATAATTAGAGAAACAAAATCAAAGTGCTTTTAATTTCAATGCTGCAGAAATAAAAGTTTGATAACTGCATTTTCGTGGGAGTCTGTAATTATTTATTAGTGCTTTATTGTCATAGCGCAGTACATCTGAGTCTTCCAAAAGTGTTTCCACCATCAAACATCGCTGCTGTTTGTTTTGTATCACTAATAAATGTAATGGCGTTCTCTGACAGTGCTATAGTTATGATACACAGTATTGTAATGTGACTGTTACCGTTGGTTTTCAAATAAGTTTTCAGTTAGGACACCAGTGGGTTTGTCCTATAGTTTGAACAGTTTCTTAAGGTTTTTTGCAAGTTAGGATGCTTCTGTAATACTCTTTTCCTGTCTGTAGTTAAGATAAGATGGAAAAGTTATTCTGTATTATACAACAGTGTAATACACAAACAACACAAACTCAAGGTGCTTACCTCTTACCAGACTTTCCACATTGGAGAGGACGTACTGTTCATAATGGCAGAGAAGATTGCGGTTTCTATAGTGAATGACTCTAGTGCACCAGCTACCTTGAAAAAGGGAGGAATACCCCCGCTTGGATGGCTATTTTTCCACTGAGAAAATAGGTTGAATTTCACAAAAAATTATATTATCTTCAGATAGCTGTCTAACACAGTACAGCATCTCTGCTTGGGAGAGACATGTGATGCACGCTCCAGCTCTCTCTCTCTCTCTCTCTCTCTCTCTCTCTCTCTCTCTCTCTCTCTCCTCACACACATCCTTGTTTCTCAAATAACTTGTCAGAAACAGCCCAAGCTGTGATACTAGTAGTTCTGAAGTGATGTTTTTGAGAGGCTTGGTGCATAATTTTGTTTGAACTAGCAAAAGCAGATTCCGATCTGTCACGTAAGAAAGTACTTCCATGCGCAAATGTATTTTTTATGACCGTACTTTGTTTCTCATCAAAAAATCCTCCACGTGCAGCAATGACAGCTTTGTAGATCCTCCGCATTCCAGCTGTCAGTTTGTCCAGATAGTCAGGTGACATTTCACCCCACACTTCCTGTAGCACTTGCCATAGATGTGGCTGTCTTGTCGGGTACTTCTCACACACCTTACAGTCTAGCTGATCACACAAAAGCTCAATGGGGTTAAGATCCATAACACTCTTTTCCAATTATCTGTTGTCCAATGTCTGTGTTTATTTGCCCAATCTAACCTTTTCTATTTGTAAAAGTGACTTTTTCTTTGCAATTCTTCCCATAAGGCACCCCTGAGTCTTCTCTTTACTGTTGTACATGAAACTGGTGTTGAGCGGGTAGAATTCAATGAAGCTGTCAGCTGAGGACACGTGAAGCATCTATTTCTCAAACTATAGTCTCTGATGTACTTATCCTCTTGTTTAGTTGTACATCTGGCCTTCCACATCTCTTTCTGTCCTTGTTAGAGCCAGTTGTCCTTTATCTTTGAAGACTAGTGTACACCTTTGTATGAAATCTTCAGTTTTTTTGGCAGTTTCAAGCATTGTAATTATTGACTGATGAGTTTCTAGAGAGAGCCGTTTCTTTATTGCTCTTTTCAGACTTAATATTGACCTTAAGACATGCCAGTCTATTGCATACTGTGGCAGCTCAAAAACAAACACAAAGACAATGTTAAGCTTGATTTAATGAACCAAAAAGCTTTCAACTGTTTGATATAATGCAAGTGATTTTCTAGTAACAATTTAGCATGATTACTCAAGGATAAGGTGTTGCAGTGATGGCTGCAGGAAATGGGGCCTGTCTAGATTTGATACTTTTTTCAAATAGTGATGGTGCTGTTTTTACATCAGTAATGTCCTGAATATAGCCTACTTTGTGATCAGCTGAATGCCACTTTCATGAATTAAAGTTCCAATTTCCTTCTGAAACAGCAAAATCTCTACATTATTCCAAACTTTTGGCCACCAGTATGTATATATATATATATATATATATTATTTAAAATTTTTTATTATTTTTTTTTTGTCCACTAAACCTTTAAAAATACTCCACAGTAACCCACCCCACCACAACAGCAACCACATATATTTGTGCTACAAACCACTTAGCTACTGCATAGTTACCCCCTGGCACCCACCAGTGACTGATTTTGGCTTTGAGTTTTGCATGGGTAAGCACCACTTACCTCCACTAGAACAAAAATCCAGTTTATCTTTCATTAATGTTAAATGGGCAAACTGAAATTCAGAACACCTGCACATTGTTGTTCTTGGACTCTTACTCAGCATATTTAAGTGAAAGAAGATGCACTAGAGTCAGCTGGAACTCTATATGTTATTCCATACTCTGAAACGGGATGTGAGGATAATTCAGGTGGCTGTTTTGCAGTAGTTGTAAATATAGTTGCTCTTCAGACAGAATCTGGGCAGATAATGGGCAAATAATGAGTTGACTACAATATGAAACACACACCAGGTTTGTTTAATAAGCACAAAGCCTTAAAGGATGGGGCAGGAAAAAGGTGTACTGCAAGGGTGTACTGCAAATAAGGGTGAGGAATATGTCGAGAATGAGAGTGAGATTAAGGTTAAGAAGGTAAAACAAGTTTCATTATTAAGTTGAATTTTAGTGTACAACACTGTAATTTTTGTGACAGTCATTAAAATCTATTTATTAAAAACATAATTTAGGTTCTGAATGCTGATAGGTCAATACAGCATTCCAGTCATGCTAAAATATGCACCTGTTTAACTAAATACTGTGGACATCACTGCACAGCATCCTTAGAGGCCAACTATAGTTCACATGTCAGGGACTATACTGGCAGAAGAATGAGGCATAATTTACTTAATCAATAAATAACATTTATTGTGTACTTTATATCTTATATATCTAGTTATCATTTTATAAATAATAACAGTAAGGCACTCTGGGCTGTGATGTATTGTGAATATTGTGCCTAACAATGCCCTCAATTGCTTAATTGTATCATGGTCAAGCGTCTATAGAATATGGATGGATGGATGGATAGTCTGCGTATAATGCTAGTTGATCTTATTTGACCTCTTCAGGTACTTGTGAGGGATCATTAACTTCCTAAAAACACTGTGATTTGTTATTGCAATAGCACATGTCCTATGCTGTTGTAGTATGTGAGATATTAGATGAATATGAAGGTGCATGCTATATTGTATTTAGAGAGGTCGTTCTCTTTAAATGTACATCTATTTGCTATTTCAGATTCATTTTCTTCTGTATAATTATCTACATCTGCAGCAGTGTGATTAAGCCTACACAAAGAAGGGATATTGTTTTAGCTGTGTATTCACAGTTCAGCATGCAATCATCGATGGTAGGCAATTGACGAGGTTAATGACAGATTTCCCACCTATTTACAATGAGCCTCATAGGTTGGGGGCTCTTTTTGACATGTTGTGAGGGTGGGTTCTGGCAGTGCTAATTGACAGGAACATTTTAAGGAAATTTGGCTAAAATAAATTAGCTTTAACCGGAACAGTGTGGGTCGTGTAAACGTGTGCTTGTGTCAAAGAATTCAGGATTAATTAGCAATTGCACTGCTGGTGCTAACAAAAAGGAGCTGATTTGGTATGTAAACCACATCCCATTATAAAAATTATACTTGAATATTGAATGAATATTCTGTCATCTTTCACTCACCCTTATGTTGTTCTAAACCAGTCTGACTTACTTTCTTTCCTGGATTGCAAGAATGTTAGCCTCAGTCACCATTCACTTTCATTGCATTTTTTTTGTTATTATATTGAATGTGAACAGTGACTGAGGCTAACATTCTGCCTAACATCTCATTTTGTCTCACAATATGGACATTGCAATTTATTGCCCTGGCCACATCTGCAGTCCTCATGCCTCCATGCAGCATGCCAAAGACACATTCATGCAGATGAGCAGGGCTTAACTTGTATTGAATCTGGAGTATTCCTTTAAGAAGGTTGCTCTTTTCACTCTAATAGCTTTTTGCCTCTTCACTGGACAGTATTTTATATCTGGGGAGTTGTCTTGACCTTCATCTGTCTGAATTCTGTACCCAGATTTTATGTCTTGATATGTCTTAATGCAGTAAAGCACTTTGTTATAATATGTTGTCTATTGCTACGGTGTCTCTCTTTTTCTCTGTTCATCAAACTCTCCTTTGTGTAACCTTGTCTACCACATTCTCTCACACACAAAAATGCTGTAGATACAAATGTCAGACATAACAATGAAGAATAACCTATATAATGTAAGTCCAAAAGCCATTAAACAATAAAATAAGCGCTATTGATCCATTCCCCTTATCTGAGAGTCAGTCTCTGTAGCTAAAGTGCTTTTATCTGATCTTGCTTCTATTAGAAGATCAGGGGTTGAAGCTGCTTGGGGCAAGAAAACAAACACGTAATATGTTTTCTCTCTCTCTCTTTAAAAGATTTTGGAAATAAAAACAAGGCATCAATTGATGAGCTCACCAATTTGTATTGTCGTTCAACCATATACAGTTAGTACAGTACACAGTGAAATGAGACAATGTTACACCAGGACCATGATGCTACATAAAACAACATAGGACAAACACAGAACCACATGAGACTACACAGACTAAATAACATACCTATATAAAGTGTGTGCAAAATGTGCAGGACAGTACAATAAATTACTAAAAATGAACAGGACAATAGGCACAGTAAGAGACAGTGCAG
Organism: Xyrauchen texanus; assembly: GCF_025860055.1. Lineage (NCBI taxonomy): Eukaryota > Metazoa > Chordata > Actinopteri > Cypriniformes > Catostomidae > Xyrauchen > Xyrauchen texanus. The sequence goes on from NC_068291.1 coordinate 38,647,031, forward strand.
TGCCGACCAGTACACAGAAGTGCAAAAAGATGACAGTTTCTAAAAATGCCAAATGTAAACATAACATACTATGAGATAGTGTTCATTAATTGAGGTAGCAGCCAGGTATAAAGTGACAAAATTAAAGTGCAACTCAGGACACGTGTGTGTGTGTGTGTGTGTGTGTGTGTGTGTGTGTGTGTGTGTGTGTGTGTGTGTGTGTGTGTGTGTGTGTGTGTGTGTGTGTGCGTGTTTTTGTGATTTACGAGGACAATTTTGTAAGTTACAAATTAGTAATTACAAGGGTATTATGCTATAAATGTGACTTATGAGGACATTTCTAGTGTCCCCATAATTCAAATCGCTTAAAAATCATACTAAACAATGTTTTATTGAAAATGTAAAAATGCAGAAGGTTTTCTGTGAGGGTTAGGTTTAGGGGTTGTGTTAGGTTTAGAGGATAGAATCTATAGTTTGTACAGTATAAAAGTCATTATGTCTATGGAAAGTCCTCATAATGATAGGTAGACCACACACATATTGTGTGTGTGTGTGTGTGTGTGTGTGTGTGTGTGTGTGTGTGTGTGTGTGTGTGTGTGTGTGTGTGTGTGTGTGTGTGTGTGTCAGTCCAGTCTCTGAGTATTGAGGAATCTGATGGCTTGGGGGAAGAAGCTGTTACACAGTCTGGCCGTGAGGGCCCTAATGCTTCGGTACCTTTTGCCAGTCGGCAGGATGGTGAAGAGTTTATCTGAGGGGTGTGTGGGTTCATCCACAATTTAATTTATATGCATATTTATATTTAATTTAAATGCATTCTTATGTAAACATGACATTTCTATTTGACCATTGGTTTCATAAGTAGGTTGATATTGTGAGAGGGCTTTAGCAGATCTAAAATGTTCCACCTCAGTTTTCATAAACAATAGCCCTAAAAAAATTACAATTTAAAATGCTCTTTTTTCAAGTTTTTTTCCCCCCCAAAGTAAAGTTGATCAAGAATTATTTGTTAGTTAAGAGTACAAGTCCTGTTTATTTTTCAGCCAGATTTTATGAAGGAATTTATGGCCAGACGTTAACAAAATATAATTCAATACACAGTATACCCTGTGACTATTTTTAAGTAGCATGTTACTTGCAATGAAAGTGCTAGCTAAGATGAATATTTAAAAAAAAAATTGACCCCCCCTGAAAGTTTTCATCTATTCCCCCCAAGAAAGTAGCTGAAAAGCCCTGACCTACAGTGTCCATACATCTCAATATAAAAATGATATCAAATAAAGGCTTGAAATATCTTACTTTGCTTGTAATGAGTCTATATAATATATTAGTTTCACCTTTTAAGTTGAATTACTGAAATTAATGAACTTTTGCACGATATTCTAATTTTTCGAGTTTCACTTGTATGCTGTAGCTGGGATCACTGAGTGCAAATACAAATCCCCAAATAAGCCCTAGTGTTGAGGATCATTATGACGTCAGGGAGGCTCGTCATCTTTGAAAAGGGCGGGTATATTTTACTCACTCACTCACTTACTCACTCAATCAAGAGGTGTATGGTCACGCCCTATAGTGTTGAGGGTGATTATGACGTCAAAGGGGCTCGCCATCTTTGATGAGGTTCTTTCACTCATTCGCTGTGTGGACACGGACTAAGCGACCTAAATCAGTGTTGAAGGCGATAGTGACATCTCCAACGTGGTTGATCGAGTGCACGGTTGGTATTTTGCTTTTGTTTTCATAGCTTTTACAAGAGATTCTGAAGCATATGTCTCACAGGTTTTCCTTCATAAAATTGTGTGCAATCTTTAAAAACTGTTGCAAATGTCCTCAAAGGTAAAGAAAGATCACCGAAGTCATTTCAAACGCGGAGGGGATTGTTGTTGTCGGATTAAACTGTTAAAGACGCAGAGCGCACTTTGCTTGTAGTTTTTATTTGTTTGCGCGCTAGATTTGTGCTTCTGTGTTCGATGAACTTTGCAGAGAGAAATATCAGGGCTGTGTTCTTGCCTGTTGTTGCGAGCGAATATGAGGCTACTGAACGTGGAAATGTATTTAAGCACCACGGACAGCGCTCGTCAAGGGGATTCGGATTAATAGACGAGTGTGCGTAAATCTCGCAAACTACAACATCAAGGAACTTGTTAGATCAACAATCAATGAATGCATTTGTGAAAAGCAAGCTTGCATTCAACAAACAAGAATACTTTCTGGAATTAATTATAGTTATGTCTTGTCTAAGTTACATACATTTTGAGCACATTGAAATAAGTCAAATTTGTGAATCTAGTCTAGTCTATGAAATTAATGTTTACTCAAACAACAAGTAAGGTTATTCTGCACTGTATTTTATGATCAGGCAAGTAGAAAAAAATAATAATAATCCCACCCTGTGATGGTATAGTATGTATAAGCTAATCTTAAATGTAATGCTTTTTGAATTGGTATGCATTTATTATTGTTTATTCTTTTTCAGTTTCGAATTTGTCAAATTGATTCTGCACACCTGCAACACATTTTACTATTAATGATAGAATATAGGATGAATTTGTTGCTAGATGATACATTTTATGGAAGTCGGCTGGCATTCAATAATACAAAAACATGTTACCAAACACACGTTTCAGGTTTTAACTTTAAATTAGAGAACCAAAATCAAAAACTAAACAATGTTGATGCGTGGAAATAAGCAGGCTAGATGTTCATTTTGATGTTCAGATATTTTACAGAGATCACTGATAATATGTCGAACAAATAGGGTCCTGGCTATTAAAGCTTTTAGAGCTTTGGCTATTCTATGCATTGCTATATGCTGCCAAAAGTTTGTTACACCTCTCCATGTGAAAATGAGCCAACAGTCATCAATTCTTCAAGCTGATCCTCGTAACTGCATATCTAGAGCAGGGTGTGTTTTCTTTGTCATCAGGTCTGTTTACTGCTTTATATCATCAGCCAGAGAGTTGGCATGATTTTGTATTTGTTTTTTTGCTTTGCATTACCTTAAAACAGATTATCCCTTTGAGACTGGTAACACTGAACAAGTCACTTTGTTCAGGATTCATGTTTGGTTTATTCCTTCGATTTTCACATTGGAGGATATGTGTTGTATCATTGCAATATTTTTAGATTAGACATTAGATATTTATAGACTCTTAAGTTTTAAAAAATTGCAGGTGCTTGAAGTTGGTGGCACTGAAAATATTTTAAACACATCTTCTACCTATTTGCATGCTGTTCCAAGGTACAGCATTGCTTTTATCTATAATTGTTTTTCCTTACAAAAGGAATGTAGAAAAATGAATCAATAGTGCTAGCATGGTCTAATATAGAAGTGATTGAGAGCTGTGAATTGAATGAGACATGCAAGATATTTTGACTTCTTTCTTTAAAGGTGAAGTTTGTAATTTCTGGACCACTTACGGCACCAAATAGAATTGCAAATAACGAAGAACAACACCGGTTTCCCAAATACATCTGCCAATGGTTCAACAAATATGATAGCCCCGCCCCAAACTCACATAATTGGGTGAGCCATTGCCCATGTGTTTTCATATTAAGCTGGGGAAAGAGAACATATTTTAACATTGGAAAAAAATGACACACTTCTCCTTTAAAGTCCAAATTAATTTCTGTCTGCCTGTGTTAAGACATTATGCATAACAGACCTTTCAAAAGACTGCCAATTAATACATTTGTTCATGACATGTTGTGCAACACTGATTTTACGTGTACAGAAACATCACATCAGTCAGAGATTATGATATAACACACTCCTGAGGGTGCACATGACTTTAGTGGGCTTGTGGACGGCTCCGTATGTCAAACTGTTACCATTGAAATCATCTGTTAGACGTTATGTTCTGTACTTTTGTGATGACTAATGCTGCTCATTCTTTGCATGTGAGCTGTGCACATTACAGTGACATGTTGCATTCTAGGCGTGTAATACTAACATGTTCAGCCTTCTCATAGGGTCATACCGGAGAGAAAGTTAGCAGTCTACATAAATGAATGTAGCTAGTGGCTTTAATGGATGGCTTCGTACAAACTACCTCCACTTCATCAGATTAGTACACTAGGCTTTATCCCTTCCTGAATGGAACACAAACATTTGTTTTAAAGCTGTAATCCCCCCTGGTATAGATGATTGCTTTGAATCTCCTGAGCACTGCTACACTATACAGTCAACACTCTGATACTAATGTGACGATTATATAATTGTGAAGTTTCTAAATAATTCTTCAGAAATTGAAATGCATTTTTTATACTAGTAATTTTCAGAGTTTCATTACGTTGCAACCTTTGGGTTATGTCAGTTGAATGTGTGTAATCTATGGCATTTACCCAAAATAGCAACATTTTCTGAGGGCAGACTTTTATCCTTTTTTTCTTAAAAATGACATGTGGTCTTTTGATAAAACAGCACATTTCATGGCTTGTTCTTCGGTAACGGTATCATATCTGCTCTGCTTCTGCTTGTCATGGGGCAAAACACGGGGTAAAACAGAATCAGTTACATCCAGTGATGTATGTGTAAGCACCTGCTTGTATGAACATTATTGCTCATACTGTGTCATGTTGTGTTGTCATTTCATGCTGGCTTGAAGCCATTTGGGAATAAGTCTTAGAAGTTTGAGTCAAGTCATACTCTGTCATTGCACAGGTACAATGAGATTAGTCTTTTGTGCTCCACAAGGTTGTTACGATTAAAATTAAAGATGAAGTGTGTAATTTCTGCAGCACTAGCATCACCAACCTGGATTGAACAAATACAACAACAAACACATATTTCCAGCCCAAACTCAAGCCATTACTTGAATGAATGAATGAATGAATGAATGAATGAATGAATGAAAAACTTTATTTAGAACATGTAAAAATAATAAGCAAGAAACAAAAAATATTAACTTATACATGTCCGAAAAGGAGTAGTAAGAAGCATACATTTATTTAATCGTACCCCTTCTCCACCTCTAGTTAATAATCATCAAACTGGCTTCATAATTATATAATCTTAATCCTATCTTAATATATTATTTACAATTACTATGTATATTTATGTTTATTCCCATACACCAAAACAAATAAATAAATAAATAAATACTTAAAGCCAGTGTTTTTATAACGCCACAGTGTTTAGAACTACAAATGGCTTACTTATAATTGTAAAGTATGCGGTTTTTTTGCTCCTAAAATCCTTGATAATATGCAAAGTTAATATCTTAGAGCATAAAGTTGACACATTTTTATATCAAAATTTTTATACAGATTTGTTGATACAGATATACATTTTAGATGTAGACTAGAGGGCGACCTATACTGGACCTATAGGTGGTGGAAAGGAGATAACCGATTAATTAGCCAGTAGTTTTGAAAATCGATTTATAGAATGTTAAAGAATTTTCTTAGTCTGTCCTTACTATTACGGGTATAAAAAAATCCCAGATGTATATCCCAATAATAACCAGAAAAATGTGGAAAAAATTCAGAAACGTAAGAAACACCAGGGACTCTTATTTTGAAGTGATGGAGACTTCGAGTATTAACAAAATTAAGCTTTTTATAGCCTATATATTTACCAGATGAAGGGTTTTGTATATACAGAATATTTCACCAGATGACGTTTATTATTAATCACAGGATATAAAGTTGGAGACACGATGTACAGTATATGCTGATAGGAGACGTTTCCATATTGCCACACTTTTTCTTTGCATCCCCTTCAATTTAAAACACTCGATTATCAGTAAAACGATAAAGCAGTCTACCTCTAATGAAGATTTTTTGTTGTGTTTCTGGTTTTATTCATTAAAGCTTAAAATATGGATATGAATTCTTATTCTCTTAAGAATAATTCCTTTGGTACACTCAAAGTGTTGACATCTTTTTTCATTCCTTTATTAAAGTTTTTTGATACATATAAATGTCTTACATATAAAAAAGCAAAAAGAAGAATAAATAGTAAAGAATCAACCAACATAAAATCATAACACATAACTATTCTCTATTTCACCTTTCTACCTCACTTTTATTTCTGATAACCAAGGAGAAGAGAAAGTTCATAGCACAAATGGCCCTGGGTTATTTCCATTTTCCACTGATTTAGGACCAATTCTCCTCCCGTGAATCTGCCTGCAAACATAACAAGAAAACTGCAACATCATGAAAGATTTTGTTTACAGATACAATATCTCCAATGAAACACAAAGGACCATGCTGTTTTCAGGCTCTCTGATGAAAACATTTCTCAGTTAAGAGCAGGCTACAACTGCTCGAGGGAGTCTGCTTGATCCCAAGATCAGGGTTTTAATGAAGATAAGCCTGTGGGGATGTGTGAGGAATATCCCGGGGGTTTTTAAGGTCATATGTGACCAGATGGTCATATGTGACCAGATGGTTCCTAGTGAATTGCTCAAAATGAAGCCATACCTCTAAGTATGGAAAATCAATGGATGGTGAAGTCTTTCGAATCACTGGGTCAGTTACAATGCAGGGGCAGAGCCAGGAGTTTTTCACAGGGGTGGCTGCATGGCAAGGTCCAGCGATCAGTCTGTGGTGGCAAATCGTTTTTTTTACTGTGAAATACTGTACAGTTGAATTAAATGTTCAATGACCAAATGCAATAAACCACAGGACACTCAAAGTCAGTTCAAACAAACTAATTCAAGTGACAAACAACCTTCTCAACAATCTCCTAAGGAACAAATGGTTACTAATTTGTCTTTGAAAGCTAAAGTCATACTTTTACGACAACATTTTACGATATTTGATGGAGTCTTAAAGGGATAGTTCACCCAAAAATGAAAATTCTTTCATCATTTGCTCACTCCAGATGTGTATGACTTTCTTTCTTCTGAGCTCCAAAGGTCTGATCACCATTCACGTGCATTGTGTTGACCTACAGCGCTGAAATATTCGTTAGCAAAAATAGTATGTAAAAAAAATGTATGCAAGAAAGAAGACCAATTACAATTCAGAATGTAAATATTACAATGACATCATCGTTGGTTAGAGATTAACTTTCTGACTAAGTCCACAATTTTCAGTTGGAAACTTTTTAGATTTTTCTGTTTACATTCTACATTGGAACAGCGTTTTCCTTCACCAAAAATGGAGACTTTCGTCAATGCTCTATAAAACTGCATACTTTGGAAAACAATGACGTTTAAAAAACGGAAAAATTAGGTTTCAACCGAAAAATATTACTGAGGACGTGGTCTAAATATGCAAGTCAATAGGAAATCAAATTTAAAACACAAGAATAGATTGTACAGCTTAGGTTAAAATGATCAAAATTCTATTCTATTCTCAAAATTCTAGTCTATTTGTTTAGCGGTTTGAGATTAATTAAATGCATTAAATATTGGCGCAGAAGCAAAAATATAAATAAAATGTTTGAGATGATCAATACAGTGCTGCCTTGCAAGAATACCATATTTAGATATGATGCATGATATTAAATACCATTTCCAGTCATCCAACAGAATCTGGCCTTATTTATTCCAAGTGCTTTGTAGGTTTTGTAGAGGAAACCATCAAGTCTATGTTCAGCTTAGAGCCTCTACGCAAAAACAGAATTACATTAACAATCTTGACCTCATACTTCTTGGCGAATAATGTAAAATGGAGTGGTGGTGATGTAGTGATCTAAGCACATAACTGGTAATCTGGTAATCAGAAGGACACTGGTTCGAACCCCACAGTCACCACCATTGTGTCCTTGAGCAAGGCACTTAACTCCAGGTTGCTCCAGGGGGATTGTCCCTGTAATAAGGGCTCTGTAAGTCACTTTGGATAAAAGCATCTGCCAAATGCATAAATGTAAATGTAAATGTCTTCACTTAAAGGGCAGAGACAAATGTGACGGTGTGCAGTTCTGACATTTCAACTGTTCTTGACATACATGTAAAGCTAGACAGACTGGTTTCGCCATCCTGTATATGCTCTGAGTCTGTGTATAGGATCTCTAATTTAATGATAGGAAAGCATAATGGGAAATATTTAATATTCCAACTCTTTTCTACTCAAATCAGTAAGATAAAAGAGCACAAGGGAACATCATATATTAAAAACTTATATTTTAATATTGTTTTTAATGTCTTCCATTGGAACAAAGAAGAGCAGTGATACGAGACATCTTCTGCTTCACAGGGCTACGATCGTGATTGTGTGTCCTACTTTTAGACGCAGCTACAAGCCTTTCAAGTGAGATGCCGAGCATGATTAATGTGCTTCAGTGAATTTTCCAAATGGAGGTATTATATCTCCTTTAACTGAAATTCTATTGACGTTCGGAAATAAACACTGCCAATTCACGCCACTCTTACATACAATACCTCCTTTGGAGTTCAGAGTTGTGCACCATCCTGAATTGAATTGAGAATGTTTCTAAATTCCATTTCGGTTCCTGAATTTGATTTTAAAAAGGCAGTTGTGTTTGACAGAAGGACAGCCTCAGTCACCAGTCACCATAAGTGTGAATAATGACTGAGAATAACAGGAAGAAAGTAATATGGTTTCAGATCGGTATAGAAAGAGGATTCATTTAAATTTTTGGGTCAACAAATCCTTTCTGGATTTTGTCCAACTCGGGTGGAGTTACAGGTTTAACTTTCTATATATTCTGCAATTTTATAGATGTATACATTTGGGTATCACCTATAGCTGATCTGTGTGTTTGACCTTTTCTAATGGCATAAGCGTCAAAACAGCGGTTTGAGAAATGGAACCTGTCATTCTTTTGACAGGTTCATAGACGGCTGTCACATGCTCGTAGACGACCGTCGCATGCTAACAACTCCCCTTGAAGAAATGTTGTCTTCTCGCAGGTGTCGGAACGGCTGATTACATTTTGATGAGCTGTGCTTTTGTAATAGGCTGGATTTAACAGTTCATTATTATGTGAATGGGACTCATGCTGTTGGGCCTTGTGAGCTCAGATGGAGTTGATTTTCACCTCTTTACGCCATCTTCCATGGTGCCATGATGCAATATTCTTTAAATGGATAGTTAATGCAAAAAACAAAAACAAAAATGATGTGATAAAATACTCACCCTCATGTCATTCCAAACCTGAATGTTGTTCTGTGGAGCACAAAAGTAGACATTCTTGTTGCTGTATTCCATGAAAAAGCATACTCTTACAAGGGGCAGTCCAGCCAAAAAAGCACAAGCAAGCAAGCAAAATAGTTCATAAAGCTTGTGCACTGTTTACCAAGTCATACGATAACTTTGTGTGAGACAGTCCAAAATTATTTCATTTTTCACAAAACTTTTCTCTCTGCTGTAGCACTCAAATCTAAATTAAGTTCATGTATATTCAAATATGCGTGTGTTCAAAGACACATTGTGCAGGTTTGACATCAATTGTGTCAAACTGATGTTCTCTTTGTGTGGTTTGGAACAAAAGGGATGGTTGAGGCAAATTTGTTTTCTATTGTTGGATGGTGCTTCAGGTTGCTTGGTAACTTGTAAATTACCCAACACTTGTCTTTACAGTTTGGATGTCCCACCATATTGACTGTCTTGTCTGTTTCCATTTCTGTACATTTGTCATACCTCATAGTTTGATTCATAGCTTTATATCGATTGCCAACTCAATAAGTGCTATATTGAGGGTCTCAGCTAATGTTTCTTTTGATTTGATCCCTTGTGTTACTGAAACTTAGATTTTTATTCTGTTTATCCTCTCAACCTGTCCCTCTTCTCTGGTTGTCATGGATATTGAGCTTTAAACTGAAGAGGATTTGCTCTCTAATGAATGTCGAGGGAACATCATCTTATGGTAAAGAATGGACAGACCTTTGATTTTACTGATACATGGAGAAGTGTCAGTTTAGGAACTCTTATGTGGCAGAGGTCACAGCTGGAATGTCTTGTGATGTGGTTTTTCTCTGAATATGAGATCTGAATATGGTGCATATTAAGGAAGCATTTGGTGTAGCATGAGACTACTGTTAATCATGCATAAAGGCACTTCTGCATGAGTAAGCAACAGGCATGGCTAGAATTAGACTCATGCCCATGTAAGATAGCATACTGCTGTAATCAAAGAATGCTTTCTGGGGAAAATTATTAAAAAGTTTTGCCCTTGGTTCACAGCCTGTTTATATCACGCAAAGGAAGATAATCCCCAGTGTTTTTACAGAGCATTTATCCAGAACCCATTTACGTGGAAGATTTAGTTTTTAATTCAGGTAGATGTTGTTTCAGTAGAGGTAGAATACATAATTTATATATATATATATATATATATATATATATATATATATATATATATATATTAAATTTTTTGTATTTTTTTTTTTAGCACTTTTATATTTGTAATTTTTTTAATTAGTTTTTCTGAAAGTCCTTATAAAATTCCCACCACAGTGTAATTTTCACCACATCTCAAATTCTGTACTATGTTTAATAGAATTGGAAATGACAGTGATGGAAAAATTGCATTTTGTAATTTTTTAAACAAGATGGCTCCTTTGTCTTGCTAAGGGCATTTTCATAGCTAACAATTTACACTCACTGAGCACTTTACTAGGAACACCTGTACACCTACATATTCATGCGATTCTCTATTCAACCAATCGTGTGGCAGCAGTGCAATGCATAAAATCAGGCAGATACTGGTCAGAAGCTTCGATTAATGGCTGTGAAGACCGACATGGCCTGGGGGACAGCCTCCATGGCTGTGAGGACAGGCAGTGACTGGGGGACAGCCTCCATGGCTGTGAACAAAGGCAGTGACTGGGGAGCAGCCTCCGTGGCTGTGAGCACTGGCAGTGACTGGGGAGCAGCCTCCGTGGCTGTGAGCACTGGCAGTGACTGGGGAGCAGCCTCCGTGGCTGTGAGCACTGGCAGTGACTGGGGAGCAGCCTCCATGGCTGTGAACAAAGGCAGTGACTGGGGAGCAGCCTCCGTGGCTGTGAGCACTGGCAGTGACTGGGGAGCAGCCTCCGTGGCTGTGAGCACAGTCAGTGACTGGGGAACAGCTTCCTTAGCTGTGAGCACTGGCAGTGACAGGGGAACAACATCCGTGGTTGTGGGCACAGCCATTGAAAAGGGAACACCCTCCGTGGCTGTGAGCACAGCCATTGACAGAGGAATGACCTCTGTGGCCATGGGCACAGACAACATCAAGGGAATGACCTCCGTAGCCGTGTCGCTGGCAGCGGCAGGGAAATGGCCTCCATGGATGTTGTCAGCGGCAGGGGAACAGCCCTCGTGGCCGTGGAAGCTGGCAGAAACTGGGGAATGGACTCCGTGGCCGGGAGTGCTGCTGACAGCATCTAGGGAACAGCCTCCATGGCCGGGAGCGCTGACAGCTATTGGTGAATGTATGCTTGCATGAATCAGCTGACGCTTCAGGAGCTGGTTCTGTTGCCGTCGATGCTTCCAGCATTGACTCTGGGACAGATGAGGCTTCAGGCACTGGCTCTGGGACGGATGAGGCTTCATGCGCTGGCTTTGGGATGGATAAGGCTTCAGGTGCTGGCTCTGGACTGGACAAGGCTTTAGAAACGGTCTCGTTGGCAGGCTTGAAAACTGGCTCGTTGGCCGCTGGTAGTAGCAGGGGAACGGCCCTCATGGCCGTGGATGCTGGCAGCAGCAGGAGAATGGCCTCCATGGCCACGGATGCTGTCAGAGACTGAGGAACAGGCTCTGACAGCATCGGTGGTAACAGGTTTATCACACCGCACCAGGACTGGATCGAACACCCAGCAGAGCTCCGTGGCAAATGCCAAAAAACTACACGCAGCAAGCACTTCCATTGTCCCAAATGGTGGTTTCCCAAGCAGCGGCCCTTCCGGAGAGGTGCAGGATTATGTAAGCCACCTTCACACTCACCAACGGGAAAGCAGAGGGTTGTGATGTGAAGAACAAGAAACATTGCAAAAGGAATCAGGCTTCAAAGCCTCCAGGAGCCAGAGGAACTGCCGGAGCCGGTAAGAAAGAATCCTGAGATGGGCCAGCAGAACTGCTGAACAAAGGATGTGAGCTCGGCGATCTCCAATGCCCAGTTCGAGGCAGCGATTTGATCCTGCTGACATCCCAGTAAGACTCGCCAGACAGAAACCCAATCTGACAAGGTGACAGGACCGTGACACACTTTTGTCGACTTGGTCAACAAGTACACTGTAACAGTACAGTATAAATGATGGAGGAGGCTGGAACCAGCAGAAAAGTCAATGTAACTTTATTGTGAAACATATACTTAAAACAACATAAGACAAACAAACATGCAGCGTGGCCGCATGCATCTCTCTCTCCCGAACCAGTGCTTCTGGCACCCTTATCTCGCTCTCCCGCCATTCAGCTCATCACGCCCTCCTCCTCATCATGTTATAAGAAATGTCAATCAAATAGCACACTGAAATTTCTAATAGACATGAAATAAAATTATAATAATATTAGTAGAAGTAAAAAGTTTTTGACCCTTGAATAAAAGCAAGAAAAACAATTAATCTGATCCTTCCAAATATAAAGTATACAAACTTATGTTTTTATCAATAATGTATAAGGTTAAGGTCATGTAACTGTTATGTGGTTAGCTGTTGTGGAAAAGATTTTGGTGACACTATATTGTTAGTTTTGAAAATGCTATTATTTATGAATCATAAATCTGTAAATAATTATAATTATAAAAATAATTATAATCATAAAGAATGTATCTAAAGGACATCAGAAGAAGATAGAAATGTATACTGTACATGTATGTATGAATAAGTTATGTGTATGGATTTTGTTGATTGTGAATCACATATAAGAGCTCATACTCTACTGTGAATTCTACTCGTGGGATGGGACAACGCTGGTCAAGAGAGACAGTAGAGCATAAATCCTCTTTGAATGTTGGGTTTAATCTGTAGCCCTGTGTTGCTTGGCCAGTGTGATGCAGACTGACAAGTTTAAGACACATCAGACAGCAGGTCTCTGGAGGGGACAGCGACCGAATCTCCACCCAGCTGCATTATTTGGGGGATATATAACAATGTGTGACAGTCTATTCCTTGAAACGCTCATTTATCTCCCTTACATCTATTTCTCTATATCCTAAACATACATTTAATTCTGCAACACTTATTCACTGCTTTCTTTATGAGATGTGGTGGGAGATATGATAACATCTGTCCGTAGACGACTGGGGTCATAGAGGTGTACTGTGTTGGATGTTCAATTAATAGTTTCTCCTTCATCACACACAGACACCCTTTGTATTGTGTGGTTCCTCATTGCAAGCTATTCTTGTCTGTTCAGAGTGACATATCCTGGCGAGCAATGTGCATTTGGGAATTGTAGAGGGATGTGTTATGGAGGAGCACCTGGTCTTTTCTTTGTCAGCATTTACCTGATATTGCTTGCAACGTGCAGATTTTCAGAAAAATGAATTATGCTTTCTGGGGGTTGGAGGTCAATCTCATATTTACAGTCAAGATGTAACACTTTATTTTGCTGTGTCTGTTTGTCAAAATATTCCATTAGTCTTTAGATTATTTTCATTACTTGAAATACTTGTTTATGTAAATACACAGTAAACACTGAAATAGAATGTGCGAGCTGTGTAAATGATTTCTTGAAGACATTTATCAGATATTTCGGCTTTATTTATTCTGTAGATGTGAGTTATTTTATATTGAAGAATTGCATGAATATTTATAAAGTCAGAACCACTTGGCTGCTGTTTGTCATATTTCGAGAATGCACTGTGAAAATGTCACATTGCACTCAGTGTAAATTATTCTGCTTATTTTATGTTCACGATCACAGCGGAGTCATTAATGTGGTTTTGAACTGTTGTTAGCATTGAGCATCTCATTTCAAGGGTTGCTTTTTTTGACAGCTATTTCTTATTAATGTGCAAAATCTGCTAATGTGTTGAACCGAAGGTCATTTAAGGCTAAAATAAAACTATTTGTCCTTTTCCATCCAGATGGCTTTGATATGATGTGCTTCAAAATAATTTTAAACCATGTTTTTATTCAAATGCTCGTTCAGGTCTAGTGTATTTATTTTTAATAATCTTCCAGATTCACGGATTTTTGGTCACCATCACATTGAATACAATTGAAGCTGGAAAACATGTTTTAGAATTAAATTGTGTAAATTGTGCGTAAAGCCGTTCTGACATAAATTCTCGGATTCATGCTCCCGTTCTTGCGTAAATCGTGGGCAAGACATCCAAGTGTGCTCTTTCAGGCAAATTGTCATGGCTATGTTTTGAAAGAAGTCAATTTAAATAAGGAATGAAACAATTTACTAATTATTAATTGAGTGAAATTAACCTTAAAAAAAAGCTCTTTTTTTTTTTAAACCATAGCCCAGGGCTGGACTGGTAATCTGGCATCATAATCTGGCATCGGCCCACCGGGCATTTTCCCAGTGGGCCGATGCACTTCTGGGCCGATCAGGGGCGGACTGGGCATCGGGAGAACCGAGCAGGCTGGTGGGTCAGCCGCGAAACGTGCGTGGAAACGGATGGACCGCAATAAGCAAAAATGAGCTGCCGCGTTATACAGAAAGGACCAGAAAACGGTGGAGCAATATGCAGAGAAGGACAGTGAACAACCCCGCTCAACAGCTTTTTGTCCTCTGTAGTATCTTACAGTGTTTTGGTCAAATGTCTTCTTCAGGCATTCTGTTAATTTCCCTAAAGATTCTTCCAGCTGCAAATATATCACTGTTACCATCACAATTTACCTGAGATGCTTCACAAATAATGCTGGCTATACACTACAAACTAAACCAGAGAAGGTTAATGTTGGTGGACATCCTCCTCCCGGCGTGAACTGGACATTTTTACATTCTGATTCACAAAAGAGCATCATGTGACAGCAAAAACATGCAAGGACAGTAGGTCCTCACTTTCTTTAAAGCGATTGTGCTTGCAAAATCTAAATTTTACGATGTGAATGCACTTAATTCAAAAAACTATTGAATTACTGTTCCACATGGATGTTAAAAGCATTTACTAGCGAGTCTGGTGCCTTCCTTATATGGTGTTTTCTTGTGTGTGGATTATGATAATTGCGAATGAACGTGCACACGCCCCCTCTTTATGAATGTTTGGAATTCACTAACATACGTACACACGTTTTACTAACAAATCTATGGAGTACAAAATCGTACAAAACCTTTTCGTAAAGGTCCATTTTATGCATAAATTACTCCAAATATATTCATATGTTTATGACATTTTCATGAATGAGGCCCAGTATGACTATATACGATAGTTCCCTTAATTCTCACTTAAGAATATGAAAAGGTATGTACTCCAAAATTATTATTCGCAAGATGACACATTGTATATCATGGACTGCTTTTCCTGTTTTCTATGTAACCTGAGTTCAGCAGACCTGGTTCTAGGTTGTCAAAGTTGCAATATATCAACCTTGTATTTAACCTTCCTGTCAGGGCTGGATGCACAACTCAGCACTGGCCCAAGGGCTGAACGAAATGATCTTTTGCATGCTAAACAGAGATATGAACTGCACATGGTTTGGTCATACAAACAAATGCATTGTCACAGTATCCTCATCCTTATGGATTGCACAATATTTCCTGCTATATCCTTGTTATTATATGATATCTTATTGTGAATGATTAAGAGGTTTCAATAAAGGATTGTATGTCCTTAATTGCAAAGTGTCTCTGATGAACATTTTAACTACTATAAAATGCTTTGTAGTTTTGTAAAGTAGCCCTTTCAAGATATCGGAGGTATTTATATGTTTCCTATGGGAATCGAACCCATGACCTTGGTGTTTGCTAGTGCAATGCGTTACAGTAAATGATTCACAGCACCATCCAAAATAGCTTTCTTACTATTAATGATCATGTCATATTGCTCAGGTACCATTCAATATTCTTAAAAAAAAAATAATAATTTACAATAAAGCTCATGCAGCATTGAGTCACTTCTTGCCAAAAATCTGTCTGAAACACGGATGGTCCAGAGCTGTAGACCATCAGGATGAAAGTCCGCCCACAGCTACCATGGTTGGGTGGCAATGTAGTGTTTTTCTCTGGGTGTGGATTAACTCAGCCGGTCAATAGGATAAGCCACGTCCTTGAGGAACAATGATTTACAATGGCCTTACACATCTAGTGGATCATAGAGAAAATGCTGGAGAATAATTCTCATCAATAAGAAAGCCCAGGCTCCTGATCCTTATCTGCCAAATAGTCCATTATTAATGGAATTACTGAATTAGGTCGGCCTCGAAGAGATAGTAATGGAGAAAGAGACAGACAGGGAGACTGAGATCGCTGAGATTAACATTTTAACTAGACCTGTATTTTCTTGTTTATCACCTCAAGAAGACGCAGTTTCCATTGCACTACATGATTTTTTAAATCAAATTTCTTATTGTGTTTCCAGGAGTGTTGGGTATTCATGTTTTTGAGATATTAAAGACAATACATCAGAAATTGGTATTAAAAAATCAGATTCAAAGTAATGCCCAGCATCATCCAATCACGTCCAATCATGTTAAAATACAATCTTGTTTGAAGAATTGTTACTCTATGTACTGATTTCCATTGTTCCATACCAAACATGTTGAGTGGTCCAAACATCATCCACAGCCTGAAACAGAACTTTTGACCGGATTTTAGGAGTGAATGCACTTGGCTGCATAGGAAAGCTATAGGATGCTCCATTGCTCCCTAATTAGCGAATGGCTTAACCTCCAGTGTGGTTTCAGTCTGCACTAGTCTCAGAACAGTATACATTTTTGAGTGTTGTGACTTTAAATTAGGAAAAGCCGCTCAATATGACTTTTGAAGAACTACCACACTCAATATTATCGCTTAATGAATTTTGTGGAATACTTGAAGAAATGAATGCTGCTAGCCACGGAAAGATCATGGGTACAATTCCCAATTGCATTGACTGAAAACAAATGTGTACCATAAATGTATACTCACTGTAAGTTGCTTTGGATAAGCGTGTCAGCCAAATGCATAGACATAAATTAACTATTATAAAGTTGATATTTTTTAATAAGACACATTCAGAGCATAATCACATATCTGTGACCACAAACTCTACATTAATACCCCTAGTATTGCTATGTTGCTTAGCAACTGCAGCATAAACTGTATCAGTTGGTGAAATAATTGTATATTCTGATAAATATTCTAAAGTAAATGTAGCTGTTCATTGAACATTTGTGTCATTGTGACTTCAAATCTGATTGAATAATCTGCATTAGATTCCTTAGAAAGATTTCTATAATCACACACCTGTGACAGCACATTCTATATTAACACATTTACATTTGGCAGACACTTACAGTGCATTCAATGTACACTTTTTTCCAGTTTGTGTGTTCCTTGGGAATCTAACCTTCTTGGCATGCTAATGCCATGCTCTTGTTTATTCCAATAATTATTCCAGTGTGTGTGTGTGTGTGTGTGTGTGTGTGTGTGTGTGTGTGAGCGTGTATTTATCACTTTGTGGGGACCAAATGTCCCCATAAGAATAGTAAAACCCGAAATTTTTGACCTTGTGGGGACATTTTGTCGGTCCCCATGAGGAAAACAGCTTATAAATCATACTAAATTATGTTTTTTGAAAATGTAAAAATGCAGAAAGTTTTCTGTGAGGGTTAGGTTTAGGGGTAGGGTTAGGTTTAGGGGATAGAATATAAAGTTTGTACAGTATAAAAACCATTATGTCTATGGAAAGTCCCCATAAAACATGGAAACACAACATGTGTGTGTGTGTGTGTGTGTGTGTGTGTGTGTGTGTGTGTGTGTGTGTGTGTGTGTGTGTGTGTGTGTGTGTGTGTGTGCGATCGTTGATGTTGTGACGGATTCAACAAACAACATGTCCACATTAATTTTCCATCGAAGCCGTCTTTCTAATTTCACTACACTTACACTAGAACGAAGAATAAAAGTGTAATACATGTTTCATGCTTTGCACTCCACACTGTGTTTTATGCTCATGAAACATTAAATATCTGGCGAGTCACTGAAGCAAAAATAGTTATGAACTCACTGCTCTTACCCAACGGTACAGTTCTGCCTCTGCAACAAAGAAACCGGTCCTGATAGCACATCATGGCCTTGACCTCCACATCCGCACACATTTGTAAAACAAATATGACGCACTTTGCTTTAGGCTTTTGGGCCGCTTTTAAATTGAGATATTGGTTTTTGAGCAATCGTTTTCATATACTCTATGCTATGAATTTGCATTCTTAAGCTGTCAGTGAGCACGGTTTAAAAAAAGAGTTAGAGGTTTTCCTATATGGCCAATAGCCTGTAGGTTGCTTTGTTAGTTTTCAATTTTATGTTGCTAAGTCTACAAAAGATAATTGGCAATTGTGGAGTCCTGACAACTTTTTGAGGGTCTCTGGTGTGATGAAGAACGTGAGAGACATGGCAGTTTGTCTTTGAGGCTGTGAGAGGTTCCTCGGAAATGATTAATTTATAACAGCTATCTCTATAGAAAGAACTGGAATCATATCTTCATGACATATGTTTTGCAATATATAGATTGACCCATTTCCTTTCTGTAATGGTTCTGACACATGTCTTGTCATACAGCATTTGCAAATATTTACATGCTTTTGAGGTCTTCGTTATTTTATATTCTCTTATTAACCATCAGACCCCCTCCATTGGCACATCACAGCAAAATATGGAAAGCTTATCCAGGATGACTGAAAAAAGATTATTATAAAGTCTAATCTATTGTTCGTTTTGAATATGTGTTGCCTTGAAAATGTAGTGCTGTCCTTTTAAAACATCTTGTAATTCTAATGTAAAATGTTTATTATGAATAACATTAAATTAATTACAATTAAAAGTTAGAGTTCAGCTGTGTCCCACTAAACACTATGCACTTGCCATCTAGTGTATGGATTTACAACGTGTAGTATTGTCCCAAATTAAATACTTATATTTTTTGGAAGCATTCACCATTTTTCAGCTGCATGCGATGTGTTGCCGCTAGCTTTAGCACATTAGCCAATCTCAGTCTGACACTTATATCTTTAGGGCCCTATGGTTTCCGCGTTGCGCAAAACATGGACGGAATCACGGAATCTATATATAAAACAGAATTTACTTTTAAACACGGATATTTGCGAAATGTACATATTTTCATTTATAAGAAACATGTCTAAACGACTTGCCTCCGGTAAGACAACCGCATCTAAAAAAATTAAGAAGCACACAATTAACTGCCAAGTACCGGGCAGAACAATATCTCAATGACTACTATGAGTCTGGCCAACAGCTTTTCTGTAAGTTTTGCCAACATACTATTGACTGGACTCGTAAAGTCCATCTACCATCTAAAATCGAGAGTCCATCTCGAGAACAAGGCGAAATCAACTACCGGTAGCTCAGCCCTCCAGGTTTCTATCAAAGCAACCTCATCATCAATAGATGCAAGAGGTGAGTTTGTAGAGGATTTTGTTGCAAAGTGTGCAGAGACGGACATACCACTTGAGAAAATGAAGAAGATGCATACCTTTCTTGTGAAGCATTGCAAAAAGGGAGGAACACTCCCTGAAAACGAAAGTAGTCTGAGACAGATTCACCTGCCACGGGTCTTTGACCAACACATGCAAAAAGTGCTGCAAGAGATCCATAGAAAGAAAATCTTCGTTGTTGTCGATGATTGTTGAGTGTCCTCAACATTGTAATAAGTAAGTGTTTATTAAATTAGCATTGGCTTTTATTGTAGTAACTCGATTGTAGGTTTACCAATGGCTAGGTATTCTATAACTTTGGCTCACTGCTGCTCATAATTCATGTACATTTCTAATATTAACACCTAAAGCACATTAGTCTATTTGGAAGAAGTATTATAAGTAAGGATGTATCACCTACTAATCTGGTTGATTGGTACGTGATTTCTTACTGGCTCAAGTCAAAAGAGCCACCTCCATGTGTCTTTGATGTTCTGGTGCCTAGAAATGTCTCGGTTCCTTTCTTCAATGAAAATCTGTGATTTTGTTTGCCTCTTTTATCATCCACCATGCAAAAATCATAATCTTAAAAAAATATCTGCAAAGTTGAATCTGGAAAATGGACTCCTAAAAGTCAAGAGAAGGACCAGTCTCATTGGTGTGTCCACATACCAGAAATCATTGGACCATCGGCTTGACAGTCTGAATGAACGTGATCATTTAATTTAATTATCTTATAATAGAGAAAAGGGTGAGTTAATTACTCATATTTTCCCTGGACCTCTTGTTATTGGTGGAGAAAGAGAGATATAGAGCAGCAAGGGAGACAATGGCGTACCAGAGGTTTACAACATTTTCCAGTTGGCACATGAGGAAATGCTTAATGACGGAGCACCAGCAGCCATTCCAACAGATTTCTGGCAATGTATTTGCATGACTTGATGCCAACTTACACATGATTAAAGTTACATTACACGGGCTGGTACTTGTGTTCTCGGCACCATACAACCAGAAAAATGTTCTTGAAAATTAGGTTAAGAAAGAAATGGTTTTGGAATGCTGTTTCTAGTTCTATTTATTTATATTTAATTTATCATGTCTGCTACTATAGACTGTACTTTACTGTTACTGTAATCTGTGTAATCTGCATATAGAGAGTGGCAGAACTGCAACTCTGTGCATATCGTAAATGGGTCATTCCTACATTCCGGCTTTGAAACTTTTGAAAAATAAAACCTTACAAGTTTCTTCATGTTTCATTATTACATAGACATATTGAAGATTGTATTAGTCATACTGGTCAAGCTAATTTACTAAATAATGCAGATGTTCATCCATTTAAATTGGCAGCATCAGGGTGGACATTCAGTGAATAAATGAGCAACTAAATGGTCTGTGATTGATATCTAGGAAACATATTTGTAAACTAATATTTATGATTTTATTTCTGTTAGCATAAATACTGTATATTGACATATTAAAATTATATGAATTTCCCATTGTAAAGCAGTCAATGGAAAGGAGGAGGTGAGATAGTTTTAATGATAAACTTAACAGACAAACACACACATGACGGACATGTCCGTAAACTATCTCTCTCTCCCACACAATCCTCTGCAGTCGGCCTTTATCCCTCTCGGAGGCTTGATTAGCCTGATAAGGGACCGGGTATGATCACGACCACCTGGATGAGGGAGGGGACAAGGGGAGGGAAACATTACTCCCATTTAATTGTAAATTAAATAGGGAGTACTTCCTGTAACAGTGTAGTACCCCCCAAAAATAAACACTGTAAAATTTAAATGAGAGGGAAAAGGCCAAACGCGGAGCGGCAGGGATAAAGGCAGATTGCGGACGGTGCTGCAATGAGAGAGAGATCGTTTATGGACATGTCCGTCGTGTGTGTGTTTTGTCTTTTGTTTAAGTTAATCATTAAAATATTGTTTATATCGCCAGGCCGGTTCTCTCCTCCTCCTTTCCATTGAACTGCTTTACAATAGTAAAGCCACTGAATGCAATCATTTTCTGAATAAAGGCTTGAAATACGATAGGCCTAAAATTTGATAATTTTTGGTTTTAAAAGATACATGGATTTTTAAAGTTTACACAGTACAAGATAAACACTGTGTCTGGATTGCCAGCAATTTGCCTGTTTCAGTCATGCAGCACTTGCCATATGGACTACTATTATGATGTCTTTATACTTAACCTTTTATAGTGCTTTATAGTATTTGTCCTTTTTGAAGCTTGACAGCTCCTGCTCACTATAAACTGTTATTCTATGGAATAGATCTGCTTAAAATATCATTTTTTTTTTTTTTTTGCTATATAATAACAACATAATGGTGAGTAAATGAGTGAGTAAAATAAAATTTTCCTTTTTAGGTGTACTCCTTTAACTGGTGGCTCATTTTTTGAGCCCAGACCTGACAAGGACATACTCAAAATAAAAACAGTCTATTTTAAAAGAAGATTCTTGTGAGATGCTGTACAAAATTCAGAACTAGTTAAAGACAAAGAAATTATTTAGAAAACCTTAAATTTATTTTTAACTATTACCTAATAATATTTGCATTAAGAATATATGACACTGTCCTTGCCAAAACCTAAAAGCACTATATAAGTCACAAGTCAAAGTTTTTACCATGTTCTAGTTCTAATCTGATGGTGATAAAAATTCTCTACTTTCTTTGTGTTTTTTTTTTTTTATATAGATCATATTCTTAGACAATGTGAAGAGAATTTTCTAAAAACCAACTTCAAAAGCCTGACAGATTACCACATTCATTCAATTCCTTTTTTTTAATCCCCTTTTCTCCCAATTTGGAATGCCCAATTCCCACTACTTAGTAGGTCCTCGTGGTGGTGAGGTTTCTGACAGCGGAGACTCTGCATGTGGAGGCTCATGCTACGCTCCACGATCGACGCATAACTTACCATGCGCCCCATTGAGAGCGAGAACCACTAATCGTGACCACGAGGCAGTTACCCCATGACCTGGCTGGAGTCACTCAGCACACCCTGGATTCGAACTTGCTACTCCTGGGATGGTAGTCAGCGTCAATACTCATTGAGCTACCCAGGGCCCCCACTCATTAAATTCCTTTTCAATATACACACATTAGCTCTTTGTCTTAACCCTGATTTGCTGAAAACTGCTCTGTTTACGAATCACGTACTGTACGTGACATATTTTAAATTCAAAATGGCGAATTTCGCCAAACGGTGAATAGTTTGCTCCCTTAGAAAATAATGTCGGTCCCTCATAAATTCTCTCAGTCCTAAACTAACTTCTCTTTTTATAATGCCTGGATTTTGGCCTGGATAATATAACACAAGGTTCAGTGATATAAAACTTTGAAATAATGTATATTAGGAATTACAGGTATATCATAAAATATTATGTATAGCTAAGCCAGTAGTAAGGACTATAAAGAGATGGACTAATGAAGCAGAGCTGGAACTACAAGCCTGCTTTGACTGCACTGATTTGAGTGTTTTTGAGGCTACAGTCACAGACCTGGACGAGCTCACATATACTGTGACATCATATATCAGTTTCTGTGAGAATATGTGATCCTTACTAGGAAATTTTTAGCATTTATTAATGAGAAACCATGGTTTACAGGAAAATTCAGACAGCTTCGTCATGCCAAAGAGGATGCTTACAGAAGTGGGTATAAAATATTGTAAAACCAGGCAAGAAACACACTTACTAAGGAAATCAGTGTGGCTTAAAGAAGCTACTCTGAAAATATGAAAAAAAATTATTTCAGACAACGATCCTGCATCTGGTTGGAAAGGCCTGAAAAGAATCACAAAGTAGAAGACATCCCCCCCTCGCTCTGTACAGAAATGGCTGATGAACTGAATGTGTCTTACTGCAGGTTTGAAAAGCCCAGTCTCACACCCCTCCCCCACTCTGATAATCACTTCACACACACACACTAACACCTCCTGGAACCACCCCCTCCCCCCTCCTGCTACTCAATCTGCACTTATGATCTGTGAGGAGGATGTGTGCCAGGTCTTTCGGAAACAAAAGACTAGGAAAGCTTCAGTCCTAGATGGTTTCACCTGCCTATCTGAAAGTCTGCACTGACCGACTTGCCCCCATCTTCACACAGATCTTCAATAGGTCACTGGAGCAGTGTGAAGTTCCTTGCTGCTTCAAACGCTACACCGGCATTCTGGTCCCCCCAAAAAAAACAAATCACAGGACTTAAAGACTACAGACCAGTTGCTCTCACGTCTATGGTCATGAAGTAATTTGAGAGATTGGTTTTGGCCTACCTGAAGGACATCACTGGACCCCTGCTGGACCCCCTACAGTTTGCTTACCGAACAAACAGATCTGTGGATGATGCTGTCAAATGTGACTGCATTATATTGTGCAACACCTCGACAGTCCTGGGACTTGCAAGGATCCTATTTGTGGACTTTAGTTCAGCCTTCAATACCATCATGCCTGATCAGCTGAGGAAGTCCAACCTACCACAGGAGCTGTGCTGACACAGTTCTACTCGGCCATCATTGAGTCTGTCCTGTAGACATCTATAACTGTCTGGTTTGGTTCATCCACCAAATCAAACAGAAGGAAACTACAATGGACAGGATACTGAGAAGATTATTGGTGCCCCCCCTGCCCACCCTCCAAGACCTGTATGTCTCCAGAGTAAAGAAACGTGCAGGTAAAATCACTCTGGACTCCACTCACCCAGCCTACTCACTCTTTGAACTGTTGCCCTCTAGCTGGTGCTACAGAGCACTGAGCGCCAAGACATCCAGGTACAAGAACAGCTTTTTACCCTCAGGCCATTTTCCACATGAACAATTAAACTGCCTCAGGACTCCTCCATAGTGCAATAATGTAAATACATATCTCATGTACATATGTAAATTCCCATACTTAATTCAATAGCTGTACATACCCCTACCTTGCACATGTACATGTACCATTCTGTTATATGTCCTATTATTTGATGGTCTATTTACACTGTTACATTGTTTTATATTTTGTGTCTCACTGTAATTTTCTGTGTGCACTTGTTTCTCCTAAAACCAAAATAAATTCTTGGTGTACGTGAGAAAAATTTTACGGCAATAAAGCTCATTCCGATTCTGATTCTAACATAAAAAATAATATAAAAGAACACACTGGCTCATAGTATTTTCTTTATTTAATTAATTGCATATTTGTATCGAATTCAGCATTTTTTATGCATGGTTCGAAAAGGAATGCTTTGTTATATTATCCCTGTGATAAAAATAGCAGCATTAGTCTATAGTAAAATATTGCATGTAAAGTGTATTTTATGGGATATTTAGTACATGCTTAGTGCAAACAAATTGCAGAATCTCCGTGCTATTTTATGCAAATTTGACAGGCATGGCACATATTAAATATTATACATTAAGATAAAACACCTGCTTTCTGTGAAAAAATATTTACAAAAAATCTTTGGTTTGTCACGGATGATTTGTTGGACCCGCTGTAAATATCTTCATGGGAATCCATTGTTCTGAGTCAAAAGTTCATTCAGAACGAACATTCACACCACAAAAATGAACTCTGTGTGAATAAGCCTTTATCCAGTTGTGTACCATCATCTTTTAGACACTTGAGAGCATCTACACCAGAGATTGTAGTTTATTGTAGTTTAGCTGCTAACAATTATTTCCTCATCAGAAAAGGTCTGGAATATTTGATCGCTACCATTATAATCATTGAAGCCATCAGTGTGTTGTGACTTGCACAGCTTCATTTACAGTATTATAATGGGAACGATCTGTAAGGTCACATTTAGAGACTTGACTAGCCAGCTAGACTCTTTCTAGCAAACTTACAATCAGTTGGCAAAAATTTCCTTCATCTGATAAAAAGTATGCTTCAAATCTTAAAGTTGTTACTACTGCACATATCCAGTGTGTCCATTTGTGTGTTCTTTTGTGTGATCTTTTTGCAGAAATCGAAACAATCGAAAAACTTTTCGTTAATTCTGGGCATCCTGGGAGCGCCCAGCCACCAAATGACTTGGTCCCAAGTTTATGTCACTATGAAAGAAGTGCCTCCCACTGTTGTTTTCAATGAGTTTAACAACTAAGCAGAGATGTTCTGTGAACATAGATGACACTTAATAAACCAATGAATATCATTATGAAATTGTCTACAGTATAGTGCAACAATACAGGTATACAAATACAGAAACACCTAAAAAACCCTCCACAAAAATGCAGATTTTATGGTGATAAAGTAGCAGCTCTTGACATGACTCTGATTGGTTCCTGTCATAGGAACAGTAGGGAGATTTTCTGTGCCAGGAGATGAGAAATATAAGGGAATCATGCCAGGATCTTTGGCATAGACGCTGCGGTGCTGCAGCCAGCATTACACAACTACTTGCACAAAAGTGTCCGATGCTTTTCTACGTTCGCACTCAATTATAAAATCATGCCTGGATCCTTCATCTTTGTGCTTGAGTTTCAGTGAAAACAATACATGATTGCAAGGTACACCATGTGGCATTTATGTATGGAACCAAGACCCTAGTAAGTGATATGTATAGTTGCATTGATACTGTTTGTAAAGTCAACATGAAATGGTGTTCGCAACCGATTTTCCTTTTGCAGCATTCAGCAAAAAGAAATATTGGACTTGGTTGGTGGGGAGGAGTTAAAAAAATAAGAGAGATTCGTGATATTAGCTGAAAAAGAAAGGCATTTTAAAGGCAGAGCCAGTTATTACAAATAACTTTTTTTCTATGAAATAACATGCACTGGTGATTTGTGCACAGTAAGACCAGAGACATGTAGTAAGATTTAATTTCATACTGATGTTTATCAAGAACTGATTAGTCAGTTTCTTAGAATGAGTCTGAATACATCCACTGCCACAATATTGTGCTCAATTTTTGTTCTCAAAGATGCTCCTTTGATGCACAGCTCTGTTGGTTTTGGAGTCTGTTTATTCATTCAGGAATATTTTATATATCTTTTTTTCTGCACTGTTGAACCTGACCTGTGTGGAGTTTGTTTCTCTGTTGTGCCTTTTTTGACATCACCTAAATCAAACACAAACTTTTGTTCCTCTTTTTTTCTAGCCATCAAAGTAAGAGCTACACTTCCCATTCAGAGGCAAGCACCTCATCCCTCCATCAGCAGCCATGGCAGACGAAGCCGACATGCGCAATGAGCTGTCAGACATGCAGGCCAGGGCTGATCAGCTGGGTGATGAGGTAAGTACACCTTCAACCTCTGTGGGAACACTGGACTAAAAATAAACCCTAAATACGACAGTTTCTATGTATAAATAGACATGTCCCAGCGTGGAGAAGAACAGGAAATGAGTAACACACCATGATTTAATACTCATCCAGACTGAGAGCAGAAAACAGATCATGCTATCTAAAGAGCATCAGAGAACTCCGAATTAAAGTAAAATTATATTTATGTCATTATTTACTCACCCTCAAGTCATTCCAAAGCCATATGACTTTCTTCTGTGGAAAATTCTGGCCACTCTTTTTTTCATATAATGAAATTGAATGAGGAATGGGACTGTCAAGTTCTAGAATTACAGAAAAGTATCATATAAGTGGTCCATTTGAGTAATGCGCTATATTCATAGTCACTTGATAGATTTGTGTGAGTAGAAAAATACCAAAATATAACTATTTATCATTGAAAATCCTGACATTCAAACCCATTTCAATTGCATTATATGAAAAAGAGCAGCTGAGATATTCTTAAAAAATGTAGCTTTTGTGTACTACAGAAGAAAGTAAGTTGGGTTTTGAACAACAGTAGGGGAAGTAAATGATACAGGATTCTAGAATGATACATTTTTTTAATGAACTATCCCTTTAATAAATTTTTTTTGTGTAAGAAGAAGCCACTCTATATTAAGACTGTTCATCTATTTGTCATGGAGCCGGGGAGGCTGCCTGGATACCAGGAAGAAGCAGTGGCAATCAGTCAGTGGCTCTCCACACAGCACTCATTTCCAACTGAAATAGCCTCCCTTTCAACACCTGCCAAGTGGGGGTCCTGCACTGACTTTGATTGACCTTTAATCACACTGGTCTCCTGCAGAACAATCAGAACTTTGACAAACATATGACTCCAGGGAGGGTTAACCTGCGTTCACTTGAGATTGGTGGTTGACATGAAATCAGAATTCTGTACCATATTGGACCGTTATTAAAGGGATACTCCACCAACATTTTTTTAATTATGTCATCATTGACTCACCCTAATGTTGTTCCAAACCAATATGACTTGCTTTTTTTTCCATGGAACACAAAACGATATGTTAGCCTCAGTCACCATTCACTTTTATTGCATCTTTTCCCATACATACATATCTCCTTTTGTGTTCCACACAAAACATAAAGTCAAACAAGTATGGAACAAAATGTGTTAATGAGTTAATGATGAAAAAATTAACATTTTTGGGTGAACCATCACTTTGACAGGTCCTTCATTTTTTATGGGGTTGTACTATCACAAGAAGAGGGCACTGTTTTTAGACCCAAATCAATCCTGAAATAATTTTGTTCATTTTAATACTGCCTAAGAGTGGAGTGTGTAATGTATGCACCACAAGCAGCCGTAACTAGATTTTGTGCTTGTCCTTGTGAAACGTGCCCCACCACAAAGCAAGGTTGTTGCAGAGAGCTGCCAGGGCGATTTGAGGTTATGTCTGTTGCACAAATGTGCAGGAAGTGTAATTCTTAGGTTCAGGCTTTTGTTCAAATGCTAAACTGATTTTTAGAAGTTGTCCACTGGTTGAGCCAATGTTGCAATGGTTGGGCCGCTCAAACAAACAGTGCGATGTTTTGAAAGTGCTTGAGAGCCACAGTGTTTAGCCTTTTCGGGGAAGTCAACCTACGAATTGCTTATTTATAGTTGTCACTGCATATTAAACTGGGAAAGGAGAAAAAGAAATTCACACTTCACCTTCAAGGCCTCACAATGACAAGGTGGTATATGTTTCCATACGATAGATGGAATGACTTTTGATAATGGCTTTCTAAATAGAAAATCAAGATCATAATAATGATCTTTAATGCCAGTCTGCTATTGAGTGTCCTGTGGAGCTGTGCAGTCATATTTCTTCAGCTCGGATTTACACACTGGACTGGAATGTGGGAGCATTAAATATTCATGAGTAGATAATGCTATCTTGTGCTTTCTTTGAAGGAGCAGGAAGGAAGGGAGGGGGAACAGACTTTGCTGTACATTCAGCCGAGTCTGAACTTGGCGGGCATCTGTTACATGCTGTCAGAACTGACAATATAAACATTATGGCCTTGTACCAGTTGTGGTGCAATTAAAAAATAGCATTCAAATAATATTCAAATAGCATTCCAATTATAAACAAATAAAGAATAATAATAAAATAAATTAGTTATCTTATCTCATCTTAATGTTTTTAGTCAGAATATCTAATCATCGTCAAAACGAGATACATTCACTTATACATGTAGCTAAATTATAGCTTCATTATTTTCTTATTTTTTCTTACCATATTGGCAGATTTTCTTGTTTTAAGCATAAGTCTTTATGACTAGATTTATGATTAAAACAAGAAAAAAAATATTTTAGTTAAGAAAAATACATTTCATTCAAGATGTGTTCAGAAAACCAGCCTTAAAATCTTATTTAAAAACAATCCTCACAATTAAATTGATCTTGTTTTAAAGGATGATCATTTGACCATTTCATCAATACAAAAATATGTTTTACAGTGTATGAATCAAATAGCAATATGGACAACCAAACACCACAAATAATACAAAAAAAACTGATTGGCTGATCATACTATTGTGGGTTTTTTGGGGTAATAATATGTTTATCTTTCTTTCAACAGTCTTTGGAGAGTACTCGGCGTATGCTGCAGTTGGTGGAAGAGGTAATATTACAGCTACACTAACAAAAAGCATGAACTTGCTTGTCATGACTGTTTCCCGAAACCGTTGTAACTGTCGCACATCCATTGTTCAAACAACGCTGGTTCAACAATATAGAGCTGTCGTTAATTAAGTTTGGCAGGGAGTGGAGTAATTACTTCTGCGGATATTAAATTATAATAGCCCATTAACACATTCTCCAGAAAGGTGTTTAATGCGTGAAAGTTGCTGAAGGCTTGAAAGCTGTGTGCACTATGTAAATGTGACATATACATTGGCTGCAAAAGTGGGTTTTCCCTTTACATCAAATTTTGGGGTTCCCCCAACGCATTTGAGCACATATGTACATTTGCACTGTTCAAAAACACCACTTATGCATTAACATTGACACATAAGACATGTTCTCTGACATAAGTGGTGTGGTTCTTAACAGCATTTTAACCCCATGTCTGCATTCGCATTTACGTGACATTTGAATGCATTTTCTACAAAATCCTGGAATAAGTTGTTTTCTTAAGTGATTGTAAACTTGGTCAAAGTCTTGACAGAATAACACAGGTATATGGAATAGAAGATATAGAAGCCTCAGCGAAGTAAAATTATGTTCACACATCAAAATAACAAGAAACTATGCTTCTAACCACAGGTAAAGAGCTGTAGTTCCAACCATTCAACATTGTGATGCTGTTTTCGAATGTTGGTTGGAACTACGATTTTGTATAACACCAATTTGTAAAAACTATGTTGGTAGCGATGGAACTTGCGACCATAGTTGGCTAACAATGCTTTTGGGAAACGTGCCCCTGTATGAATTTAAGTACATAAACATAACTTTTAAGACAGGGTGTGAAATTAACACCTGCCACCAGCTTAATGTGTGTTCTTTTGTACAGTTCTGGGTAATTTTGCTTATCTGCCAGCCTCTTTGGCAGGCAATCTGTAAGATGTCTCTGATTGACATTTGACAGGAAATGCTGTTGCTTAAAATGAACAATGAGCACTTGAAGAAACAAATGTGCAACACAGTTTAAATGTAAGGAGAACTGTTCACTTTTTTATTTTTTTTATTTTGTAGACGTCTTTGGGCATTTGTTCAATTTTATATATAGAGTGAGTTATTTGGCTGGCGATATTGGGCATGCAGCACTGTGGCTGTGGGCAGTAAAGTTAATTTTCCACCCTCATTTCTGATGAAATAAACCTGGCTGAAAAGACCAGCTTAGACCATTATGAAGTCTGGTCCAGGTTGGTTAACTCTAGTTAGTGATAAAAAGATCTGATCATTAGGATAGTTTCTTACTCATCTCTTCTGGATTGTATGTGGATGGTGCAAGAGATAGACAGTCTATCTAAATAGGCCTTTTTACAAATAGTTTGGTGCTCTGCTTGTTTTCATGGCTACTGAAGGTCAGAAATGGAGACAGTAAAATAGCAGAGTTTCCGCTCTGTGAAAAAAAATCAATAATGATTTCAGAAAAACTCCATCTATGTGTTACTGATAGGGCAGCGCTGAGACAAAGGAGAGAAAACGAATCTTTCTAGTGTCTAATAGGGAGCAAACACTCCTGACCCCACATGTGGAGATGACTCACTCTTTAAAAAAAAGATGCTGTTAGATATATGGCATTATAAACACCAGAAACCTGATTGGAGTTTTATTGTGACAACGAGTATAAATCACATTGCATACTGACTATTCTAGGATTTTTATAAAGATCAAATTATAACTTCACTCTTTAAAGGGTCACAGAATTGGAGGCATGACACATTGCCTTTTAAAACAAGCAAGAAAGGAATGGAGTGACTCAATCACTCCAAAGCCTAGTGAGATGCCTTGCTATTTACTGCCTTTATAGACAGGTACCTTCTAAGGTAGCATCCTAACCAAAATAGAACCACATAAGTGGCTAATATGGAATGCTCACATAGGCAGCAACCACAGCAATACTGTGTAAGAAAGTAATATTTAATTAGATGGGACTATTTTTGATCAATACTTTTCTGTATTGAATTAAATATATTTATAATTCTCTCGACTCTGTCTGCCATCTTGGATAGATTTTTTTTTTTACAGAGCTTGTCGCAATGCAATAAAATACAGTCTAGGTTGGCAGCTCATTAGGATTTTGAACTTTGCTAATGTCAACTGACTGGTGGTTATATAAAAAAATAGGCCAATATATATCATACATGGGGAAATAGCAAGACACTCTGAGGTTTCCTGTTATGGGATTGAAATCAGATTCAGTAATGCTTAACAAATGTTTTCACATCTGGTACTTGCATCCGATATTATTTAAAATGCTTCCAGACAGCATTATGCCACATGTCACTTTGATGAAATGGGAGTAAATTCACTTACCTGGTATTATTCAAGAAAATATCTAATCATTTAAAAGTCATTTACTGAGCATTAACTGACAAGTAAACGTATTTAGCTAAATTAACAACATTTTTGTTTCATTGCTAATAAATGGATTCCTGTAGGTACTTAGTTTTACTATTAGTTTTACCACAGCAGTGCTTGATCAAGCATGCTTAGTTAAAATAATGAGACAATGTGGGAATCAGAATAGGATAATCAGCTGTTCTATTTAGGTCAATAAAACCTGTGTTTGCCTTAGAGAACGGCTTGCCATATTGCACGCACACATGCTCTCATACCTTTAAAGTACCTTTCAGTTCTGTTTACAATTATGAACTAATTTTAGCTCACTGCTGTGTGCCAACTCGTTGCCTTTTATAATAACCTGCCAAACATTTAAACACACTTTTGAAGGATTTCAGTGGTTGTGATGATACTGTGTGCTATAGTTTGTTCCCTGCTCAAATTCTCTTTTATTTCCTGCTGTTCTTTTCTCAGGTTATATGTCTGACCTAAATATGTAACTCAATTATTTACGCTTTTCTCATTCATTTGTTATTTCCTCTCTTTTCTTGCTCTGCCATTCTTTCATGGAATAGAGTAAAGATGCTGGTATCAGAACTTTGGTTATGCTGGATGAACAGGGAGGTAAGTTACGGTGAAAAAAGTTGATGGAATTATTTAATAAGGTTGTGCAGTAAGCCATATTTAGTTGATTACATGAACTTAAACTCTTTAAGATACAGTATTAACTGACTAGAACAGATGTTCTCAACTGGTGGGTCTGTCCTGATAGGGTTGTGGACAGCAGGAGAAAAAAAAACAATGGTGAATTCAAATAATTCAATGCAAAAGCTCTCATCCTCTAAAACCATTAATAAAACTTTTAGAAAATACCACCCAGACTACAATAACCTCCTGAGACCCGAGCGTGAATTGCATTTTTCATTTCCCTTTTTGATTTGCAACTAGTAGCACCTAATAAACAATCGAAATATAGTATTCTAGAGTAAATAGTTTTACTAAAAATGGATGTCCACATAAGTTTTGAACTGTAAAGTAATACCAAATAAAAGGAAGTCAGATTTGTTTCCATCAAATGATTTCATATGTTTCCAGGAGTGTTGGTAATTCATGTTTTTTTGAGACGTTACAGATATTACGGCTGATTTTCCGTAAAGCTGATAAATAATTCTAATTATAAGCATCATCCACTCACTGCCAACCATGATAAAATAACATTTAGCATTATAAATTCTGAATCTACATGTATACTGATTCCCACTATCCCATATCTGCCAATATGCTGAGTGGTCCAAACCTCATCTGTAGCCTGAAACTGAACTTTTGGTCAGATTTTAGGAGTGAATGGACTATCTATGTCTGCATATAAAGCTTCGTATTTAGTGAACTTAACTTCCAGTGAGCTGTCTGTCTGCACTGGTCTCAGAACAGTTCCAAATGCACTTTTATTTTCATCCTAACTCCATATACAGTTGAAGACTAAATTATTAGCCCCCCTATGAAATTTAAAATTTTTTATATTTCCCAAATGATGTTTAACAGAGCAAGGGGATTTTAACACAGTATTTCTTATTATATATTTCCTCTGGAGAAAGCCTTATTTATTTCAATTTGCCTGGAATAAAATTATTATTTAAAAAACTGCTACGGACAATATTATTAGCCCCCTTAAGAAATGATCTGTTTGATTGGCTACAGAACCAACCACTGTTATCCAATGACTTGCCTAATTAACCTAACTCACCTAATTAACCTAATTTTTCCCCCAAGCCTTTAAATTGAAGTTCAAACTGAGGATTAGTATCTTGCAAAACAAAGTGATGTAATATAAAACGTCATCATGGCAAAGACAAAAGAAATTTGTTTAGACTTGAGAAAAATAATTGTTAATGCTCACAAATAAGGAGAAGGATATACACATTTATCAAAGCATTTTCAGGAGTCAAGAACTGCCGTGATAAGTATTATCAAGAAGTTTGAAGAGACCCACACAGTGAAGAACAAGACTGGCAGAGGCAGGAAGCAAAAGATTTCAAAAACCTTGGAAAGAAAACAGGTGAGAGAGGTTTCTAAAGACCCAAGAACAACTGCCAAGACACTAGTGAATGATTTAGCCAAGTCTGGGATTGATGTCTCAACGAAGACAGTAACTAGGTCCCTTCACAGGAATGGATTGAAAGGTTGCAGACCAAGAAAAACTCCACTTCTGAAGAAGAGAAATCTCCAAGCTAGACTGAAGTTTGCCAAGGACAACCTAGAGAAAAATGATGCATACTGGAAACGTGTCCTTTGGTCAGATGAGACAAAACTAGGCCATAGAGTTGTTGCCTATGTTTGGAGAAAGAAGGGAGAGGCACTCCAAATAACACCGATCCCACAGTGAGACATGGCAGTGGGAGTATAATGAAATGGGGATGTTTCAGTGCATCTGGAACTGGGAATCTCATCAGGGTCAAAGGAATCATGAAAAAGGAAAACTACGCAAAGATTTTGAAAGACAACCTCAGGCAATCACAAAATATTTCATAAGGGGCTAATAATTTTGTCTTCAACTGTAAATCCACGGAAAGCAAACTTTTTCAGATTTTGAATGAACCCATTGATTCTCAGTGTGAAATTGTTCAGCGATAACAAAATAAAATTTAAAACATTATACTAAAATGAAGCAAAATGACCCACAGATCTATTCATATTTAAAGTTATTCAAAATAACTAACATGTTTTTTTCAACTTTTGAGAGAATAATGTCCCAAAAATCACATATGTGGACATCTGTAACAGCATAAGGACAGGCAATGAGGAGGCGGGAACCGGCTGAACAGTCAACGTTGTAAATTATCTTAAAACAACATAAACAAACAGACATGTATGCAACGCGGTCATGTGTGTCTCTCTCGCTCTCGAACCGGCATCTCCGGCTGCCCCTTATCTCGCTCTCCTGCTGATTAGCTGATTCAGTGCCAGCCATGCTCCATCACGGCCCTGCCGCGACCTCCTCCTCATCACAACATCATATTTATCAGTGCGCTGAATAAAAACAAAAGAATGGATTTTTTAAAGTGGCATATCAAACAAAACTAAAGACATTACTCTGTACACCCAAACATGTTAAAGTAATCTGGTACTGTGTTGGGTCTCCACTTGATGTCCATTGCAAAATCTGGGTTCTGAAGCAAAACCAGTTGAGAACCACTGGTCTGGTGGTTACAGATGTAGCTTGTGTTTATAAACCTATGTCAGATTGACTCCACTTACAGTGCTGAACTAATACGTGCACAATGACAATGTATATATTTATCTATGAGCATAAACGTCACGCCGTCATGTCCAAAGTGAAGCAATAAGAGTCATGTAAGAGGTAAATTGAACGATCGATGTTGCTGGTAATGACAAACTACTCTCCTCTTCACCAGATGAAATATATCTGTGTACAATCCCTGGGGAAAAGACTTTGCTATTAACATTCATTGCTATTACAAATTTAGGATAATTAGGCAAACATACTTCATTCCACAAACAACAACGCCTCCATTTTATTGAACAATAAAACAATAATTGATTTATTAATGACGCATCTTGTTTTAATCGCAATAATGTCATATCTATACTGATAACTTAAGCCCTTATTATGCTTGAGGCTTTTCTTCAGTTGTAAAGTGTTTGCATCAGTTAAAATATTTTGAGTTCCTATCCACATGGAAGAAGAATTTTAATTAGTCTATCAAGGCAACATACAGCCCTCTACCTCTTTTAAATTATGGATGTTGTGTTCCTCTCACTGCCTTAGGACAATACATTTCCTGCCTTAAATGATCTTGCCACCTTTCTTGCCTCCAGTTTTAGAGCAAAACAACAACACGTCCCATATGTAGAGATGTGCTCTAATTGCTGCATGTAATATTCTCTTAGAGCTCAGTAGACTTTTTGCATTTCAAGTTAACAGTTCACTTTAATAGTCAAATTGAGGGAGCAATGCTTCTTACTGTTACATTATTCTTTAGTTAGCTTTTGTTTTCTAATCCATAGTGAGTACCTTTAAAAAATGGATACTACCCCTGGAAGAACCCAAGGTCTTTCTCAAAGGCACATTGGTGGTTTCTCATTAATCAAAGCATTTTGAACCTGCAACCTTTGGGTTATCAGCCAAGAGTGCACCAAGCAACTTTACACTAAAGCACGGTCATAACAATAGCATTCATCTGTAGATGATAAAAGAGATCTTTATTTATACTGGGAAAAGCCCAGTTTGGTGATTTGATGATCTGAACCAATTTGATGATTTGAATAAAGACAATTCAGTTTAGATATCAAAGCAATTCAGTTTAGATATCAAAGCAAAGGACCTGGAGTTGGGTTCAAACCCACAAGGGTTTTAAAGTTCAATGCTTTAACCACTCTGCTATCCTGGTTGGTGTTGGAAGATTGAATATATCTAACCTTTTTATAAAAGAAATGCTACTCCTATTGTTTTTTTCATTTACAACAAATCCAGAACTTATGCTACCAGAAGTGGGATTCAAACCCACAAGATCATGTGCCCATTCAACCTTTAGTCCAGCACCATAAGTTCTCAGCCATTCTGGTCAGCATATAGTGCTTTCAGGTATTAGTTTTCAACACACTAGCACACTCTCTTAAATTCTTGAAGAGCTCTACACAAGTCTGCTGCCATATTTCCAATTATGATATATTCAAATCCAGAACTGACACTACCTCAATAGGATTCAAATCCATGTGCAAATGTGGTCATTGGAGCTTAAGTCCAACATCTTAACCACTCAGCCATCCTGGTTGGTGGTAGTACCTTGACGCATAGCAACAGATCATTCCCCCTCTCAGAAGCCACTTTACTCTTTACCACTTTTTTTTTATCCAGAACCTACACTACCAGGAGTGGGGTTTGAACCCACAAGGGTCTCAAATTCTTCAGGAAGAGCTCTTCTTTAGAAGTAGGCAGGTGGCACAGCTCTGTTACCATGAGTGAGGTCTGAACCCACATAGAGTTGACCCCACATGTAGCTATTGGATCTTAAATCCAACACATTTACCACCTGGCCCTCCTGATTGGTGTTGAGAGGTCATGTATTCATATTTTGGTGTTGAAAACTCGTAATATCTGAAGGTTTCTTTGAGAGCCTGCCAGTGGTCAAAAAATTACTTAATTTCCATACTTGAGTAAAAGTACAGATACCACAAAAATATATTTACAAAAAAAGTACCTGGTTTTAAAAGTACTTTAAATATCAAAATAATTTAATTCAAATTAAGTTTTCATCTTCTAAAAAGCAACCCATCTATGTTTTTTTATTTTTATTTTTTTAAAGCCAGATAATTGAGTCTCACACAGCTTATATTCACTCAAAAACTGATTTCAGTACCCTTATTTATTTGAAGTGTAGAATGTTTTTTTTTACAGCAATATACTAGGGTAAATTGTATCTTATTTGTGCATTTGGAAGCTTGCTTATGCTTATTTAAGTTCAGACCTTCTCAATATTATCCTTCATAAAAACACGCCTCACTGGTCAGACGTAGACTTCATGAGTGTCAGTGCTCATGTTGCCGTCAAACACACTGCATGCTGTTCACATGCTGCTCCACTCTGCTCTTTTCGCAAATAGTGAAACAAACGTTTTTTTATCGTGGTAACGAGTAACCACTAAGGGCCATTTGCTGTCCCTTTCTAATTTCATAGCACTGTTAATCTGTAATGTCTGTTCAAGATAAATAACTACACAACTGTTTTGCTAAATCCATCACGTATGTCACAAATGCTCTGTGTGACATCACACTATCAGTTCTGGTGTTTTTACACTTTGATGCAAAAGAGCGAAGACACTCCACTGTCAGCCAAAGAAGAAACAAGTCTCTCAATGTTTCACTCATTCTTGCTCCTCCATCTTTCCTCAGTCACACAGCTCTTGCTCATGGGATTAGCGGGAAAGTCCAATTATCCATTTGGCTTGTTGTAGAGATAAGGTGGTAACCTCATACTGGACTATGTCGCTTGTATTTAATCAGAAGGGCAAATAAACAGACTTTTACTTGAACAATACATTTTGCATATGATTTGACTATTTCAGGATATCTTTGATTAAATCAGGAGTGTGTTTTTATAAAGTTCCAATATGTGGTTTTCACCCCCCAGGGATTTTGCAAATTTCTAAAGCCCTATAAATGCACGTTTCCCTTCAAACTATTGTTCATTTCAATCCATGAATGATCCACCATGCTATTCAAGTAATTAATTGACCCCCCTAGCCACATTGAAGCAGACATTTAACCCAATAACTAAGAATTCTTTCCCATATTTCCTCTCCCTCAATTTTTCTCTTGTTTCTACTCGTTTTCTTATGATGTTCTCTCTTTCTCTCAGCCATTGGCTCATGATGTTCACAAACACACCTTTTCTATTTTCTGAGAGACTCTCAGTACAGCTCTGTTGCTTAATCACGACAAACCCTTGCCCAGTCATGCCAGGCCTTTATAGCAACTACAATCTGTAAACCCTGGCATCGGTTGTCTTAATGCCTAGGAATGGCATCAATATTTCATTATATTGAAAATATTTTCTGTGTTCAAAACAATTTAAGCTATATTGACAGCATCTGCAGAATGCTTTTGATTACACAGACAATAAGACAATGGTGCATTCCTCAGTTGGTTAAAGCAATCTTGTTTACAGTTGCACTTACAATGGAAGTCCAGGGCGCAAGTCATTCTGAAGAGTTTAAAAGCAGCAATGTGCAGCTAGAATTTTTATAAAATGTGTGTTTAAGGATGGTGCTACTTTTCTATGCGGATGAACCTTTGGTTATGTGTTATTTGTTGTAGAATGATTTTTCTTTGTTCTTTTCTGGTGTTGCTGCATGTGGTTATGGCACAAGTTAAAATTGTATAGTACTTTGCACTGAGATGTTTAGTAAGTGATTTTATCATGCTAGTCTTGGGTTAACATGTATAAAGTTTAACATATAAGGGATTTTAACATTTATCCTTGTGCAATAAAACTGCACTAAAGATTTCCATTGTAAGTGTATTGCTATAAAAATACATTTTGTGTGATTTTTTTAATTTATCTAGAGCTTTACTTGTATTGCACCCTTAAAATATCTTTACTGTAATATCTTTGTGTCTTATACTGTAATATCTTTGCTGCCTGTATCTTAACCAAAGCACATTGGCAATGATAAGCAGATCACAAATGAAACAGGTACTTTGAACACTATGCATTGGGTTCAAAAGACACTTACACTACATATGTACTCTATGTCCTATATTTTCAACATTACCTAATCAAATCCCCCTACCAAATCATTTTAAATGTCTCACGTTTTGCGTAGATGTGTTTCTGGACAGCTTAGATCTCATTTGTCATCACAGTTTGTCTGCAAGAATGCAAAATCTCATTTCATTGATGTCACCCCTTTGTCCTGACCAGAACAACTCGAACGTGTTGAAGATGGTATGAACCATATCAACAAAGACATGACGGAGGCTGAGAAAAGTTTAAAAGATGTAGGCAAATGCTGTGGACTTGTATGTCCCTGCGACAAGTAGGTACCGGTGAAGGGCCGAGGCCGTCACCTGTGTGCTGCTGTCTGACTGTCTCATGTCACTGTGAATGTTTAAGTCTCTCTCTTTCTTTTTGTCCCTTTCTTCCTCCTTACTTTTCCTTTCTCTCTATTTCTCTCTCCCCTTTTCCACATTCTTTATTTCTTGGGGGCATTATTGATTAATGTTTAAATCAGAACAACTGGAGCGTATCGAAGAGGGAATGGATCAAATCAATAAGGACATGAAAGAAGCAGAAAAGAATTTGACGGATCTAGGAAATCTCTGTGGTCTATGTCCATGTCCATGTAACAAGTAGGTGATGCCTGTTGCCTGCCTGCTTGCCTGCCTGAACCTGACAAATAAGAAGCGTACAATGGCCAGTTTGCACGTTTGCTCGCTCGCTCGCTTCATAGACTTCCCCACTCTGCCTGGACTGCTCCTATGTGCATGGGGATGGTGGTAGAGCTAGCTGGAGGCATGCTAAGCCCATCTGCTGCGGCACTGGTTAACCCATAGTTGTAGCTTTAGGCCCTGCTCTCTGCCAGCTGATTGCACAAATATGCTGGGCTCTATGCTTCACTGATCTGTTTGTTAAGGACTGTTGTTCGTAAATGTTAAGTGCCTGCTTGATATGCATGTGCTACTTTCCTCACTCTTTTAAATAACTATGTGGACCACAGATTCTAAATTCACAGGTTATTTACAAATGGCTGGCAGTGCTGGCTTTTTGAACGGATTCCCTCAAAGGCAACACATGAGAATGCATGTTGGTAAAATGGTTGAAAATGTTATAATGGCCTGTCAAATGGCCAACGTTAATGGTTATACAGTAGTACAGCCAATTGCTCAGTAAGTGAGTTTATTATGGACTTTTTTGTCCCTTTGACAGCCTTAAAGGTGCACTAAGTATTTTTTTGTTTACGTTTCACTGACTTATATCCGTTTTCCTACAGTAAACAACCAGGTAAGGGTTGTCGTGGTTTTATGCTGTGTTCCATTCAAAGTCCCGTTATCTCAGAGAAAGTCGTTCCATTGCCCAACAGAACAAAAAAATGGCAACATTACTATTAGCTTTGCAGATGTTAAATTAGCCACAAAGATGTATCCCAGCAACTAAACTGCAGAGGATAAATGATAATATACAGTGATAGCAGTTGTTCTAACTGTATACTATCATCAACCGAGAGGATCGTATACTCTTTTTAATCTATCTATCTCTGCAAACATTGCCTAAACTGGTCTTATTATCATTGTATTATAGGAATATGACTTATTGTAATTTCCACCATCGGGCCAAACAAACTTGTTGCAGAACTGAACCGCTCTGTTCCAATCCGGGCGCACTGACACGGTTACAATTGATTTTGCCACTTTGGTGCTGCGAACTCAAGATAAGAATTAACTGACTGACCAAGTGATCAATTATGAGTAGCCATGTCACTATGGACGTTCCACCAGAATGGTTCTACTGACTACAGTTATCCAAGCGTGCTGAGAAATCCAGGCCGGGAACGGTTTGTAGTCATAATGTACTGAAATTTGTTCTAGCATGAATGCTACTGGAGCTGCTTCTACCCATTCTCAGAAGCATTCAAATGGCTAATTGATATATTTTACTTGCTTTAAAGTAAATGTTTATCATTCACTGTCTGTGTTCTCCCATCATACAACCACATCTCAGTGAAATTGTAGTTATATAGTTATACGTTGGAAGTCAGACTTCAATGAGCATTCTATTGACTTTTACAAGCATTGCTGACACCTACCTGTGTGGATGCAGCATCATGCAAAAGTAAACGTTTTCAGTTAGCAATTAATTTATTCCACAGTGAAATGGTCTGATAGGGAAGTTACCAAGATGAAGTGAGTAGTATTTAGCTGGTCTTGTGATCTCAAAATGCAACCATGAGCAGGGACTAAGCCTTATGTACAATACAATTAAAATTTCTAAGTCACTGATATGACTTGAGTCTTTATCTCAATCTTTTCAGAGTGAAAAAAATGACTTAGTGCACCTTTAAATCATGAAATTGGAAATGTTTTCAGCAAGCACATTCAGTTTTCACTATCCAAGTGGGGAGACATATTGGTTTTCTTTATTCTGTTTCATGAGTTGCAAATATTATGTTGATGGTATGCAGGCACTGCATAAATACTCATGTGAGCAACTATCACTGGCTGAAAAGAGTGCTAATACAGCCAATTGCCAAATGCCAGTTGTTTGATGAAGTATTTATGAATGTTAAATTTTGGGTAGTTTATAATTCCTTTTATGTATTTGGGGTTGAACAACACTAAATATACATTTTTTATTTTATTTTAAAAGCATACACAGGTGAATGAAACAACACTTAAAGGGATACTTCACCAAAAAAAAAAAAAAAAAACATTCTCTCATCGTTTACTCAATCTCATGCCATCCCAGATGTGTATAACTGTCTTTCTTCTGAAGAACACAAACTAAGATTATTAGAAAAATATTTCAGCTCTGTTGGTCCATTCAGTGCAAGTTAATTCTGAATTGTATGGACCAACATACAATGTGAATATTTTTTGTAAATAAGGATTTAAATGTTGATCTGTTTCTCACCCAAAGTGATTGCATTACTTCAGAAGACATATATTAAACTACTGGAGTAGTATGGATTACTTTTTTGCTGCCTTTATGTGATTTCTGGAGCTTCAAAGGTCTGGTCACAATTCACTTGCATTGAAGGGACCTACAGAGCTAAAATATTCTCCTACAAATCTTTGTTTGTGTTCAGCAGAAGAAAGAAAGTCATACATATCTGGGATGGCATGAAAGTGAGTAAATGATTAGAGGATTTTCATTTTTGGGTGAACTATCCCTTTAAAGAATTTTTGTTTACATTAGATCTTTTATTCAGAGAAACATACAACTTAAATATGTACATATACACACCTGAATTGCTGGCTATGTTCAGAATAGTATACTACCATAATACTCTTACCAATTTTGCAGTGTACAGTATGCATACTGTTTGTAGTGTGTGCATTGAATATGATGACCTACTACATTTGACAAAATATGCAGTATACAAGAGAGAACACTGCGCTGAGTACTGTATCTCACAACACAATGCGCTCAACTTGACCTTCCATTTACATTTTAACGAATATAGCAGAAGTAATGTCAGCCACGATTTTTAACATCTTTGTCTTGATTATTATTTGTTTGGACTGCCTGAAGTTAACAGCTTTTTACACACACTTTAATTAAAGGTGCTACTGTTATAACTATAATACTGTTTATAATTGTTATTATTGCATATACGTTCTGTCATATGTTTTTTTTTTTAAATAGTAGGCAGTATACAGCATATAATAAATTGTACATTTATTCATTTGGCAGACACATTTCTCCTAAGTGACTTACAAAAGAGGAATAATGCATCATAAGCGATTCATCTTAAGGAGACAGCAGTACGAAAAGTGCTGCATTACAAAGTTTCATTAGCATCAGCATAGTAGTATCCCAGACAGATTAAAGTGCAACAAGATGTGTTTTATCAGTTTTTTGAAGATAGAGAGTGAGTCTGCTTCACGGATAGAGTTGGGAAGGTCATTCCACCAACGTAGTATGATGAAACCGAAAGTCTGTGAAAGTGTTTTGGCTTTGTGTTGGTACAACAAGATGCTTGCTCATTAGCTGAAGCAGGCTTCTGTTGGGAACGTAGCTCTGCAGAAAGGATTTTAGGTATGCTGGAGCAGACCCAGTGACTGTTCTGTATGCCAGCATCAGAGCCTTGAATTTGATACGTGCATCAACCGGCAGCCAGTGAAGAGAGACAAGGAGTTGTGTAACATGCGCTCTCTTTGGTTCATTGAAGACCAGACGTGCTGCTGCATTGAAGATCATTTGCAGTGGCCTAATTGCAAATGCAGGGTGGCCTGCAATGAGAGCATTACAGTAGTCCAATCTAGTTATGACATGTGACTGAACAAGCAGTTGTGTGGCATGATTCATGATTGTGCTGTCTTTGAGATGTGGCAGGCAAAGATACTATTCCAAACATAGCCTCTGTCAGTAAGGATTAAGGTCATGGTAGATTCTTACTGCCTCTGGTCATTTTGTACCAGCTCCTGTAGTCACAATGGCAGTGGCATTAGAGGAAGTGCCATAAAATGGAGTAAAATTATTCCATATATAAGGCCCTATATTACATAAAAGGTTAAAGTCAATGTAATTGCCCATAGGAAAGCAACTGCATTGCTTAGAGAGTCTAAACTCCCCTTTCCTGCCTGATGCAATGCAAGTTACTTGTGTTTTGATAAAATCTTTTCTGTTGGTTTATTGACTTCATTTTAAATCAAACAAACTGTATCTACAGTAAATGTTTAATTAACTCACATTATACTGTATGCTTGAAATAGGCCTGATCTGTACCTTGATTGAGAAAATGTTATTTCTGGATGCTTCTCTTTCTTTGTTCACCTTTATAATTGTCTTTTTGATTTCCTCCAATTATCTTGTTACGTCTCCATCAGCGTGTATGTAATTGTCTGTTTTGCCCCACTGTACGTGACGTGTCTGTTAGATCCTTAAACTAAGGAAGTACATTGTGTTTGTTCATTTATACTTTAAATCATTTAGTGCATGTAATTCCAAAACCAGGACCGTAACCACAATATACATTTACGGGGACAAGTCCACCCCCCCCCCCCGTTCTAATGCAGTCCATTATGCACCGCTGTCTAATTATCATTACGTTGTTGCAGGAATAACATAATGGTTTAAAAAATATATATATCTTTTAGCGTGCTAAACAAAGTCTAACACTACTCGTCAATGTCATTTGTGATTTTTAAATTCAATCGATGAAGGCAGAACTCTAGTGACAGAAACTAAGCGGGAACCACGTGGTTTATTTATATTCCAGCACCACGCATCAGCAAGCATTTCAGGTTAAGAGTGTTAATGTCATGAAAAATGTAACTAACTAAACATGCTATTTTTATTCATTCTAAATTTTGAACAGCATCTCCTTAGAGTCTTCTTTTAAAATAGACCATTTTATTTTGAGTATGTTCTGGTCAGGTCTGTGCTAAAAAATAAAATAAAAAAAATGAGCCACCAGTTAAAGGAGTAGTTCACCTAAAACATTTTAATGCACTTTTACTCACTCAT
The DNA here is from genome assembly GCF_025860055.1 of Xyrauchen texanus. Taxonomy (NCBI): domain Eukaryota; kingdom Metazoa; phylum Chordata; class Actinopteri; order Cypriniformes; family Catostomidae; genus Xyrauchen; species Xyrauchen texanus. Next base: position 38,691,437 of record NC_068291.1, read on the forward strand.
TTATGCTGTTACTTTTTCTTGTAACATAAAAATAGACAGTTTAAGTAATGTAGCTCTATTCCATAGAATAAAAGTTTATAGTGAGCAGGAGCTGTAGAGATTAAAAAGGACAAATACAATAAAGCATTAATAAAAGTGTCTTATAAAGACATCATTATAGTAGTCCATATGACTTGTGCACTATGAACTGCCAGGTCAAAAAAAAGTTGCATACTCTAATATTTCATTGGACCGCATTTAGCTTTGATTACGGCGCGCATTCGTCATGGCATTGTTTCGACAAACTTATGGAACATTTATTTCCATCCAGAGTTCAATAATTTTTCGGCCGAGATCTTGTATTGATGATAGGAGAGTCAAACCACTTCGTAAAGTCTCCAGCACATCCCAAAGACTTTCAATGGGGTTAAGGTCAGGATTTTGTGGTGGCCAATTCATGTGTGAAAATTATTCCTCGTGCTCCCTAAACCACTCTTTCACAATTTGAGCATGATAAATCTTGGCATTTTCTTCCTGGAATATGCACGTGGGAAGAAAAAATCCATTGATGGGATAACCTGGTCATTCAGTACATTCAGGTAGTCAGACTTAATTTTATTGCTGCATAACACTGCTGAGCCTAGACCTGACCAATTAAAACAACCCCAGATCATAACACTGCCTCCAGAGGCTTGTACAGTAGGCACTATGTATGATGGGTGCATCTCTTCATACGCTTCCCTTCTTACCCTCACTTGTCACTTTGGAAAACGGTAAATCTGGACTGATCAGACCATATGGCCTTTTTCCATTCCTCCACATTCCAGTCTTTATGCAAAATGAAGTCGTTCTTTCTGATTAGCCTCACTAACAAGTGGCTTTCTTGTGGCCATACAGCTGTTTAGTCCCAGTCCTGTAAACTCTCGTCAAGCCTTTTAGTGATCTCCGATCACGATCATTAAGGATTTTGTTTCTTCCGCAAAGCTGAAGGTTTGCCACTATCCTTCCAGGTTTTAATAATGAGTTGGACATTTCTTAACCCAATTCCAGTAATTTCAGCAATCTCCTTAGTTGGCCAATAATTTGCCCCTTCTGAAACACAGTAACATCTTTTCCACAACCATGGGTTACATCTTACGATATGGTTGTTTAAGAAATGAGAAACTACACGCTGCATCAGTAAACATATTAATCACTGCAATAATGATCCAATCATAGGCTCTTAAGTATCTGCTTATTCAAATCCAAACGGTGACTTTTTTTTTTAACCAGGCAGTGTAATTCAATGTTTCTGGGGCCATACAACAGCTTTGTGCTGTATAGACTACTTTATGGTATTTTAATAATAATGTTTTAAAAATTTTCTTTGGACTTTGACAGCAGTGGTCAATATGAACTGTTGAGACAGCACAAAAAAAGAAAGAAAAGATGACTGAAACACAGTGTTTGTCTTGTACTGTCTAAACTTAAAAAAAAAAAAACATGTATCTTTCAAAATAAAATGTTGTCGCATTTAAAGCCTTTATTCATAAAATGATGGCATTCAGTGCCTTTACTTTTACCTTTACCTTTATTAAAGGACCAAAGAGGACCATTAAATTTGATACATCAAACCCCCGTGATCCCCCACCCCAAAATTGTTTGGTCCCCCCCAATGTTCAAGACATGGTTACGGTTTTGTCCAAAACATGTAGATAACCCTGACTACTAAGTGTTACATATCTGTATGTCATTCATCTCAGTGTATGTCTAGTGCTTTTAGGTACTTAACTCCATTCCAGTTCTCAATCTCTCTCACTTCCTGTGGTTGTCTAGGCTGAAAGGTGGTGGACAGTCCTGGGGTAATAACCAGGATGGAGTGGTGTCCAGTCAGCCGGCCCGTGTGGTCGATGAACGTGAGCAGATGGCCATTAGTGGAGGATTTATCCGCAGGTCAGTTAACTCTAAAAAAATCAGTGCATATAAACAACTTGGTCTCATAGAATCACATTATAATACCTTAATTATTGCAAACAAACTTTTATGTGGCTTGTTGTACAGATCATGATAGTTTCCTAGTGAAATGAACTCTAGATGCGCTAAAACAACAAGTACATTTATTTCCTTTCACACAAATCATGAATAAAAGGGCAGATTATCAGCTCATAAATACTCACTTTTTACCCTGTTACTCACACAATGCTATCTTTTTATACACTTTTACTATAGGCATGACTTGTTAATGTTTGCATTACAAAACCAACTACTTTTACAAGCTTTTTTGAGTGTAGTCAAATTGCGAGATAGCTGTACTGATATGGTGCTGCACTGGAAATGCAAAGGACAGGGGTACAAGTCCTGAAGAGCACGCTAGTCAACACGCGACCCGAAAGTGCCATAGAAACCCCAAAGAATGACGTGGATGCTTCAGCAATTGCTTTTTATGACACTATCAGTTAGGTTTAGGTTTAGGGTAAGGAGGTAGGTTATTTATTTTTTCTCTGCAGCACAAAATACTTCATACAATGACAGTTCATTATGATTACTGTCAAGCAAGAACAAAAAACACCATTAAAGAAGATTTGTGTGAGGAAAAGACTAAACTAAATTGATTTTAACAATAACATATAAACCCTTCGTCACAGAGATGTGACCTCTGAGATTGTTAGGTGATGATAAATGCTTCTGTAGAAGCCACAAATCTGTTTAATTTCTGCTTCACTGTCAAAAACCCGCCTTAACTGTAATAGCCAAATTCCTGATGAAGAACTACATATACTGCTGAAGAGATAGATCTAAGGCTGCTGAAAAAGTGGGTGGTCACTGTTGCTCTCTATGAAGTTGTCAGTCCAAACTCTGACTTTGTGAATGTAGCTTAATTTTGTTTATCTCTCTTGTGTACGAGTGGTAAGTGCAGAGCACTTCAGTTGTCAGTGAGTCATGAGGAACTATATAATTGTCTGTTGAAGACGGATGTTCACTTTGTGCCAGACTGTAGCTTCAGGCACATAACGGATGGTCATGAAACCACTGAGCAGCTCTGGGTCCGCTGTCCCAAAATATCCTCTCTCAGTTCACAAACACATTGGGATGTTCATCTAGAATCCATAGCAACTTAATGGTTTCAGACAGTTATATCTTTGCCATGCTAGTCTAGACAGAATTCACTGGAGTGGTAATGTGAGTAAACAGAATCGCCCACTGTATCATGATGTGGCTAATGCCCTTTCTAATCAGACAGTTTAAAGTCAACTTATCCTATTAACTTTCTTAATATATGTTCATGCTCTTAATGTGCATCAGTGTATGCAGCCAAAAATCCCACATTTTCATCAGAATTGCTCCTCTTTTGATATGACTTCACTTTTCAGGTGATGTCACCAATCCATCTAATTTTTTAACCCCTCCCCTCCTATAACTTGTCTCCTTTCTTTTCACAATCCAATCAATTCCCAATGGATAAACTCAAGCCCCTCCCTACAAATTACTCATTGAATATCCTGTTTTACTTGGAAAAATGTTGTCTTTAATGTCAAAATCTGATTATTTTGCCAGTCTCAATCAGTGCTGTCAATAAACCCAGACTGTATATTTTTATTGTCTATTCTCAGGGTAACAAATGACGCACGGGAGAATGAAATGGATGAGAATCTGGAACAGGTGGGAGGTATCATTGGTAACCTACGCCACATGGCCCTCGACATGGGCAATGAGATCGACACCCAGAACCGTCAAATCGACAGGATTATGGATATGGTAAGGATCATGGCCTTTTAAAATTGGAAAAAATTTGAATCATTACTCAATGCAAGAGCCTTCAACACTGACTGCAAACCCTCACATGCGTGTCCTGGTCATATTTAGCCAAAAATCTATAAAAAAAGAAATATTAAATTATATTTTGCATAAAGAAAATGAAGCCTACATTTAGGACTATTACGATTTTTTGCATTGTGACATTATTTTCAAGACACTTAAGCACATTTTACCCCCAATACTCTTTACTGTAACACATCCAGATGTTTCACTTTTACTATTCCTTTTGTTTTCAATGTTGATTCTCATCATCGAAACAATAATTTTTTACTGCATTAAAAAAAGTTTCTTTAAATGAAAATCAGCAAAAACAAAAGGTGATACCAAGGGAGTACTACTATAATGACTATATACTTTACAGTTTAAATAATGTATCATTTTTTAAGATCTAGTAATGAGAATATCAAAATGACCATCTATTTCACCACTGCGGTAATGAGAATTGGAGAGTAAAATATGTGTAACTGTCATGAAAACAATGTAATAATGTAAATACTCACAATAACCAGCAATGTAATCCATTATCTTTGTCTTTCAGGCTGATTCCAACAAAACCAGGATCGACGAAGCCAACCAACGTGCCACAAAGATGTTGGGAAGTGGCTAAATCTCTGCGAAAATGCTTTGACCCCTTCCCCCCGCTGTACCTGCAACAGTGCACATGTGCTATTACCATGATACCCACCCAGCCGGTTCGCACACATGCACTTATTACCCTCTTAATACTCTATCTAGAAAGTGTTGTTCTGTGTCTGTCTTAACTGATAGTCTAGTAAATGGTCACATTTACTCTGTATCTTTCTCTCCAATGGTTAAATGTACAGTACATAGTGCATATGTGATGGCTAGAACTCACGTGTGTTGTTTTGGACAAAAAGTTTTTTTTTTGTTGGTTTCTTTGTTTTTTTTAAAGTGTTTATTTATTATATACATATATATATACACACACACACACACACACACACACATTTTTTGGATGACATTTCTTAAAGGTTTTCAGTCATCTATGTAACCATGCTCCGTGTTTTACTCAGTATAAGCCATGCTTCATATTTTGATCTAGAGATGGGAGAAGTATTAGACAGCGAGAGGCAGGAGATCACATGACCGATGCTTATCTTAGCCTGCCATGTTGTAATCCATTGCCATTAGACAGTGTGCAGTACCGATTATTCCACCTAAAGTGGTCATAAATGTATATGCCGTGTCACTTTCACTTATTATTACCCAAGTCGTTCACGATGTGTAGACGTTGCTGTACAGCATGGGCATGGTCCGTACATGCATTCAGTTCGAAGTAACATCACAATAGTGCCACACATTTTATTTATGTACATCTGCAAAATGTCTTTGTTAAATCTAAACTATAAGAAAATGCCAATAAAAACTAAACAAACCTAGTGCTGAATCTATTGTTTTTTCTTTATCAGATGTTTGTTTCCTGTGATACATTCAGTTCAGATCTTATATCCCTATGAATGCCAGATCCCACCACAGATTAAAAAAAGAAAAGAGGTCATTCTGACTTTATATCGCACAACTGTGACTTTGTAAGTTGCAATTGTGAGATATAGTCGCTATTTCAAATGTAAAGTAAAGAAATAAAGTAGAAATTGCAAGAGATAAAGTCACAAATCTGATAAAGTAGAAACTGTGTGATATAAAGTCGCAATTGCATGATAAAAAGTTGCAATTTGCAGAATAACATAGTCGCAATTACGTGATATAAAGTACAAATTGTAAGAGATAGTCGCAATTGCGAGAAATAAACTAGATATTGCGACTTTATATCTCATAATTAAGATATTTTAAACTCACAATTGCAACTTTTTTCTCTTAATTTTACATCATGCAAGTGTGACTTAAATGTGCACTTAGTAACTTGTGTAATCTCAGCCTTACACTGACACCTGGATGCAGCGTCATTTAAAATCAATCGTTTTCAGTTTCAGATGCCATTGTAGAAATGTAGTATTCACAGTCAGTCATGATTACATTAATCAATGTGTGAAAGTGTCAAATAACAGGACGGTTACTGAGATTAAGCAAGTAGTATTCAGCTGGTCATGTGATTCTAACATGGCAGCCCCCATGTGTGGACCCTCTCCATGTAGAATAAAATCCTCCCCCCAGCAGGGAATAGGAAATGTTTCCTGTTAATACAAGAGTGTTAGAATGTCTGTACGCTTCACTAACGGAGATCCTCTTTGAACCAGGAGCTTTAGATGGATTATACCTGGCAACGTCACTAAGGACATCCAAGTACACACACACACACACACACACAACACACACTCCATGGTTGAACACACATACTAACATGGATAAACACAAGCACATGTAAACAAAGGTGTTTGGGCACAACCATGGATTTATTTTGATTAAAGCAGCTGCCTGTAATGTAGAGCAACATGATTAAAATGCTACAGACATTTACGTAATTTCATAAGATTACATTATCCATAATCATCGCAACATAAGTAGGTAAATATGACAAACAACACATTAAGCACATTTATTTTTTTTGTTAAAGATATAAATAGGAAAGGAAAAATCAGCTCCTCAGTTTCCGAGGGATTATGGGATTGTTAAGCATCCAGTCGATCCGCACTTAAGAATCTCGCTGGTCATTTTTGGTCATCCTGGTATTTCTTGTATATATATATATATATATATATATATATATATATATATATATATATATATATATATATATATACACACACACAGTATAAACTGTATATTAGTTGTTGTTTGTTTTTGTTTTTTTGTCACCATCACTTAGTTTAAAAAGGAAACACATACTGTTATCCCCTGAAATAATGTGCTTGATTGTCCCAGTAGAAAGGGATGTTCTAGACCATAGCCTGGGAGTTCTAATTTTCATATGTCACACTTATCACAACTTGAAAAAGAAAAAACACATTATAAGCAAGTCAGCCAAGACTGCAATATATTTCTGCTCTTATCAGGGACTAGCTTCCTGACTGATGTATGTTCTCTTGAATATTTTCTTCCTGTTAAAACCAAATTTGTGAAATTTGTGGATATTAAGGATTTTGTATGAATTTACATTATTTTAAATATACCTTTATTAAACATCTATACACTAGATCTGAATAACTTTTATTGACCTATTGGCCTTGAATAAAGAATAACTGACTAAAAAAAATTCCACCACAATACAAATAAATGAATTCCAGATGAACAATGATACAGTATTTTCACACTGATAAATTAGAAAGTCTCCAGAAGATGCTGACAATCTACCGCAAAATGACTACATGCAATATAATAACATATGGCTCTGTTTTTCATTTGAGGAGGAGGATGATCATGATAATTGAAAACTATCAAAATCCCAAACACCTTAAAAAATGCCAAGAGTGCAGTTTTCTTTCTTGTGTTACTCATTATTGAATATTTCCTGTTGAAACAGAAAGGTTTTGGTCCAAATATATTGACCAAAATCTTGCACTTATGGGTGTGTCCATTTTTTGTCCAATGCTCTCTAAATAAATTAAGAGATCATTTTATTGGATAAAAATGTTAAATGGGGGTTAGAGCTAATTTATTTATAAAACCACTCAAAAATGTTTAGTTTGCTATTCACAAAAAGCATCTGCTGACATGGACCATGCCTCGCAAAAAAGAGATCTCAGAAGACCTACGATCAAGAGAGATACAAAGTTATCTCGAAGAGCTTAGATAATCATCTGTCCACAGTCAGACAAACGATTTAGTACTATGGCTACTCTCCCTAGAAGTGGCCGTCCAGCCATGATGACTCAATGTGCACACCGCAGAATGCTCACTGAGGTAAAAAATAAGTAAATATAAGAGACAGCTAAAAACTTGAAGGAATAATTTAAACTGGTTAACATCTCTGTTCATGAGTCTACTATACGGAAAACATTAAACAGGCATGATGTGCATGGCAGGACACCATGAATGAAGCCGCAGTTTCCAACTAAAACATTGCTGCGTGCCTGAAGTTTGTCAAAGACCACCATGACACTCTACAACGCTACTAGGAAAATGTTTTGTGCACTGATGAAACTAAGGTTGAATTGTTTGGGAAGAACATGCAACACTATGTATGGCGTAAAAAGGCACCACATACCAACATGAAATCATCATCCCAATGGTGAAGTACAGTGGAGGGAGCATGACGACTTGGGGCTGCTTTGCTGCATTCGGAAACTGGACCGCTTGCCATCATCAAGGGAAAAATTTATTCTCAAGTTCATCAAGATATCCTGCAAGATATTTTCAGGGTGGCTGTGTGCCAGCAGAAGCTCAGTAGAATTTGGGTGATGCAGCAGGACAATGACCCTAAACATCGAAGTAAATCCACTACAGAATGGCTTCAAAAAAAGAAAATCCACCTTTGGGAGTGGCACAGTCAGAGCCCAGACCTTAACCCAATAGAGATGCTGTGGAATGACCTCGAGAGAGCTGTTCACACCAGACACCCTAGGAATACTGCTGAGCTTAAGCAGTTCTGTAAGGAAGAATGATCCAGAATTCCTTCTGAACTTTGTGCAGGTCTAATCCGCAACTACCGGAAACGCTTGATTGAGGTTATTGATGCCAAAGGAGGATCAACCACATAATAAATCCAAGGGTTCACTTACTTTTTCACATCACTGTGAATGGTTATTGGGATGTGTTCAATAAAGACATGAACGATATTAATTGTTTGTGTATTGTTAGCTTAAGCACATTGTGTTTGTCTATACTTGTGACTTTCATGAAGACGAGATTACATTGTATGACCAATTACTGCAGAAAACCAGCTAATTACAAAGGGTTCATATACTTTTTCTTGACACGGCTTGTAGATGGCTTCAAAGCTAACAGACATGGACTAAAAGCCACAAAACTCCATGGGGTCTTCAGTGCAATAGAAAATGTATTTGGTAAACCTCTTTAAAGAAATATTATGGGTTCAATAATGTTAAGCTAAAAAAGAGAGCAAACCTCAAGGTTACATGTATAATTTGTAGTACATGTATCTCATGTTTTATTTGAGCTGTAAAGTAGTTTAAATCATTGTTTTTTATGGTATCATTTTAGGGTTTATAGTGTTACATCATCATGGCAACAAAGTTGTAAAATTGGATATAACTTTTCACAGAAATGGCTAGTAATAAGCTGATTTTAATCACACTAAAATGATGTTAACACACATTTTGTTTACGTCTTGTGGCTTTACTTTTGAAACAGTGAGTATTTTAACATTTACAGATTGGCACCATTCACTTCTGTCACCCAGATTTTATTAAAAAAATGATTTGTATTTTTTAAAGAAAAGGAGCTTTTCTTCCAATGAAGCCAGAATATTCCTTACTTTCTGCAAGACATTTCCTCATTACTGTTCAGGCTTTCTCAGGCAAAACTGAAATTTCACCTGTGATAGGTGGCCTAGTTTAGCGCATAAAGCAGATGGGATGTGACAATTCTTTGATACATAATTTGCTCTACACCGTGCAGGTGCTGATTGAACAGGATCATTATTCAGCGATTGACACCCACTCACCACCCCCTGTTCTGAGTCACAGCCCTGTAGTTAGCATCCACTGGTCTGTTCTTCAAACAAAAGCTCTCTTAGCCCACCTCCTCATCGGCCCCCCTCTGCATCCCCCTTTACATTTCATATCCCCTGTTCACGGTTCTATACACACACCGTCTCGAGTGTTGTCTCGCCAGACCTCATTATCAAATGCTGACAGCAACTCTAGAAGCTCTCCGAGTCTGACTCACTGGTTTTGTCTAACAGTTTGAATGCAATTGGACATCATATATAATTTGTATAATGTTTTAAATACATAAAAACTTGCACAAACCCCTCATTGTATGGCATACCGTAAACATTGTGGAGATAGTATTAGTGCATCCTTCAAGGGATTAGAGGAGTTCCAGCTTATTCACTCTGACAAAGCAGTGATGGGGAAGAGCGAGGATGTGTGGAGGAAGGAAACTTGAATTGCATAAACTTCAAGTTCCATCTCAGCATGAGGTTGACACTAAGAACACAGCAAATGAAAGAGCATATGTGGGAGAGAGGGAGAAATAAAGAAAATTACGCTTTTAAAGTCCCTCACCCTTGCAGTGGAACATGGAGATTAAAATAATTTGCATTGTATTGCAAAAGCATTGCATTACTACATTTACACATTTGGCAGATGCTTTTATCATAATATGAGTGCACTCTCTGGGAATCTAATCTGTGACTTTGTGTAGCTAGCGTTAGGCTGGACCCATTGAGTTACAGGCATAAAATGCAAACTGAACTTATTAAATTAAATTCCATTTTTGATTCTTAAAATAAAGTAAATTTCATTAGGGTCTGAATGAGTGGTGCTTCTCTTACTTCCTTACAAAATTATTGTGGCAGTTCCATGGTACCAGATGTAATAACATGGAACTTTGATATTATGGTACTTAATGCTTACCATGGTATTCACATTGCAATCCAACTACATATTTATCCAAATAAATACATTTTTTATAGTGCTGCTTCAATGTAAAGTGTCAACCTTGTTTAGTGCTGTTGTTTGCAAAGTAAACATGTTAGTGTAGTGTAGACTGACAGCTAGTGGTCAAAGGGATGTTGTTAACTAGAAATCTGCTACAATCTTAATTAATGGTGCTATTCCAGGTTCAATACAAGTTAAACTCAATTTGACAGCATATGTGGCATAATGTTGTTTAGCACAAAAAACGATTTCCCTATTCGGCCCTAATTAAAATAAAAAAGAATGAAAAAACAATAAAAAAGCAAACATTGAGGTTACAGTCAGGAACTTACAATGGAAGTGAATAGGGACAATTTTTTGAGGGTTTAAAGGCAGAAATGTGAAGCTTATAATTGTAGAACATCCCTTACATACATTTTTTTGTTAAATCTTGTGTATTATTTGAGCTGTAAAGTTGCTTAAATCATAATTTCTATGGCTTTTTTAGGGTTGTATTGTTTATGCCATTATGTCATGGCAACAGAGTTGTAAAATGTAATATAACTCTACACAGAAAATGTTAGTAAGCAATTTTATCACACTAAACTAATGTTAGCATGCATATTGTTCATGTCTTGTGGCTATACTTTTGAAACAGTGAGTATTTTAACATTAACGGACTGGCCCCATTCACTTCCATTGCAAATGCCCCAATTGACAAGATTTTTACTTTTTTTTAAGAAAACAAGGGACAAGTCGAAATTTACTTTTGTGGTAATCAACATTATGCCACAAATGCTGTTGACTGATCTTAACTTGTATTGAACCTGGAATATTCTTACAATATTTTCTAAATATGTCCTCACAAACTGATCAACTGAAAGAAGGGTATGATTTTTTTTTTATGCCTTATAGAACCATTTGATACGGAAGCCCTGAACCGCATGGTGAGAAAAAAAATGATCTTTTTTTTTTTTTGTTCTTTAATTTTTTTTCTCTCTTACAATTTTTTTTCGCTATTCAAAATGTTTTTTTTCTCTCTTCCCAATTTTTTTTTCTCTCTTCAAAAAATATAGCAACAGAGAAAGCATTAAAAGCATAAGATGATAGTGGCACCTGGTGGCCGCATTACTTTTTTGAAGAGAGAAAAAAAAATCAATTTGTGAAAGAAAAAACAAATTTTGAAGAGAAAAAAACATAAAAAATTGTGAAGAGAAAAAAAAAGAATTGTATTTTTTTAAGTGAGAAAAAAAATCAATGTGAAAGAAAAAAAAAATTTGAAGAGAGAAAAAAATAACAATTTGTGAAGAGAGAAAAAAAACTATTTGTGAAGAGAACATTTTTATTTTAATTTTTTTAAGAGAGATAAAAAAAATCAATTGTGAAAGAATTTTTTTTTTTTGAAGAATCAATTTGTGAAAGAAAAAAAAATTCTTTTGAAGAGAGAAAAAAATTACAATTTGTGAAGAGAGAAAATTGTTTTTATTTTTTTAAGAGAGAAAAAAAAATTTTGAAGAGAGAAAATTATTATTTTTTTAATTCCGTTTTTTTTTCACCTTGTGGTTCAGGGCTTCCGTAATTTGAAGTGCATGGTTACTATGTTATTTTTTGTATAATTATTGCTAATAGTAATATTTTTTATTGACTTTTAGTTTTTTAATAAATAAAAAAGAGCCTAAAATGGGCCTAATATTCCGAAAAAAAAACATTAAAAAAAAAATATGATCTTTTTCTAGATTTATTCTTATTATGATTCAAAACCAATCACAAATGTTCTCCCATCCCAGTGAATAAAATATCAAATATACAGTTACTGATCAAGGACAGGATATTAAAACCATAGACATGATTTTATGATTAAAACCCCCTTTATTTTCCGTAGTTATGGGCAGCTACTTGAGATCTCGCGATAGTGTTTGTGGCACGGGATTTGGCTGAAGCAGATGAATGCGCAGTAGAGATTTTGCAGCGCGGTGAAAATGGCGCCTGTGTTCAAGCAGCAGTACTAGTCGGCGGTTAAGACGTTTACCTGAAATCACAGGAAACCCAGTTTTTCCCTGTATTGATACGTACAGGTTTAGCACAACCATACGAGAGTTTATTTGCGTCAGTCGAACCCGGATTATGCCCCGGGAAAGAGTTGGCACAAGAGTTGTTTTTAAAGTATACCCAGTTTTCTTGAGGGCCGTTGTCATCATCAGCGCGCAGGTAATAAAAGCTGAGCGCGAGCGAATTCTCAGTCATTCTTGTAACAATCCGGTACATTATTCCTGTGCATATTTGATACATTGCTATTCGAACGCTCTGCGAGTGCGCGTATTTCTCTCGCGCGGTGACCGTTAGCACGTGCAGCTATGCTAATGTGAGTGGCTCATGGTAAAAGTCTGCGACAACACCGCTGTATATCCGATATGGACCCTTTTTATGTTAAAACACCGTTTAGTATGCGTTTGAATTAATTGGAAGTGTATCGTGGTTGCACTTTGTCTTTTGTTGTTTGTTTATGCTGATATTTGTGGTACAGCTAGCGGTGCTAGTAGCGCGCTGATGTAAATAAACTTCAGCAAAGGCTAAACACGACTTCAAACGTGTTTTGTATGTGAATTACGAGTGACAACACTGTATTTGCCCTTTGTTTGGCCTTTGATGCATGGAAACGTGTTTTAGGAACCGCTATAATTTGTATACACCAGATACATTGTCGTCTAAATGTTTACCACAGTGGTTATGCTTGAGATTTTTAAGGTATTGTTTAGAAGTACTGGTTTTCTGTATGCGCATTGCGACGCACACAAGGAAAGATTGATTAGTTTAAGATTATTTCTGGTACAAACGCATTACTGTCACCAACACCGCATGATATGCGGAATATCATAATTATTGGACATCACAATTTTTTTTTCTGGAGGCATTATGTCGGTGCATCTTTAATATTGATTCAACGGTGGTAAATATTTGACTGTTTAAATCGCTTTCGTGTCAGGTTTCTGTTTTCCCGTGTGAATCTAACGCATGGGTGGGAAGTTTGGTCTGCGCGGGCACATGGTTCAGTGTTTGCATCAGATGGCCATGCTTTTCCAGGGGGCACTATTGCCTAGTTTTAATCCAGTAGAACGAAGATCTGTCTTTGTGGAATGTGTTCCCCCATCTATATACATTATCGTGTTGTTTAGAGTTTTAGCAAGGAGACAAGATTGAGTGTTATCAGCCTAGTCCACGGATTTTAAAGTTGTAAACATAACATTTTGTTAACAGCTTTCTATTACATTCTAGGATGATGAAGAACCTGTTCTTAAATAATTAGTTGTATTTTTACTTTGAGGAGCATTTTACATTTTATACCAGTTTACTTTTGTTTTCTTGTGCAAAGGTTTTAACCAAGAATGTAAATCAGAATATATTCCAGGAGTATTGGTGTTTAAAGGAATATTCTGGGTTCATTACAAGTTAAGCTCAATCGACACCAATTGTGGCGTAATGTTTTCTCCCCAATTTGGAATGCCCAATTCCCACTACTTAGTAGGTCCTCGTTGTGGTGTGGTTTGTCACCTCAATCCGGGTGGTGGAGGTCAAGTCTCAGTTGCCTCCGCTTCTAAGAAAAACAATCCATCCATTTTAACACCGGCTTGTTGTGCATGACAGTGCAGAGACTTGCTGCATGTGGAGGCTCATGCTACCCTCCACAATTTACCATGTACTCCATGTGATTATCATACCTAGCATTCAGGCCAATTTAGTTGCTTAGAAGGCCTGGCTGGATTCACTCAGCACGCCCTGGATTCAAACTCATGACTAATCTCGCTGAGCTTCCCAGGGCCCTGTGGCGTAATGTTGATTACCATGAAAAATTATTTGGAAACTTAAAAAAAAAAAAAGGTTGTGTAATGACATAAAATAACCATAAAAACACCATTGAAGTAATGCATACGACTCATGCATTTTATTAAAAAGTGTAATGCTGAGGCACTTACAATTGAAGTGAATGGGGCCAATTTTTGAATAGCAGAAATGTGAAGTTTATAATTTTTACGTTAATCAGGGATAAAGTCACCTTTTTTTTTTAAGCTGATTTGTCCAGGCATTTTGTAAAATTTTTATTATTAAAATCACATAAGATTAAATGCAACAAAAAGCTTCAAAAACAACAAACAAATAAATTAAAAATATATATCTAGAACACCTGCTATGGCTTACTGCTATGAGTTTGCATTCCTGGTTAAAGGTGCTGTAAGCTATTTTTCATGGAAAGGGATGCAAAAATGTTTACTACCTGAAAGATATTAATGAAATGAGTGTCCTGAGATATCTTACTGGTCTCGGTGACAGCTCTAGACTCTGTAAACCGCAAGCAAAAATGTGTCCTCTGGCTGCTGTCTCTTGGTGTTTTCTGCCTGTCAGTCATCGTGCCTGTTCTCATAGTGTTGTAATGGCAGTGAAATATTGAGGCTTAATGCCATTATTATGCCATGCCCATGTTGCTTATAACTGTTGTCAGTTGAGGGTGCTATTTTGTTGCCATTGTTTTTGACAACTATTTCTGCTCAATATTGGTCTCAATACAACTCATTTGATATCTTTGGAGTGCAAGGTTTTGGAAACGGGGGTGTGGCTAACACTGTCAACGGCTCCTTGACAGCTAGTGGAAATTCTAGAACGGCTAAAATCGCTTACAGCACCTTTAATAATTCTGTTAAAATGAATGTACTATTTGAGCTGTAAAGTTATTTAAATAATTGTTTTTAGGGTTAAATCATCTTGGCAGTGAAGTTGTAAAATCTTTAAACAGAAAAGATTAGTAAGTGATTTTATCATACTTGAATCATGTTATGTATATTGTTTATGCCTTTAGGCTGCACCTTTCAAACAGTGAACTGGATCCATTGATTTCCATTGCAAGTACTTCACTGTAACCCAGATTTTATTTTTTTTAAAGAAAGGTTGAGACGAATCAAAATACATTTTTGTGGTAATCAACATAATGCCACAAATGCTGTCTATTGATCTTAACATCTATTGAACCCAAATATTCTTTAAAAGCACAAGTCGTAATCTAAATCTTGAACTAATAGCAAAGTGTGACAATTCATCTTAATTTCACAACTCTCTATAATGAATATTTGGGAAAACAAGTGGGAAACATATGTAGCAACTGCTCCATTAGGAAGCACAGATGTGCTGACAACTGCTGTTTTATAAAGGGCCTTTTGTCCACATGATTTTCAGCATGAGTTTGTGCATGTTGTGCGCGATCCATTTAAGCATGTGTTTTCTGTTCAGTAAGCATGCGTGACCTGGCAGCTCAAGTCACCAGCAGCTTGCTGCGCTTCCCAGAGGTGACGATAGATGCTCTGGGTGAGGATGAAGTTACGCTGGACTCTGTGCTACATGGGAAATTTACTGTTGGTGAGTTTGGTTTTACACCAGTTGTATGTAATAATGGCTGCATGTATGAACTAACAATATTGTACGAATAAATTTGATGACATAAGGTATTTCTTTGCTTAAGATTAGAGGTCTCTTAATTTTTCCACATTTATCTCACTAATTAGTTTTATGTTTTGGGAGCAGGCAAGAATGCACTGGCCTGGCTTGCCTGTGGGCCCCAGATGGAGGTGGTTCATGCAGTTACTGGAGAGCGTTTCTCTGCCTACTGCTTCAGCGGGGTGTCCGAGCACCCACCCTCTGTGTTGGTTGTAAGAGACTTCTGTTGGTTAAAGCGAACGGGGCTGCTCGTGGGTCTGGAGGAAGCAGAAGGCAGCATGCTGTGTCTGTATGATCTTGGCATCTCCCGCGTTGTTAAGGCTGTGGTCATTCCAGGCAGGGTAAGTGTCAGTAACAACTTTATCTGACAGTATGGGTAGTTGTATGGAGTTCCTTGATTATGTCAACACTTAAATCAATCCTTTTAATGCACTAACTCTAATTGTATGCTATACTTTATATTATGTAACTGCTTTCATGGAATTACCATGAAATTTCTTGTTTGTGTACTTGTATTCCACATTTGTAAGCACTTTTGCATAAAAGTTTCTGCTTAATTTAAGAATGTATGTTTCTTGGGTAAAAAGTTCTGAAACGCACAAAGATTATGTTATAAAATTGATTCATCAAATGTATCATGGCTGTGTCTCAATATTGCACACTACACACCAGTTATTGCACAGAGAGACACACTACTGTGAAGGATCATTTGATTGAAAAGCACATCTGCATTAATCCACTTTTCTTCCACAGATCACAGCTATTGAGCCACTGATTAGCTATGGGGGAGCAAGTGCTAGCACACAGCATCTGCATCAGAGTCTGCGTTGGTTCTTTGGTGTTGCTGCTGTGGTAACAGACATCGGTCATGTTCTACTGGTTGATCTCTGTCTGGATGACCTGTCCTGTAGTCAGAGTGAATTGGAAGCTTCAGGTAAGATTGTGGCAGACTGTCTTGGTTTTTTGACTTATGTGACCAAAGTCAAACGTTTACCATTCATTCTATACCAACTAAAGTAATATGATTGTACATCAGTCTTGGCAGCAGTACAGACCTGTCCATAATCTCAAAGCATTATTTCCATTTCTTGTTTGGGCTCAGATCTGGAAGTGGTCAGTAAATCTCTATCTGAGATTCCACGGTTAAGAGAGGGCGTGACTCAGCATGGCAGACACTTGTGTCTACAGCTTAGCAGCCCCACAGGTACTGGAGCAACAGCCCTGCAGTACATCCAACGCACCAACCAGCTTGCTGTGGGCTTCTCTGATGGCTTCCTGCAGCTCTGGAACATGAAGACCCTCAAAAAAGAGTGAGTAAAGCATCAAGGTTCATAAAGAGCTTGACTTCACAGTTTCCATGCTTTATGCTCTATAATGCTTCTAGTGTATGTTACATATGTATTGATGAATCCGTTTGCAGTTTGTTTTATGAAACTATGCTCTTCTCATCTCTAGATATCACTCACAGCTAGAGGGTGGCAGAGTGCCGGTCTATGCGTTTACCTTCCAGGAACCTGAGAATGATCCACGAAACTGCTGCTATTTGTGGGCTGTTCAGTCTGCACAAGATCAGTAAGTTAGCGGTCTCAAGTGCTTCTATTGCAACTCAGTCATCATTGTTTTTATTTTAACTGATTTTTACTAGGGATGCACCGATCCGATGCTTGGATAGGTATCGGCTCTGATACTGACGTTTTTAAACTGACCGGGTATCAGCCCGACGAGCCCGATCAAAATCCGAAACTGTGTGTTAGTCATGTCCGTTACTGTAAAGCTCCAAAAATGACATAAAAGAACCAAAAAGACACCACTGAAGTAATTCATATGACTCGTGCATTTTATTCAAAGCCACTTGAAGACATGCGATAGCTCTGTGAATCACAAAAGGCTGTGTTTAATAAGTAAATATATAATATGCACATAATAACTGTGAATGAAAAGTGAACTGATATCTTACAACTTAAAAGAGATCTAAACCATTAAAAGTCCATATACAAGTTGAATGTTTTTTGCCCAAAAAAAGCCTTCTTTTCTACTGAACACTTAGATTGGAATTACTGTTAATTTTGCTGCTGCATTATCCAGTGCACTAGTTAAAGTTTTTCTACATTTGTATTGAAATAATGTGTAGTTAAAGGTTTGTGTTTCTTTACATATAATTTGTATCACTCAGTGAGGTATAGATATTCTAAACTGATTATGAAAAAAAACAACGCTGGTATCGGCCGATACTGAGCTTTCAGATATCAGATCAGAAGAGAAAAAGTGGTACCGTGCATCCCTAGATTTTACATGCATTACACCTAACATCTGACCTTCATATTTCCTCTTCTGTTATTTTTTTACAGTGAGGGTGATGTGGTTAGTCTTCATTTGTTGCAGTTGGCCTTTGGGGAGAGGAAGTGCTTGACTTCAGGGAAAATTATCTATGAGGTGAAGAGACTCATGCAGGATATTACAATCTGATAGATTTGGTGGAATGATGCATACTTTTAAGGAGTGTTCTGGGTTCAACATAGGTTAAGCTCTAGTGGCAGAGTTTTTTGGCAATGTTGATATCCACAAAAAAAATATTTAGACATAAATATATATGCATGTTTTTATCATGACAACAAAACCCTGTAATTACGTCTTGTGGTTATACCTTTTAAACCTGTAGCATGCCTTTTTAAAAAGGGTTATATCAATGTTGTTGATTCAGGGTCTGGAGTATTGCGAGGAGCGTTACAGTCAGGACCTGAATGGTACATCATTTCCTTTAAGGGCTCAGGCCATTAATACTCGCCTGATCAGTTGTCAGACCATTGAGAAGTTTCGCCACCACCCTGATCGTGATGACGGCATGAATGAAGGTACGTTCACATGTCTTTTGCACATTTTCTATAACCTTTAATGTTTCTCTTTCTCTAATCTGTAAAAACATTTTTATTTCTCAGTGGCATCTCCTGACACAAGTGTATCAGTTTTTAGCTGGCAAGTTAAGTCTTACGGACAAGGCCACCCATCAACCTTCATTGGAGTGTTTGACATTAACAGATGGTACCATGCTCAGATGCCAGGTTCACTTAGGTGAGTATGCTTGTACTAAACCTTAAAAAGAAAAAATTGTATTTGCTTTGAAAGGCAGGTGTTGCTGTGTCAGCAAAGGCTTTAAAATCCTAAGTCCCTTTGTGTTGGTTCATGAAAACACAAGCCATGTGATTTTAGTGGCCATCTTGAAGTAATTATATTTAACTTTGAAGATCTCACTTCTCTCCACCCCTCTTGTTCAGAGCTGGTGAATCCTTGAGGAACTGTCCTTATCTGGCTGTGTGGTCTCTCGACGCTGTGGTAGAAATGACTGCTTCCTGTCCCCTGATGGACATTCTGGTTCATGAGCACAGTCTCAGTAGGGGTCTTCCCTACACCAGCCCTCCACCAGAACAGTTCTTCAGTCCTACCACATTCAACTTTGGCAAGTCATCCATTAAATTCTTAAATGAAATGTATTATGTTATTAACAGTAATACTGGTATTTCACAGGCTCCATCTGATTCCAAACATCTGTTTGTTGTGATTTTCTCCTTTTCTAGATGCTAGCTGTTTGCTTAATGCTGGAGTTGTGCACTTTACTTGCTCTGGCTATCAGAAAGAGGTTAGATTTTAACCCCTCTGTTTGTTGGTAGTCTTTAGTACTTTTGCTCAGTGTCCAGTACTCAACTCTTATTCTTCTCTTCCAGACCCTGAGCTACTTAAAGAAGGTGGAACCAAGTTTAAGTGACCACATCTCTACTGGATATTCACGCTGCCTCATGTCTGGACTCCTGTCATCTCGCCTGGCTGATGTCCAGCCCTCCAGTATGTCGCAGGTAACCCATTTAAAATTCTCACATATAAATAGTGAACAAGAGTAACTAGTTAAAGTGTTATTAGTTTTTCTTTTGTGTATCAATGTGGGTAAAATCTATTAAACTAAAGTAGAACATGTTTATTTGTTTCAGGATGGTTGAATGCCTTATAACTGTGATGTATTATGGTTTTGATTTGCATTCAGGAGGAGCAGCTTGATGCCATTTTGTGCACTGCTGTGGAGACAAGCTCACTGGGATTCATCACTGGCTGCATTAAACAGTGGACCACTGAGGGTAAAGAAGAGGAAAATGTTTCTTTACTCTTGTTTAATTTGATATCCAGTATATGGGGTATTAAAGTGTACAATTGATTGTTTAACACTTTTTATTTCTTAATTGCCATTTCCACATTACTGCATACAGAGCAACCAGGATCAGCTGTCAACCTTCGCTATATACTGGAGTGGGCCTGGAACAAGGTTGTGCACACTAAGGCTGAGCTGGATGAAATATGTGAGTATTCTACAAATTTCTCTTTATTCTAAATATGGTTTTGTGTATTTAAAGGAATGGTTCACCCAAAAATGATAATTCTCTAATCATTTACTTAACCTTAAGCCATCTCAAACTTGTGTGACTTTCTTCTGCGGAGCGCAGACATTTTGGAGCGTGAAAGTGTTGGTCCTCATTAACTTGTACTGTATGGATATTTCACACCATCTCCATTAAAATATCTTTGTTCTGCAGAGGAAAGTAAGTCATGCAGATTTTAAACGGCATAAGGGTGAGAATTTCTGATCATAGGTTTTCCCTGTATCCAGGTGCTCCACTCTTCGACAGCTCCACAAACTTCACAGATCCTCAGACACTGCAGCTGCTACAGCACAGTCAGCACTTGCTGGCAAACCTCAGCACCATCTTCCACTCTTTGCTTTATGAGGCTCAGGAGCTCACACAGAAAGGTATCAGTACTAGGGCTGTGAAATAAAAATGTAAGAAAAAATGCACATTCGAATGCTAAAACTAGACATTCAAATGTTGGATGTGTGCCAAGAACTAATGATAATTTAGATTGATCACATTCATTATTTTTATCCTCCTTTTTTTTGTATTTTTTTTTTTCCAATTTGAAATGCCCAATTCCCACTACTTATTTGGTCCTCATGGTGGTGCAGTTATTCACCTCAATCTGGGTGGCGGAGGACAAGTCTCAGTTGCCTCCGCTTCTGAGAGAGTCAGTCTGCGCATCTTATCACGTGGCTCGCTGTGCATGACACCGTGGATACTTGCAGCACTGAAGGCACATGCTATGCGATCCATGCACAGCTCACCACGCACCCCATTGAGAGCCAGAACCCCTTATCGCGACCACGAGGAGGTTTTACCCCTTGTGACTCAACCCTCCTTAGCAACCGGGCCAATTTGGTTGCTTGGGAGACCTGGCTGTTGTCACTTAGCATGCCCTGGATTCAAACTCGCAACTCTAGTGGTGGGAGTCAGCGTCAATACTTGATGAGCTACCCAGGTCCCCAGATCATTCACATTCTTGCACTAAAAAAAGACTAGACACAGTGCAACAAATACAGTTTAATAGAAAGCAGGTGTCTCAAGATGCTTTTTAAGTTATTTTTAATTAGACCCTGCATCTAAAAAACTCAGCGAAACAAAGACGTTCGTCTAGCGCACGTTTACATAAAAAACAAATGGATTGTTACAAAAGCGTTCGATGTGAACAGCCACTTTAAGTCGCTGGAGTTACTTGATCATTCATTACATCTTGCTCTCTTATAAGCGTTTCTCAGATTAATCAATTTGTTTTTTTAATTGCTTTGTCAGGAAAGATGTTCAATTTGAAAAAATTTGTTTCTTGAGATCCTCTCATTCCGTTCCATTCTGTTTTGTTCCATCTGATTGAACAGCCCCTGACCTGTGCTCATAGTCTGAGTCACTTTACCACAGAGTTCAGCTGAATACATCTGCTAAAAACAATGTGGTATTTCTCTTATTATGAAGCTTGAGTCTATGGTAGTATTCTGTTGCATCAGTGCAAGTGTAGCACCATGTGAACTGTCTATTGAAGTTTTTAACACCCAGCAATGTTCTTTGCAATATTATAACGGTGCTGTATGTTTTATGTATTTATTGCGCACTCTTGTGGACCAATGTCCGTTTAAGAATCAGCTGACTAAAATTTTGATATTCTAATTTTGAAAATACTTCAGGTAAAATTCTAATTTAGTTTCTCTGCTCAATTGACTGCCCTAATCAGTTAATCAGTACACTTGCACATCACACCGTTCTGTGTTTGTGTATGTTGAATAGTTCACTGTTGTTGCGATGGTCTTTTAAAGCACTGAAATGACTTCTTAATTTTGCTTGTGTTTGACTCCAGGTTTGATTGGACTCATGAACAAATGCATGGTGTCAAGTTTGATCTCCCAGTACTCTCAGGTGGTTCTGTGGTTTTGCCGAACTGGTCTACTTCCAGAGGCCTCTGGTATGACCATGTCCAAAGCTTAACCTTAGATTTGCGATTTGAACATTTGTGTGTATATCATGTTTGCATATGTGAAACTGTTTTTCTGTTTAACAGATGAAGTTCTGCAAATATCAAGGCCATTTTATAGTTATTCGATTATTAAGAACTACTATATCAGCCAAAGGGAAGAGTTGCAGAGACTGGCCAAGTAAGTTGCTGATATTTTAAATTGTATTTCAGTAAGACGATGATTGACTTTGTCTTTCATATAGCCATATATTTGACTCTGTTTTAGTCATTGCTCAGTGGTTGGCACATGTGCTCTAGACCAGTTTCCCAACCACTGTGCCGCAGCACACTAGTGTGCCTTGAAAGATTGTCAGGTGTACCGTGGAAAATTAACAAATTCCACAAAATAAATGAATGCATGAAAAAAAAAAAAAATCAGGGATCCAAGCTCCTCACATTTGAGAAATTTGCCGTTTTGAAACAATAATCGGTCACTTTTGTGATTGTGAAGAGCAATGATTAATGTACAAATGTGTATTTATACACGTTAAGGGTCTGTCACATGCAGTGGTGGACGAAGTACACGTACCATGTACTTGAGTTAAAGTAAAGATACTCAAGGTAAAATATTACTCAAGTAGAAGTGCTGCCTTTAAACATTCACTTGAGTAAAAGTACAAAAGTATTTGCCTTCAAATGTACTTAAGTATCCAAGTACTATGATTTTTTATGGCCATAATGTCCTATTATAATTTGTCACAAGACTCTTGCTTAACTCAGTCTACATGAAGACTAATGTCACTCTTGGCACACCAATCTATTAATAAAATGACATTAATTAGTCAGATGTGTGTATATATATATATATATATATATATATATATATATATATATATATATATATATATATAATTGAATTGAATACATTTTTTGTGTGTTTAATTTTGGAGGGAAGGGACTGTTCCCATAAGGTATAATACATTTACAGTATTTACTGTATATATTTTTCTCGAGTGTCTATGGTCATAATTATTAACATCCTAATGTTATGATACATCACACATTCACGTTTCCCATACAACGACGTAACTTGCTGCTCCACTACGTAGTATGATGCACTGTTGAAGAAATCAACTTGCTAGTCACGACTGTTTCCCGAAACCGTATTGTCGCAAATTGGTTGTTCAACCACGTTGGTTAATGATGTCACACATGTGGTGGAGTAAAAACTACTTTTAATGAATGTGTTTGCGATCGAATTAATGCTAGATGTTTTGCTATAAATTACGGACATGTCATCTGAGGACTATCTCATATTTTTCTCAGTTATTTGCTTTATTTCCAGATTCAATCATAGGCTCGTTCTTACACACTAGAGCACGTTCACACATGCGCACTCTTCAAAAACGGTGCTTTAAATCTATTGACAAACTAAAAGACATAAAGGACATTTGTATGTCTTCTAAATAAAAGATACTGAATGTCATCTTGCTTATTTGGCTCAAGATAATAATTTATTAAGCCCACATGTTATAATAACAAGAAACTCTGCTTCTAACCACAGGTCGAGAGCTGTCGTTCCAACCACACAATTCTGCGATGCTGTTTGCGAATGTTCGTTGGAACGATGGTTTCGAGAAACACCGACTCGTTGAACTATGATGATAACGACGGAACTTGCGACCATAGTTGGCTAACGATGCTTTTGGGAAACGCACCCCTGGTTCGCGCTTAGTAGATGCCGCCAAGGCAAGTTCAAAACAAAGCGCCCGCGCTGTACTGTGATTGGTGGCTCATTTGAACAGTTATGTTTTTATCCACTCATAAATAAAAGGAACGACTGATTTTGAAAATGTAGTAGAGTAAAAAGTAAGATATTTGACTTTGAAATGTAGTGGAGTTAAAGTAAAAGTCTCCCCAAATTTAAATACTTCAGTAAAGTACAGATACACAAAAAAGCCACTTAAGTACAGGAACGAATTACATTTACTTCGTTACTGTCCACCACTGGTCACATGACTCGCGTCAGCACTGAAAAATACATTGAAGTCTATGAAGTGATGACACTTTACACCAAAAGTGTTTTTCACACACATTTTTGCTTCACCAATAATGTCTTTGAGAGTACTAAGCAACAAGAAATATTTTTTAAAAAATTCCAAATTTGTGAAGACATTGTCTCATTTCTTTTAATTAAATATGACCTTATCGTTTACGAATATCAGAGACCCCAGTTATTGAACTAATTTAAATTCACCATGAAAACGCTTAGACTTAAACATAAATGAGTCATTTTGTTAATTTCTGCTATCAAAGCAACTGCAAGCTTTTTTTTTTCTTTCTTCCAAATACACGTTTTCAATGTTTATTGTCCACACCTTCTGTGGCAAACTCGTAAAATCGCTCCTGTGACGATTTCTGCAACTTGTCATGTGGAGGGCAATGCGGTGCTTGACGCTGGACTCATCTCGTGAAATGTGCTTTTCAATGACGGAAAAAAACATTAAAACTGAAAATTATTATTATTTGTCATTATTATTATTATTATTATTATTATTATGGTCTTTTTAAAAAAATATATATAAAAAAGCCATGCTTCGCAGTTTAATTGGGTTACTGTAGGAAGATGATACTGTAGATCTGCTTTTTAATAAAGGAGAAGGTAAGGACATTAAAAAAAACTCACTATTGTCTTTTTGGATGAAAAACAAATGCTCAGACTGAAGGAGGACTATAGATCTGCTTTGTTCTTTTAATGCTTAAACACTATAAAGTCTTGGTGGATTTCGGTCATGAACGACTCCTAATGATTCACTGACACATAGCCCATAAGATGCTCATTTGTCGCCACCTAGTGACATTTCCAAAAGGGGTCACTGAACTAATCAGTTCATAAAATTGAATACAAGTCTCACCAAAATACTCTTTATTTTGCAGCTAATTCTCCACAATTGTAAACTTGAATCACTAAAATAGCTGGAATTTATTCTTTAAAAAAGATATCTCCAGAATGCTTTTTCGTGGACTAGTGATTGTCTTACATTTTTCGTCCCTCATGAGTTTGCATCCTTGTAATTTGTTGTGGCATTGCAAGAACAAATCTACAAATTAGAAAAGACAATTTGTTCATTACCCAGTTAGTGCTCTTGCCACCTGTGACCTCACACAGCGTAGCCTACCTATGTTGTTTTATAGGCCGAATTTCAAACATTACAAGTAAATGCGCTACTAAGACGGACAGAAAAGTTCTTGAAAAGGAAAAATATTGACAATGGTTAGCCTATGTGGGATAGTGGTGTGCCATAGAATTTTAGTCGTAAAAAGTGTGCCTTGGCAGAAAAAAGGTTGGGAAACACTGCCTTAGACTTTCTTAGGAGGGTAATGGGGCTCCAATCACAGCCTGTGACAAGTCCTAATTTCATTAACTCTTTCTATTCCCAGTAATTTCTTGTCCATTTATACCTTTCTTATCAGATATAATAAGACAAAAGACTAAAATAGAATTCTTTCTATAGGGACAAGTGGTGTGCGGACTGCCTCATGATTGATGGCCTGGTTAGTCAGTGTGGGGACCGTCTTGCTGAACTCTGGAAAAGAGACGAGGGTGGAACAGGACAGTATCCTCCACCTTCACTTCATGTCAGTGATCTTTTATTTGTTTAAAAGAACATTGCCTTCCTCAGCTTTACTTAATTTTCTTTTTTTTGTGCTGTTGTACCTTAACAGGCATTGCTGGATATTTACCTTCTGGAAAACATTGAAGAATCTGCCAAACATGCCATTGTATCCTTTCTTAGCAATCTTTACTACATCAATTCTATAATATATT
Source organism: Xyrauchen texanus (assembly GCF_025860055.1). Taxonomy (NCBI): domain Eukaryota; kingdom Metazoa; phylum Chordata; class Actinopteri; order Cypriniformes; family Catostomidae; genus Xyrauchen; species Xyrauchen texanus. The sequence goes on from NC_068291.1 coordinate 38,717,300, forward strand.
CTAATGTACTTGTCATAAATATTGTGCTCTTTGCCATCCGTTGATAAAGAATATTCCTTGACTAACCTTTAAGGTTATTTATTTGCTACTGGATGTGATGTACTCATTTCCCAATAAAAGTGGGGCATCGGTGGAGTCTTTTCCCACAGCGTTTGCCATTCCCATTGGTTTAGTGAAACTGGTACAAGGCCTGTGGTTGCTGGATCATCATGATCATGAGGTAAACTGTGGTTTGACTGACAAATTCTTTGCTTTTTTTCAGTCTTGTTTTAAAATTTCTTCACGAATGCCACATGGTTAAACATACTTGCACCTATATACTTCACTTCTTCAAAATTCTACAAACAATACCCCATAATGACAATGTGAAAGAAGTTTGTTTGAAATCTTTGCAAATTTTTTACAAATATAAAAATTAAAAAATCACATGTACATAAGTATTCACAGCCTTTGCCATTACACTCAAAATTGAGCTCAGGTGCATCCTGTTTCCACTGATCATCCTTTAGATGTTTCTACGACTTGATTGGAGTCCACCTGTGCTAAATTCAGTTGATTGGACATGATTTGGAAAGGCACACACCTGTCTATATAAGGTCCCACAGTTAACGGTGCATGTCAGAGCACAAACCAAGCCATAAAGTCCAAGGAATTGTCTGTAGACCTCTGAGACAGGATTTTATCGAGGCACAGATCTGGGGAAGGGTACAGCAACGTTTCTGTAGCATTGAAGGTCCCAATGAGCACAGTGGCCTCCATCCGTAAATGGAAGAAGTTTGGAACCACCAGGACTCTTCCTAGAGCTGGCCGCCCGGACAAACTGAGCGATCGGGGGAGAAGGGCCTTAGTCAGGGAGGTGACCAAGAACCCGATGGTCACTCTGACAGAGCTCCAGCATTTCTCTGTGGAGAGAGAAGAACCTTCCAGAAGAAGGCCTGTATGGTAGAGTGGCCAGAGGGAAGCCACTCCTCTGTAAAAGGCACATGACAGCTGCCTGGAGTTTGCCAAAAGGCACCTGAAGGACTCTCAGACCATGAGAAACAAAATTCTCTGGTCTGATGAAACATAGATTGAACTCTTTGGCCTGAATGGCAAGCGCCATGTCTGGAGGAAACCAGGCACCGCTCATCACCTGGCCAATACCCTCCCTACAGTGAAGCAAGATGGTGGCAGCATCATGATGTGGGGATGTTTTTCAGTGGCTGGAACTGGGAGACTAGTCAGGATCGAGGGAAAGATGAATGCAGCAATGTACAGAGACATCCTTAATGAAAACCTGCTCTGGACCTCAGACTGGGGCGAAGGTTCATCTTCCAACAGGACAACGACCCCAAGCACACAGCCAAGATAACAAAGGAGTGGCTACGGGGACAACTCTGTGAATGTCCTCGAGTGGCCCAGCCAGAACCCAGACTTGAACCTGATTGAACATCTCTGGAGAGATCTGAAAATGGCTGTGCACCGACGCTCCCCATCCAACCTGATGGAGCATTGGTCCTGCAATGAAGAATGGGAGAAACTACCCAATAATAGGTGTGCCAAGCTTGTAGCATCTTACTCAATAAGACTTGAGGCTGTAATTGGTGCCAAAGGTGCTTCAACAATGTATTGAATTTTGAGGAAAATAATTTAATCAATTTTGGAATAAGGCTGTAACATAACAAAATGTGGAAAAAGTGAAGCGCTGTGAGTGTGTGTGTATATTGGAGACAATCTTTTACTTGGCAGATTTTAAAATATTCAGAGAAAATACAAGACATGGGAAGAATATCAGTTGAAAACCACTGCTACAGTATATTTGTAACCACAATGCCTTATGGAGAACTTGTGGTTTACTCTACCAGAGGTCTTTGGAGCTGCTATTGCACCCAGCCACAAGTCACTCTCTGTGGAGCTGGCAACATAACCGCGTCCTGCAAGCTTTGATGTGCCAGCAGAAGCACAGCAATGCACTTCGTTACCTACATGTGATGAAGCCTCCACTATGTACTACCAACCAAGCCAAGCTGTGCCTCTCTGTTCTGCTCCATAACAGGTAGAAATGCATTAATTCTGGGCTATGTTGGGAAAGGAGCATGCCATGTATCTTAGTCTATTGCTTTCTTATCATTTCAAAGTGTAAAATTTATTGGGCTCATTTTTAGTTTTGAGTCTCTTAATTTGGTCTGTGTTGTCGAACAGATGTATTGTGGAGGCCTGGGCATTGTTAAGGCAGCACTGTAATAACTTGAACATGGAGGAGGTGATGAGGTTTCTCTTTGAGACCTCTCAGGAACTGGGTCTTATGAAAGAGCTACTGAAGCTGCCCCTTGGACTGGCAGAGAAGGTGACATTTTGTTTTAAAGTAATACCAGGGTGCATATTTGATAAATTATTTTTAGACTGCAGGATAAACATCATCTTTCAAGCATTTTTCTAAATGTACCTGTGCAGGAGTGCTTGGAACGGTTCCTTCAAAGCACTGGAGGTTTCCAGAATAGGGAGATGCTTATGGTCCACTACCTCCAGCAGGCAAATTATGCGTCTGCCCTTCAACTCAACCAGACCCTCAAATTGAACCTTGCAGTATGTTCATTTCCATATTGTACTCTATTTATTCTTTTATTGTTTGGGTGGAAAAAATTGATTGTACACACATCTGCTACTATAATTATTTTGCTTGATTCAGACTGATCGGGATCCTAAAATGAAGGAAAGGTCAAACACAAGGAACTCTATTCTAAATCAGTATGGGAAAGTTCTTCCTCGAGTTCAACGGAAACTAGCCATTGAACGAGCAAAACCATACCAACACCCTGCTACAATCCACAGAGAAGGTACCTATGATGGTCATTGTAACTGTGACGAGTCTCGTCATCAATCTGGTGTTTTTTTTCTCTTGATTTGACCTGAATTATATTAATCTCTCACCCCTAGTTAAAAGACCCCAGCCTCTGTCCACTGTAGCTAAACGTTCAGCTTCTGAAAATGTCATGACAAGAGCAGCCTTTATCAATAATGTCCTCTCAAAGATCGAAGAAGTGTGGGTTGGCAAGAACCCCACTCCAGAGTCATCCCCTTACAAAAGGTATTATCTTTAACTTTATTTTTTTTTCTGACTAAATGTTGTCTTTAGATTGCTGCTTTTTATTTTTAAACCTTATTCTAAGAAAATATTTTGAGGTTTGTTTCCTTTGTAGCCCCAGAGAGTCAGAGTTACCAGGTTCTAGCCTACATCCTCCTTCCCCAAATCTACCTGAGCCCTTTGTGGGAACACCTGTCAACATGTTAACCAAGAGGATGTCCAGGTAAACACTGAAAACTATTAGTACTTTGTACTAATGCTAACTACTAATGATTTGTGACTTTCTTGTGATAAATTCTTGTAACATTACCTTTTGGTTTATCACCAGGCTTCTGGATTTGGTCGTGAAGCCATCTTCCCAAAGTTCTCCAGAGAGTTCTAATTTGCCGGGTACACCTTTAAAATCAATTACCTCATGGGCTGGCCCAAGAAGCATCAGCAAGGCACCTGAGCTCAATCTGCTACAAACTCCACAAGTGGTAAAGGTAAGACACTCTTTTAGAAAATATATATATATATATGTCACTGAATTCATACTCTGATTCAAAGTTTGTGAACAACTATGAACAACTTCGATTTTCATAGGGTTGTATCTAATCCGCCATACATGTTTTGATCCATTGGTGTTCGTTTTAAAAAGTGAAAACCCTCTTAAAAACTCCTTTGTATTTCTTTAGAGAGCTCGAGCCTTGGCATCAGGTCCGGTTTTCTCAGCTTTTACCCCACAGTCTATTCTAAGGAGCAGCCTACGTCCCACTCCTGTGGCCACACCCTCTGCCTCCCCAGGTCGATCCATCACCCCCCCTCTCCACCCCAAAGAGAGTCGTATTACCTTCATAGAGGCGGCGGACTCTCCTGAACCTTCCACGGGTGCTGTCCACTGGAACACTGGGGTAGGATTGCATGTAGTCACAATTTTTAGGCCTATCCAACAAGTATATACAAAATGTAATGTTGAGATGAGTTGCCATAGCCAGAATATATTTTTAGATAAATAAATTTGCAATTGTAACATGGTTGTAATACTTTTCAGATGGCCATTAATAGGGAGAGCAATACATCTAAGAGATCTTCCCCACCTCCCAAAGCGATCATCGAGGCCTGGAGTGAACATTCAGATGCAGAAGAGGATGAGAAAGAACTGAGCAGGACCAGCATGCCCTTGCTGGAAGAGAGAGAGAACACTGATGTAGAATCTGAGACTGGATCTTCTGTTCAAGAGATCCCTGCAGTGGTGACAAAACAAGTGCTTCCCACTCTTGTGCAACGCCCTAGTCTTGGGCAAGAAATGAGTTTAGTGTCCAACCAGTCTGATAGCACTCTTGAGTTCCATGATGCTCCTGAGGATTTTATGGAAGCATACAAAGAACATCAAGTGGACAACAGCATGGATCATGAGGTGACTGTAAGACTTCCTAACACTTCAGAGGAAGATTTACCCCCAGTTAGAGATTGCTTTACAGCAGAGTTGCCCTCTGTTGCCATGCCTGATGAAGACCAAAATACAGATGAGAACAGGACTGAGCAAAATTTGTCCAGTGGCGAGAGGCCTTTAGACACACAGCAAGCTCAGCAACAGAGGCTTGAGGTGAATGATAATGTTGAGAACAATCTCAAAAAGGAAGTGACTGGTGAGGAAACTTCAGAGGTTCTGGTTCTCAAGCTGGACTTTATGGAACCAGAACTTGCAATTCCAGTTGAGGAGTCAAGAGTAGAATCTTTGGCTGAGGTTTCAGAACACCATGAATTACAGGAAACGCCTAAAGCCAAAGAATCAGTTAATGAATCTTCCATCTTTCATGAAGCTGTCATTCCTCTGGCTGAAGAGACTGCAAACTATAAACCCACTGATGAAAATGCTGATCCTGACACTGGGGAAGAACCAATTGTCACCAATCAATCAGAACAGTTTACAGAAAAAACAGTCAGTAAGGCCTTCGTTTTGTCCGAGCTTCCATCAGTTGAGTTGGTCCACCATGGGCCTGTGGCTGATGCTGCACTTCCTACACAAATTACTGGTGAACATGAGAACAATGAGGAATGTGAAGAGGAATCAATGGAAACCTCAGGTGAGAGCCTACAAGATGTGGGACAACCAAATACAAGGAACATAAATTTTCTGATTTGTGACAGCTTTTTATAGTATGGTAGTTTTTACTGTTGATGATGGATAAGGATATGGTTGAAGAAGTTGTTTTTAAAACATCTGAAGTTAGTGTTTTGATTTTTATTTTTTATATATATATATATATATATATATATATATATAAAAAAATTGAACTTCTCAAATTGATTTGTTATAGATTTGGATGCTTTTGTGGAACAGCATTTATTTGGCCCAGATCTTTCCTCACCCTTGACCCGGTCCAGTATTAAAGAAGCATCAGAGGGGTCACTGAAAAGGTACTTTGCACACTTCACTTATTTTTAGACTTTGATATTCACTGCTATTTTTCTGTTAATAACAATTATTTTTTTGGCTAAATACTCTTTATAGTGAACCGGTTTGTGACATCAAGGAAGTTCAACCTGAACCTGAGAATGCTGCAAATTTGAAAACGCAGACATCCATCACCTCGTCAGAACCTGCATCCTCAGAGTCCAGATGTAAGTCTCTCTCTCTCTCTGGTATTCATTTTTGAGTGAAGTATCCCTTAAAGGTTAAAAAAAAATTACAAATTTCAAAATTCTTCCTATAGCTTTAGTGACATTGAATGACAGTGATGAGCTTACTAGTGCTGAATCTGAGGAAGAGACCGAGGATGAAGAGGAGACTGGAGATGACAGGGCAGAGGACTCTGGTAGTGAAGTTGAGATCATAGAGGAAGTGAAGGGTAATGGTAGCTATAGCCACCAGCCTGGTCCTGCCCTTTACTTGGAGGAACTCCCACCAAATGAGCAGTACTTCCAAGAACAAGCCAGTGCCATGCTCTCACTGATCACTCCTGATGCGCAGTTGAAAGTGAGTGTATTAATGAAGTCTCTTATAACTTATTTTATCTAATTTAGTCTGCTTTGCCTCTTACACTTCATCTTAACCAAAGTGCTGTTGCAGCTGGCTAGTACAAAAACTCTGAAAAAGCATGGAAGGTTAAGACCATAATATTTAATTGAGGTATATCGTAAATTGGACTCAGCCTCTTGTTCTGAATTTGTACTTTGCAGGTTGTAGAGAGTGACATGCCAGAGGAGGAAGGTGAAGTTCTAATGGTTGGCCTTGGCCCTGCAGATCTAGACGAGGAAGATGCTGTGTGTTATACTAAGCTAAAACCTTCCACCACCCTCCTGGTGCCTGTAGAGCTTGCTGAGCAGCATAGGCGCCTTCTAGATGGAGCAATTTTGCAGCCCCACAGCAGTGAGGGTCCAGGAGACTCTGGATTTACACTAATGTTGGAGCCAGATGTCGAGGTTCTGCCTATCACTTCAGAGTTGGATCCCAATTATCAATTGCTATCTCTACATGAGGAAGAACAACCTCAGGATATGGAGAATCAGCTTACAACAAACTCTGAGGTTGTAATTTTGGAACATGACGACAACAAATTAAAACAAGTAAAAGTCTTTGTATCAGACATTGAAGCTGTTGTCATTGGTGCTCCTGAAATCAAAGAGCAACCAGTCAAACCAAATGAGGTACACCATGAACAGATGGTTGAAACAACAGCCATACCAGAATCAAGACCTTCTCTTCAAGAGACAGAAGGACTTGCCAATGGTGACAGGATAGATTCTGGTCCTTTTGAGATGCAGGAAGAATCATATGCCCCTCTTCATGGGGAGGTATTGGAGTCTTCTCCGCCAGAGAATGTCTTGCCCCCTGAAAAGCTTTTGGTAGATGCAAATGAGGATGCAGGGATGTTATCTCTTGCTAAAGAAAATGCAACTGAATCTAGCAAAGTAGACAATGCACCCTCATTGGCTGGAGAAGTTAAGGAACTTTCCACGACAGAAGAGTTTGCAAGACCAAAGTCTCCTGCAAAGTCTAGGTCGCCTGCAAGATCTAAAGTACAAAGAACTGAAAATGATAGAGAGGAAGATTTAGAGAACTTCAAAGAGGTGCCATGTAGCCCATCACGTAGGTCAAGGAAAACGGTCACATTTCCTATTACCAACCTTGATGCTGAGAAACATCTTACTGAGGAGGACCAAATGGATTCTCGGGTACCTTCAACACCAAGACGTGTTACAAGGAGTGGGAAGCAACTACAGGACTGTGAAGTTCCCGTTACACCCAGAAGAAGCACAAGAAAAGCAGATGCAGAACAGAGGGATAACGAGGATGACCATGAAATGCCTTCTGCAAATGTATCAAAGCTATCAAGTCCAGCACGAAAGACCCTACAGAAAGCCACACCTAGGAAAGGATCCCGAAGGACCAGGAACACAACAGTGGGCGAAGATGATGAGGCCCTATCCACAGACCTTCCTCCAAATGATTATTCAAAACTGCAGGCCAGACAGGGAACCAGAAAAGCACAAGTAACCATTGTTGATGTTCCAGAGACACATCAAGTAGTCCCAGACGAGAGGGTACAGTCTGCCAAAGTACGTAGCAGTCCTAGTAGGGTTACACGCAAGTCCACCAGAGGACTTTCATTAGAATGTTTCCAACAGGATCCCCAGGAAGGTGCTGTAGCTCTAAATCAACCCCTTACAACTCCTCCAAGAAGCAGGAGAAAGACTGTGTCCAGGACTAGAGAGAAAGCTAACAATGCCACCTTCATTATTGATGATGCACAACTTAAAAGTGTTTCAAGACGCCTAACCAGAAGCCAACATTGGAATCAAAGAGAGAGTCCTGGGAAAGAGAGTGAAGACTTGTTTCCTCTTGATCTGGAAACTGAAGTTCCCCTGGCTGATTCCCTTGCAGAACGACTCAAAGGCAAGGAAACCAGCAAGGAGAGTGTTCCTGCTGTAGCTGAAATAGTACGTGCCAAAAGAACCACCAATAGATATGCAGCACCTGCAGCATCACTGAATGAAACACTGAATGCAGTCATTGAAGAATCAAAATTGGTGGTATCTGATGAAACGCAAGAACCTGTGAGCAAGTCACTTGCAAGTGCTAGACGTACACGAGCAAGCAAGGTGTCAAAACACCTTGGCGAGCAAAATTCTTCATCTGTTGGTGTTTCGGTCACTTCCACAGCTGACTTGAAAAAAAGAGGTAGTTGCAGTTATGTCAGTAAATGTTAGATATTTGTACAGTAATTTCCACTTTCCACTATCGTGCACTTGATCTCAATGTATTCACTATCCTTTCTTTTCAGGGAGGAGAAAAGGAGCAGCAGTACAAAATGATACTGAAGTGCCAGAGATATTGACCTCTCTTGTGCCTCGAACACTAAGCTCAGAAGATGCAACTGAATCTCAATCCAATGAGGTTTGCAGCTCTCACATTATGTTTAGTACCATGTTCATTATATCTCTTTGGAAAATTAGGAGTCAATGGGGGGAAATAACTAGATTAATCACAAAAAAAAAAAAAAATTATACATAGTGTGCTTGATTAGATGCAGGACACTTCATAAAGTACTATTTGTTATACAGGACAATGGCCCAATGGTAGATGATGTTGCAGTGGAAACTGAGGCTGTCAAACCCAGAAGGAAGAGAACAACCAGGTGAATTGCCCATGTTACAAGTAGTCATATTGAAATTGGCATAAATTGGCTTTAGTTTTAATGTCATGTCCTATTTAATTTATATGTTTGTTCTATTGTCTGTTAAACAGAACAAAAGCTGCCCTAGAACCTCCACCCCCAGTTGAGATCAGCTTTCTCTCCCCACTGGCCAGTCCAATTGAACCAATTGCTAGAACCGGAAAAAGAACTGATGAAAAGGGAACGCCCATACTTAGGATGAACTTACGCCGTAAACGCATGATGGATGCCATTTTTCCCAAACCTGTTACACGGAGGAAGAAACTTTGATTGTGAATCAGAAATCTTTGTTTGGACTCGTCTCCCAATGCACTGAATGTGCATTACCATTTGATTGCTTTTTCTGCTCTATTTTCCCTGTTTCTTAAGAACTCTGCAACTGCTTGTTTTATAACGAAGATAATCAATGAATAATGTTGGTGATACATAAACATCTAATTTGGGATAAATCATTTTATATAAATGATGTTTACTGTGAGGAGTACTGAAGGACTTAAGCACCAAATAGGAGATTACTTTCTTTTTTTTAAATGTGTTTCTACTAATTGATGCAAATGTAAATAGCATTTTAGATATGTTATAAATAAAATTTGATAATTATTTTGTTACCTCTTTTTGTTTAGAAGATAGACTGCGCAAATGTAAAGCCACAGCATACAAAAATTATGTTTTTGGTTGTGCCACTTGGGTGATGTAATTCATATAGATTAATGCCTTACTCTGGTTGAAAGTGTAATAAGATTGTCCACGTTAAATGGATGGACTTTTTGCATTGTTTTACTTGGTCTCTATTTTGAGGTCTGAAGCTGGAGAACACTGAGTTTTCATTCATTGCAGACTATGTAAAAAAAAAAAAAAACATTTTAATTTTTAAGAACATTGTGAACTAATCTGTAATGCCCATTTCCTTTTAAATACAGAAGAGTTTGCCATTCTGTTGATGTATTTCACTTTTTCACAGAGTTGCTGATTCAACAATCGAGAATAATGCAACCTATATATTTTTGGCATAATACAGAGAGATATATATACATTATATATATAATGTGTGTGTATATATTGCTTAAGGCTAAAAACAAAAACTTTCAAATGTTGGGAATCCAGGGACCATTTTAACCTAGATGCACTACACATACTGTGCTTTTATCACAACCCAGGTTTTATCTGTGGCATGCTGTTAATTACCACAAAATAATTCAAGCTCAGGTTGAAAGCGTGATTACGAGTGCGCTCATTGTTTCGCTTCCAATAGAAGTCTATTGGCCAAGCATGCAAAGGTTGGCCAATGGACTTTAATTGAAAGTGCATTTCTTTCAACAATGTTTCAAGTATGATAGGAAAAGTTCTGTGGTAGATGCTGTAAAGCCTAACTAACTTTTAACAGCTGTTGAATGTCATGACGTGTAGTTGTGCCAAAAGCAGCCACAACAACCCAAACGAGAAAAAGCAAAATTATAAAAGCATGTTGACTGGAAGTTATACTTCCAGAAAGTAGTGGTACTGTATTATTTATCTTTCTGGGGCCAGGTAGAAAGTGAGCGTAACGGAAGGCTCAGGTTACAGCCTGTTGCTCGGTCACATGCTGTGTATTTTCTGGACTCCGTATCCAGAGTACCCATGTAAGGATGAGGGCGAGGGGCATCGAAATGGCCAGCAAGGACTGTGTGAAAGTGGCAGTCCGAGTCAGACCCTTCAACAAGGTAGTATAGAAATGTGAAATTTTTCATTTGAATTTGTACGTTTATCTTGATGGTTCCTTCACACTTTTAAACTAGTATTTCTTATGGTTCCTTTCATTAACTAGTTGACCAATTCAGATTGAATTGGTGGAAAACTTTTAAAACTAGCTTTCTCTTGGTTATATAGAGGGAACGGGATGCAGGCAGTCGCTGCGTTATCTCAGTGACCTCCAACAACATCAGTATCCAGGATCCTCTTAACCAACAGAATAGCCGTACCTTTACTTTTGACTATGCTTACTGGTCACACAGTGGTTTCACTAGGAACAAGGATGGTTTGTTTGTGCCTCAGGAGACAGGTGGGCGCTACGCAGACCAGGTAAGAGATATCAGGTTATATAGAGGCTATCTCACATTCTTACAACTAAGAAGTGAGATTTATGTGTGCTTTGGGAAGGTGTGAATATCAAATGTTGCCATTGATGTTTTCAGCTGTTGCACTATGACAAACATACGTAAAATACATTGCCAACAATAAGCTATACTTATTGTGTTGGCAATGGCGTAGATTTGCCTTGAACATTACAGTGTGAATAATTTACATGTTTCCATTGATGACGGTATAAATACTGGGGGGGACACCAACATACAGTGGCATAGATTCCAAGGTGGTTATCTCTCCCCCACCTCCCTGGAATCTATGTCCCTGTGTGTTGGTGTCCTGTATGGTTTGTGGAGTCTAATAACTGATAACAATGGACTGCTGGACTGACAAAGTTTCTGTTTGATTCAATCTCTTTGTCCCATGTGGTAACTCAGGCAAGTGTTTTTCAAGATTTGGGTCAGAGCATCCTTGACAATGCACTGCAGGGCTACAATGCCACATTGCTGGCATATGGCCAGACAGGCTCTGGGAAGAGTTACTCCATGGTCGGTTATGGTCCGAATAAAGGCCTGATACCCACCCTTTGCGATAAACTATTTCAATTTATCAGGAGCACACAAGACAGCAGGCAATGTCAGGTTTGTCTGTTCAGTAAATATTCAATTCCATTTTGATTCTTATGCATTAATGTTTGCTAACACACACACACAAAAAGTGATTCACCTAAAGCATACTTTTTTCAAACCATACTCAGGTATTTTTCAGCATGTTGGAAATCTACAACGAACAGGTAAGCCTGCAAGTATTTCTATTTGACAGATTAACCTTATACCATGTGTGACACTCCTGTTCTACCCGCTCCGTACGGGACTCGAACTGTTGTCTCTGGCATGGGAGGCGAGTGCCCTAACAAGGAGGCTAAAGTCTACAGGCTCTAGCATCAGTCGCTAGTGCACCTCTTGTGGTTAGGAGAGTGAGGTTTATACACATTGCACAGCTATCTATCATCTGACCACCATAACACTCACCCCCCTAAACCTCACTCACATCCGGGTCATGGCACCATTGTGACGCTCATTCCATATAGGACTCGAACCGGTGTCTCCAGCATGGGAAGCGAGTGCCCTTTCAAGGAGGCTAAAGTCTACAGGCTCTAGCATCAGTCGCTAGTGCACCTCTTGTGGTTAGGAGAGTGAGGTTTATACACATTGCACAGCTATCTATCATCTGACCACCATAACACTAACCCCCCTAAACCTCACTCACATCCGGGTCATGGCACCATTGTGACGCTCATTTCATATAGGACTCGAACCGGTGTCTCCAGCATGGGAAGCGAGTGCCCTTACAAGGACGCTAAAGGCTACAGCCTCTAGCATCAGTCGCTAGTGCACCTCTTGATGTCTAGAGAGTGAGGTTTATACACATTGCACAGCTATCTATCAGCTGACCACCTTTACACATCCATCAGATTAATGCTAACGGTGTGTGGTCTAAAAGCGCAGCCATATTCACCCTTTTATGCAAATTTCGCAGGTGAAGAAGGCAGGTGCCGATCACCATGCTATGTTCAATGTGGCAAATTGGGGTGTCAAAGTTGAACAAACTTGAAACCCCTGTGAAATCCATGGTCACATTTACCTTTGCATGATGAAATAAAGTAATCCCAAAGGGAATATGTGCTATCAGGAATTTTACATGATGGACTTTAAGAATTTTCTTACCTAAATTACTAAATTACTAGGAATTTGCTTGGTTTGGCTGTGACCTCTGTGTGGGCATTTCGTTGTACGTAAATTGAATATTCACATTTGCGCAGATTCCATTAAGATGTATTTCACCTGCAGAAATTCACCATGCAAGGGTGAATGTGACTGAGCCTTAACTGGTTGTTTGTAGGTTTGAACCTTACAAGGTGTGACCTATTCTCCTTTGTGCTCTTGAGCAATTCACTTATGGTGTAATGATAACTGAAACGACAAATGACTAATTATTGTTGTGTACTAAGACGTTCATGTAGTCAGTTACATGACTTTAGTGGCACTCCATACTGTGCTCAGGTTATAGACCTGCTATCAAAGACCAGTCGATCTGTCTGTGGTCTTCGGGTGCGAGAGGACCAGCAGCGGGGTTTCTATGTGGAAGGGCTGAGGCGGGTGCCCTGCGACAGCGCCGTGCAGGTTGAACAGCTGATGGAGCAGGGAACACGCACACGCACCACTGCGGCCACGCACATGAACGCCAACAGCAGTCGGTCACATATGCTCATCATTGTCCAGCTCAAACAGGTGTCCACTTCACCTAGCATAACACATACTAGACTGAAGTGTGACTGACATTGTCTCATAGATCTTTAATGTTAACTTCTCACAGATTATTTAGTTGTATTTTTACACTTTTCTCTCTAGATCTTTTCTAAGGAATGCATCACCAAACAGTCCAACATTAACCTAGTGGACTTGGCTGGTAGTGAGAGACAAAGGTCATCAGGGTCAGAGGCCGACAGACTAAAAGAGGGAACAGCCATCAATCTCAGTTTAACTACACTTGGAAATGTAATCAGGTCAGCAGATGTGTATAATAATCATTATACATTATATAACCATGCATACCATGATCTTGCCAAGAAATATATGACACAACATTCCTATCAAACAAACCAGAGTTTTTGGTGTTGGATTAGAGTTAGGATTAGATTTTTAGGCCAGGGTCTTCAGCAATTTTTTTGTGTTTTTTAACAATTCTGAGCCTGTGGAGGAACAGTTCTGGTAGTATTTCCACTTGAGCACAATTTGGTGTGGTATGATTACAGACCTTTCCCAGCCTGATTTCTCAGCACAGTTTGGTAAACAAACTCAACCGTGCTGGAGGAATGGCTTTAGTGACATGGCAAATCTTGACTGGTCTCTTGCTCAGTCAGTCCGTTATAACCCTGATTTCGCGGTTGGCTTTTTTTTGTCTCTAAAGTGCTCTAGCAGACATGGCTCTTGGGAAGAAGGTAGTTCACATCCCTTATAGAGACTCTGTCCTCACCAAATTACTGCAATCTGCCCTTGGTGGTAATAGTCGTACTGTCATGGTAAGATTCTATAATTTTACCCAGAGTTGTATTAGTAAAACTGTTAGCTCTAATGTACTGTATTAAAGCTTTCTTGTACACATAAACAGATTGCAACATTAAGCCCTGCCGATATGTGCTATGAAGAGTCACTCTCTACTCTTCGATATGCAGAGAGGTAGGTTCTCATATATAAGGTCACATTTAGATGGTCTAAACTTAGTTATGCTGGTTAGTGGTGATTTGGCTGTTCACTACCAGCATAAGTTTTCTGGTAGAACTGGTTAACCAAAGACGTCTCGTCTTCTTTCCAGGGCCAAGCGGATCCAGAATAAAGCTGTGGTGAATGAGAGTCCCACAGAACGACTGGTGAAGGAGCTGAAGGCAGAGAATGCTAAACTTCTGCTGAGGCTGAGCCGTCTGGGGCAAGAGGGGCACAAAGCTGATGATGAGTCAAGTATGTAAGATGACAGAAACAGAAAACAGGAAACATTAAAGACCATTGACCTAAAGTATATTCAGTGTTGTTCCTTGCAGAGGAGCTGCGCCGATTGCTCACTCATAATGAGCTGCAGATTCGAGCCATTCAGATGTTGTGGGAACAACATCTCCAAGAGGCTCTCAAAGACTGGGAGACTCAGTATGCAACTATGACACAGGTGATCCTCTGATGTGTGGATTTAATACCTGAAACACCTCAGTAGACACTTATGAGTACCTGACTTCTATAATCTACTACAATGTACAGGTTTATCCAATGTGACATTATGTTGGTAACCCTCCTGAAATCATTAATTATTATTAATGTGAGTTTCAAACCTACAAATGCTTAGTGTTTTATCCCAGATCTTTAACTTTTAGGCTACACCTTCCTCTTTTTTTTCTTGTTCATTCCCTTATTTTAACCATCAGCCTTATACCTTCTTTAGGAACGAAGGATGATGCAGATGCATTCGTATATTATGAACATCAATGAGGATGCTCAGCTGTCTGGCGTAGTGAAGCTCTTTATTCAGGAGGGTGAGGTTTTTTTTTCTCTCATTATTGACATCAGACACGGCCATATTTTAATTCAATCCAACATATATTGTCATCTTATGTAAAGGTGATTGGGATATTGGTCTGGCAGATAACTCGCCAAGAGCTCTCTCTATAAGGGGTCTAGGGTAAGTCATGTATAAGAAAAGGTGTCTAGATTAAAAGAATTCCACAACGCACATATTAATAGTGTATCCGAAAATGATTTTGATATATACATTTTTCTGGTGTTTCTCAACTGGTGTTTTCCTGATCAAATAAATCTGTTGTCACTCTGAAACATGCTGTTTGCTTTCAGCATTCAGGAAAAACACGCTGTGTTCTCAAATCAGCAAAGGAGAATATCAATTACTCCTGTCTTGGGGTCAAAGGTCATTGTGAATGGAATGCCTGTGTCAAAGAGGACCGAGCTGCAGCATTTGGTGTGTCTCAAATCTGAATCATAAAGACATTTATTTTCAACTCATTCATCACAGATGCACATTTTCAAATTTGAAACGGATAGGTGATCTTTGGTGGTGCTGTCAAAGTAAATATTGAACCTGCTGAGTTTTTGCTTCATGTTAACCTCTATTTGTCCTCTGCTAATGAAGGATCGACTTATCCTTGGTTCGAACAGCACTTACCTGTATATTGGCTTTCCTTCGGAGCGGTCAGTAGACGATTGGAGTCGCTATGACTACGATTACTTCCAGTCTGAACTAGCAGCAGCTGAAGGCATCCACATTCAGTCCCTATGTGACAATCAAGGCCACCGTATGTGTTTGGTTTTAATTTAGAGTGATTTCATTTCTTTTGATTAGATATTTTCTGAAGGTTTGTTCTAATTTAGATGCAACCTACCCCTGCAGGGCCAAACCAATCAGACCCCAGTCTACTGGCTGTGTTCTACGACTATGTAAAACTGATGCCCATGGTGACAGAAGCTAATCAAATGAGTAAAGAGTTGAAGAAGGTGAGTACAGTGATAAAACCTTTGAAATGTGGATACATACTGCATAAGACATGTGATCACTTATCTTGATTCTTATCAGGGAGTTGAATTCAAATTGGAAATAAAGAATCTGGCAATGTCCGACTCGAAGGGTCATGACCTGAAGAAGGAGATTGCAGTGAGAGTGACTTCTATGGAGAGCAAGCAGGTTTGCAAAAAGCTCCTTAGATATTTTGGATTTGCGTAAGAGCACCAAAAATAAATGTTCTTGTGTTCTGACAGGAAAATGTCCCTCCCAGATTACAGATCAAATTAACCAATAAGACATCTCTTACTGGTATGCTATTTTGTATATATTGACTGCCTCCCAGTGCATGATTCAGATAATGTCAGGTGACATGTTGTTTTCCAAGATGGAATTAGATGTTTTTGAAAACATGGACTGGTGTAATTGAATAAGAGAGTAATGCATTTATGGAATCAAATGGAGAGCTGAAGCACAAGGGACAAAGTCGGGCCATTTATGTTTTGTTATTTCCAGCATACACATAAACTACAGCTTTGTCACACAACCACAATCCTGCACACAAATGTCTTCTCAGGTGTGGATGTGGTCCAAGGCTAAGTTTGTGAACCGTAAGTTTCTGATGGAAGAGGTGTACCAGCAGCAGGTGGTTGGAGGGGAGGGAGCAGACAGAGCTCCTCTTCCCATGGATAGAGACCCGTTTTGGGATCCTCTAGAACCCCTGCACCTGGGCAGCGCTCACCTTTGGCTGCAGTCTCTGGCGTTCCGCATCCCTTTGGAGGAGCAGGTGGAGGTGGTGGGTCCAGAAGGATCAGAGGAGGCCATATTGCAGGCACAGTTAGTGCCCTGCCACCCCACGGGATTGTGAGAACCATTTATGCATATTAAACTAAATTTCTGATGTGTAGATTTGCATTAAAATTTAGATTGGTGATAAAGACTTGTTGAAAAGAAACACTACTGTCTCTTTCTTTTGTGTAATAAAAGAATGTTATTCAAAGGCAGTGCTTTGGTAAGCTTCCTAGACACCCTGGTTCCTTTTTAAAATGATTACATGTGTTTAGTGCTGATAATAATACATTATGTAGCTCAGTGTTTTTCCAATGTTTCATATGTGCAAGTACTAAGATAACTGAGACAAAGAAAGACATTATATACTGTTTTTTTCTGCTACCATCGTGGTTTTGTTCTCTTGCAGACCCCTGGGTGAAGATGACATCCTGATTGACCCATCAGAACTACTTGGAAAGCGTCTCGACTTTCAGCTGGTTCTGGATCAATGCTGTGGCCTACGCTGGATTAAAGAGGCCCGTAACAGAGGCGTGCAAATTGGGTCAGTTTGGCCAAAAATGTTGGCATAACTCTTAATGCATCTGGATAGAGCTGCTAAAAAAATATATGAATACCTTTTAGAATAATATTAGTTTAATATTACTTTTGTACCATAAAGCCAAAAACGTCTTTTGGACCTTAGTACACTACTCGCAGTAGGCCAATTATCATTGTACTATGGAATAAATTATGTTGCTGATGTCTGATGATTTCTATCTCTGCTGGGATTCAAGAATAAATCTTATTTCAGCCACAGAAAGAGTTCTGTGTTCTCCAGAAAGCATTATCCTCTTCTAATAAGGTGTCCAACCTTTTGGATTTCTAGTTAGCTCTGTAGTTTGTTTTAGATTTTTGTTTGTCCCATGGCCGGGTCTAAGGGGTGGGGCATTGCCAACCTAGATTTTCCACACAAACCAACATTGAAAAACTATCAAGAACCAGCACAAAAGAAATTCTAGAGGAGCACCCCTCCAGTCTGACAAAAGTTGACCACCCTAAAGATCAAAATGCCTGTTTTGTCCTAGCTTAATCTCATACTTACCTTTTATAGTCAATTTTTAGGCATGATATTTTCCTTTAGGCCAAAATAATAGATTATAATTTAACCAAACTCTGAAAACATATTGACAGGTTTCAAGTGTTTGACTGCCCACAGTCCCTCTACACCCCTTCAGTTTGGCATAATGTGAATCCTCTGTTGGACCACAGAGTCCAGTTCACTGCTCTGAGAACCTCTCAGGAACTACTCAACTACCTGCAAAGAAATGCCCTAGTGCTGGAGCTGTGGGGCCTGCAGGGTAAGCCTAATTCTCTTATACCCCATGAGTCTGAAATAAGATGTAAATACAAAGAGGCAGCAGAAATTAAACCAAGAATCATAAAGCCAAAAATCCCTTAAACATTTTCTTTTAAGGGAAGTACAAGAATCCTAGAAGTTGTTCAAGTACTAGGCCAAGAATCTCCTTTTTACAGTTCTCATGTTTGTGTTTGTAGAAGGATGTTCTGAATTAGTCTCCTGTATGGACGGAGTAAAGACGAAACAAGAGGACAACATTATTATTGACAAGATTGGTACATCAGAACACTCTGTAAGTTCATTTAATACACCTCACATAAATTGACCATGTATATGAAATTTAAATAAATGTGCATTATACTTGTAAATACCAGGCCAGGCTAGGCCATACCGGGCTACCACTGTAAAAGGGAAATATTGTAAGGATGTGTGCATATGCCTCTTTAGGCTGCAGAAACAGTAGGATCTGATCTAAGCTCTTCTCTTCGAGACCTTCATCAGGATTTGGAACAGCTGAGAAACACCATTGCAGCGTTGAGGAAAGAAAACAGTGCTCTGAGGGAGCAACTTAACTCAGCCAGAACTGGTGAGCACTGTGATAAGTCATATTCAGTAAATCACTCTTTCAAGACTTTGTGTTAGTAACTGTTATGCCTGAAGTGTAAGGTAAAAGGTATTACTTAAAAGAAATGCATCATCATTGTTATTTTAAGTTAAAAAGTCTAGGGAGCACATATATTATATAAAACCCCGTAATCAGGGCCAAGATAATAACCAGTGCTCTGGTCAAAAATGCCCCTGAAAGTGACATAAATGGTAAATCAAAATGTCTTACATTATGTAATGTATTGAAACATTCAAACGTATTCTGTATTCTCTCTTACAACATTTAATACCATAACATTATGAATTTAAGACTAAACCTTAAGACCTGACCTGCAGAAACCGTGAATAACATGTAAAGCACACTAAAGTGCACACAGAACACACCAGCATTTATTCTGGGCCAACATTTACAGTGCACCTTATCATCTCTGCACCTTACATGCTCAACACATATTTTCTATTCTCCCTCATTTCTGCCACAGGTGTGGAGAATAGCCGTGGTCAGCAGGAAAGAAGGGGCAGCCTTAGAACCAGCTGTGATGCGGAGTTTGCCAAAGCCTTAAAAGTGTTCTACCACAGCATGACCTCTGTCAAGGGGCAACTACAGCGACTGCGCAGACACAAACCAAGTGTGAGTTTACAGTTCTCACTTGGCTCGGTTCCATAGAACCTCTTTATTATGTAAAGTAAATCAGACTTTTCTTTCAGATCAGGTAGTTATTCGGATGTCCAGCAAAATAATTTGTGTTTGCCAGCAAAGACCTTTAGGGTGCATTGGGTTTGATTGTAAAATAAATGTCAGGGTTGAGTGAATCTATATATTTTCTTTGCATGATTGTTTTTCTCCAGGAGGAAGCAGACCTGCTAGGTCTCAGAATGTTTGTGGATGAACACGCTTATCACTTGAAGGACTTTGCTGAGCAGTTGGAACAGTGTGTCACTACTCTCAAACAAGATGTGGCTGCCATTGTACGTCGAAAGAGAGAAAAGTCTGGAATTTGGTCCTAACAATTCTCAAATTAATAATTCTTCTCGACCTTAGAGGCTTATGAGCCTTTTTCCTGTTGATTACATGGTGACAATTAAATTATAGTTTCCAAAATTATTTTAATTCATTATCAAAATGTCACATTCAACTCTTAAAAAATATAATTTCATCCAAGCACATTGTTTGATATGTTCTTTATTTAGTTAGAAACAAACCAGCACAACAGCAGGCAGTACGTTTATCTAGCGGACCAGTCATTACAGTAAACTGGATAATAGCATTCTGTAATCTTTTAGAAAATAAACTCAGATTTATTGGTCTCCACAACATTGCTTTCTCTCACTTTTCAAGTTGAATTCAAAATTATATTAAATCAAATTTTACAAAACTATTTTTTTAAACTACATTTGACAGTGGTGTTCTTTTAAGGTGCTTTTAGAGATGTCTGTCATTTGTATAAGTATGGAGAAAAAAAACAACAATTCCAACTCAAAACAGGTAATGTGTGATCAAAACATTTAAACAGAGTGCATGCTTGTAAAACCAGCCCAGTCTACTGTGTGCAAGCCAGGACTTTCCACTGGAAAACACTGCAAGTGAGCGGCAGAAGCTACACATAACAACAGATTTCTCTACGTTTGAGCAAGAAAATTAATAAATGTTTCAGAAGATTGATGTTAGTGCCAGGCCAGTTGAACTCTTAATCTCACTTAGAGCACAGAGAACTGGATGCCGTGTTTATTGAGGCGGTCGATGAGGGTGGTTTTGGCGAACGTAGCTCCTGGAGTGTACACACCGCCCCTGTGGAGAGCCCATTAAGACAAAGTTAGGTGTGCACATCATAGCTGGATGCAAGACTTGATAGTAGCTGCTTTAATACATACAACATTTGCAATCCGTTTAATGTAATCTTTCCATTTAGAAGTTACGAGAACATGGCCCACTGTTGAAATGCCAGTACATCTGCTTTTGCAATTTATCAGCAACTGGAAAAGCTCTGTATTGATGCTATTTGTGAACAATGCTGTAACATTAATGGTTTACGCATGTACAAGGTTAGGATGCTCTTACATAAAAATCAATTAACAGTGTTTTGGTTTTTGTATGTTAGCAATACATTTGGTACCGGTCAATTGTGAATAGATGGTGGTACCTTTACTAGAAAAGCTAATCTAGTAATTATAAAACTTGACTAAAATGGTTTTGATAGGCTCATAAATAAAAAGTGCTTATTTAGGATTCATTTTAGCGGACAACAGACATGACAGTTACTGGATAAATCAGCTAAACTCACGTTTTAGGAAGGGAATCAGATTCATTTAGCATGGTTATGGCTGCTTGAACCATAGCAATTGGGGTGGCAACATATCCAGCCTCTGAAAAACAGTAGACACAAGAGAATGAGAAACATGCAAACATATTTATGGGGAGCCCTGCCTGCTTTAAGATGATATTACATGTGAGGCTGTCAAATTAAATATCGAAATTCTAATATGTCAAATTCCAGGTTAAAAAGCACATTGGAATGCTAAAATGAGCATTAGAATTGTAGATGTGCACCAAGCACTTATGATGACTTCAATGCTTGGGTTAAAACAGGCACAGTGCATGCTTATAGACGCAAGCGTTTTTAATGAATGGGCCCCAGAGGTGGAGGTCTTTGGCGGTTGTATCTTGCTCTCTTATCAGCAACTCACTGCATAAGGATTAGGTATGTACATACAACTATAATTAATGAAAAACACTGTGGCGCCATACTTTAGCTTTTTTTATAGAACCGTCTATTGAAGTGTTGCTTTTGTCATTTTACTGGCTAAATATTTTGACTTCATTATTTACACACTTTTGTTAACATCCAGATGTTATTTGATGTATAAAAACATCGCTACAACACGGTGCTGATTAGTATATATTGACTTGCGTTCACTTGTGGGCATAGAAGACAATGTCGATTTAAAAAACATGTCTTGTAGATTTTGTCCTCTACCTGAAATAATGTCTTTAACATTCCAATATAATTCACATTTTGGTAATATTTCTGTGAAACATTTCTCAGCCATGTTGACAGCCCTTATTACTTGTGGATTTACACTAATATAATATGACAGAGGTGGACATGTTACCTGGTCCTTGGACTAGAGTCCGAATCTTAGCGTTGGGTTTGCCCTCAGTGGGGTCCTGACCGTCATTGTAACCTTCTCCAAAAAAGGCAAAGCGGAAAGAAGAACCCTCCATCTGCCGATATCAAATTAACATCATGAAGATAACTCACAGCATGACTTTACATGACCTAGAGTTTATAATCTAGAAGATGATACTGGGTAGAATATACCTGTTTTCTAGTTGGACCCTCTTTGGAAAAGAAGCCGAATGAGAAAAACTCTGGAAACTGCAGAGAACGTAAATAATCATTTTATTAAATTGCACAAAATCAACAAACTATAATGTATTTGGACCCATTTATATTAAGTGTCTCTAACTACGGTGTACTGACATTAAAATAAATGCAAAACAATGTACATATTGTGCAACTACATGTTGTTCTGCAAAATTCTCACACAATTCAAATTTGCTGCTACTGAGGTTCAGGGACGTGTAGGTTTAGGGGAACGTTTAGTGTAAGGGTTGGGGTTAAGATTAACCCCATTAGGTTATCAGTGTAACTACAAATGTAAATAAATTCAGGTACTTTAAAATGTAAGTAGAATGCACAATTCCTGACATTTAATCATAGAAAATGTTTCCTGTCTTAGGTCAGTTCGGATCACTACTTTATTTTAATAATGTCAGCAGGCCTCCTTGCTCGCACATGCTTTTTCAGTTCTGCCCACAAATTGTCTATTGGATTGAGGTCAGGACTTTGTGATGGCCACTCCAATACCTTGACTTTGTTGTCTTTTGCCACAACTTTTGAGGTATGCTTGGGGCCATTGTCCATTTGGAAGGCCCATTTGTGACTGAGCTTTAACTTCCTGGCTGATTTTGCTTTAATATATCCATATCATTTTCCTTCCTCATGATGCCGTCTATTTTGTGAAGTGCACCAGTCCCTCCTGCAGCAAAGCGCCCCACAACATGATTCTGCCTCCCCCTGCTTCACGGTTGGGATGATGTTCTTCAGCTTGCAAGCCTCACCCTTTTTCCTCCAAACATAACAATGGCTATTATGGCCAAAACGTTACATTTTTGTTTCATCAGACCAGAGGAAAGATCTTTGTCCCAATGTGCATTTACAAACTGTAGTCTATGGCAGTTTTGGAGCATTTGTTTCTTACTTGCTGAGCGGTCTTTCAGGTTATGTCGATATAGGACTCGTTTTACTGTGGATATAGATACTTGTCTACCAGTTTCCTCCAACATCATCACAAGGTTCTTTGCTGTTGTTCTGGGGTTGTTTTTTACTTTTCGTACCAAACTATGTTCATCAACAGAATGCATCTCCTTCCTGAGTATGATGGCTTCATGGTCCCATGGTGTTTATACTTGCGTACTATTGTTTGTACAGATGAACGCGGTACCTTCAGGGGTTTGGAAATTGCTCCCAAGGATGAACCAGACTTGTGGAGGTACACAATTATTTTTCCTGAGTTCTTGGCTGATTTCTTTAGATTTTCCCATGATATCAAGTAAAGAGGCACTGAGTTTGAAGGTAGGCCTTAAAATACATCCACAGGTGCACCTCCAATTCAGTACACCTATCAGAAGCTAATTGGATAACTGTCTAAAGGCTTGACATCACTTTCTGGAATTTTCCAAGCTGCTTAAAAGGTGAGCATTAAACTTCTGACCCACCGGAATTGTGATATAGTCAATTAAAAGGGAAACAATCATTTTGTAAACAATTGCTTGTGTCATGCACAAAGATGATGTCCTAAACGACTTGCCAAAACTATAGTTTGCTAATATTAAATCTCTGGATTGGGTAAAACAATGAGTTTGAATTACTTCAACCTAAGTGCATGTAAACTTCTGACTTCAACTGTACGTAAATAAGTACATTGTGTCAAAAGCTTAAGTACAGTAGTAGTTAAAATGGGTCCATGTATTTATTAAATTGTAAGTCTTATAGGGTTCCCACCCTTTCTGACCACAAATTTTCCATAAATTTCCTTGTCAATAGCAATTAATAGAGATGGCATTTTATGATATGATGTTATGACTGATATGACAGACTTGCTAATGAATAATTTCGATTGATTTGTGAACCATTTCCAACGATCCACTGAAAAGACCGATTTGATCACATCACTATTGCCCATGAGGAATTATAATTATATTCACCATAGAAATTTCCATGACTTCTGCAGGTCTACAATACACAATTTTGGGAATGCAATACTAAAACCATGGGGACTCTGATCTTAGTATTGCAGTATGGCAATACAGCTTGAACAAAATACTATGTTTTACCTTAACAAGGAGATTTCTGCCAAAGCTGAACTTCACAAGGAACCAGAACATCAATCCAGCAAAGAGGAGTTTAAAAACACTGGAAATGCCACCAATACCGGCATACGCTCCATACTGAACCTGTAGAATACATTTAGAGTAGACATTGTGCAATGACTTTGAGGTCACAATAATATGATTATAATTATGCCAGTGCAGGAAAGAAAGACTCATAATTAATTTGTTCATTAGTCTAGTGGTTTAAAATTAATTCTATCCCCGTTCCCTTTTTTTATTCTGTCAATATTGTTAAGTATACTGGTTCAACGCGTTCAATTCTATTCCAGTTTAACTGGTTCAGTGTTGGGTTCAACCCAAACAGACATTTACAGTTAAAAAGGAAATTATATATTTATGGTGAATTATGGGCATAGGGTCGTTTACAGATTCTGACTAACCGGAGACTCATGAAGTTCTTCATGTAAATAGCGCTGGGTCCTCTTCACCACTGATGGGTCAGCACCCATAAAGGGAATTGCATATTGCTGCACCTCGTTACTAAAAAATAGTGCACCCCTGTAGAAACACAACAACAATTCAATTTCTGTCAATGGGAGACAGTTTTCATCTAAAAGGCTTTAGTGTATTAATGAAGAAATAAGCCACTGGGGCTTTGGAAGAACTTTTCAGAAAGTTTCAGAATTAGTTAGTAACTTGAGTTCGATATGGTGAAATACTAATTCTGCTTGCCATTTGTTGTACACACCTCCTTTTAATTCTAGCCCCCACCACTGGAAGAGGCTTGTGACCAAACTTCTTTCTGAGGCTGCGCAACTTGTAGCCATCTGCCAAGCCGTAAATGGCTGACTGCCAGGTGCCATCGTGGATGCAGCCTCCCTGCGGGCACGCACAAGAATGTGGGTCAGCTGAGAGTTAAACACAAAGGCCTTTGAAAAATACAGATATTAGAGTTGTTTTAGGATTAAAAACCTAGTACACCGACCTCTGGCCCGAAGCTCGCAGTCAAAAAGCTCTCCACGGCTGTTAGTGTCCCTGGTAACAAATAAAACATCATATCAAAACATACCTTAAAGTGCTTATGTTAAAATAATAAGACTGACTACACTACAGAAGACAAATTATGTTTCTATTTGATAAACACCCTTAAACTGGTCCCTGGTGTAAACAACACCCATGTCTGCAGGAATGGAGTCAAAACCACAGCTTCCCACAATGTAAAGCCCCTTTTCAGCAGCCTGGTCATGGTAGTTTAACTGCATACTCTCCAGGAACTATAGCACACAGGAGCACATACAAACACACTGACTTCTCAGTTTCTGCACAATTCATTTAAGTCCAAAAAGGTTACTAATATCATTATGAAATAGGATGATCAATGGCATATTTATGGTCTTCTTGTATATGTGACTAATGATGGTATACTGCAGGAATAGAGGGTTAGCACAAGCACCTGTGGTTCCCCGGAGATATCGATAGTGTGTGCTCCATTCTCGACGCATGCCTTGACAATAGGTTCACCAAAGAATCGATACTGTTAAGATATCAAAAGGACAGTAATTACGACAGTATTGCAGTATAACCATGACAAACATACATAATTACTATGAAGACAACATTATACACCAGCAGTACTGTACTAGATTTTAGTGGACGACTGCTTAGTTATGGGTAAAATACTTAAATTTAAATCCAAAAAGTTAATTGTCGCTCTCAAGTCACTCAAGAAACCACACGTTTGTACCTTACGATTAGTTAACGACTATTCAGCTGTTGCAGAAATACAAACAGACGTACCTTTCAACCTTATTTATGGCAAGTTTTAAATGTATTCTACATAAATAATATATATAGAATTGTGCCAAAGTAAAAGTACCTAAAAAGTAGGGCTGTCGATTTAACGTGTTAATTCAGTGCGATATTTTTAATAAAATGAAAAGCGTTAAGAAACATTCCGATCGCACTGCCGAACTGTAATAAGGAAGATTCCTGAGAAATGCAAGCTTGTAGTACCACCTGTTTACTCCAGAGGGCAGTAAGTGAAACTTCAGCTGTGTGGCAATGCACAGTTTATACAGTGAACAAAACAACCCTTCAGCAGACAACACAAACATGTGTTACGTTCTTGAGTTCAAAACATTTGATGGAGCGCAAATCCGAACTAAGGAATCTTAAGAAGTGTTCTAAGTATTAAACTATATTTAACTTGACACAGTGACCTAAACATTTTATGTTTATGACGCAACGCACCCGAGACAATACACGAGCATGTCTGACGCAGGTGTACATTGACGGGTCCTTAAACAAGCCCTCATAATAAATCTCCAACCGATTGACAAATTCACTTCTGAAATGGATTGCTGTGAACTGTATGCCAAATATTGACTTGTGATCAATAATATGGTAGTAAACAATACATTGTATTCTAAAGCTGCATTTTGTATTGTCTTATCAATGATTAACTCTTCTGCCACAAGAATGTAAAGCACTGATAAGACAATACAAAAATGGCTTGGAAAGGCAATATATTGTTTATTTCCATATTATTGAATATAAGCCTATAATTAGCCACAGCAATCCATTTTGGATTGAATTCGTACTGTAATGGCTTTTCTAAAGACGCGTCAACGAACACGTGTCAGACTCTTATTTTGGTTGCCAGATAGCACACGTACATCTACGAGATGTCCATTTAAGATCTTTACATCTGAAAAGCATCACAATATAATTAACATCTGCCAAACATCTTATAAAGATCAGATTTACAAATATTCTAAAAACTGTTCAAAGACATCTGCTAAATGTCATATTGACATCTGAGACATACTTATTGACTTAAGTCTTATTGATGTATTGCAGATGAGTAAACAACGTAAAACACACACCTTCCAGACCACACACATCAAACAGATGTTTGAGGCCTGTACCATGAAGGTCGCTGAATGAACAGGGTTCAGGATTGCTTTCATGTTGACATATTCAAACCAATCCAATTAGGTTTAATTGGTACCATGATGCAGCTCATCAACCTGGTCAACTCAGGCTTCGATCCAGACTATAAGATAAGATTACACGCTTGTGCACATGAATGTGTGACGTTTGTAGCGCACAACCAATCGTATGAGAATGTGATTCACTTCTCGCTTCAGCTTAATGCTGATGATTATGAAAATAAGAATTTAAATTCATTTACACTGAACATGACATAGTTTTAAAAATATTAAAAACTAATGCATTTACACTGCTCAAGTGTTCAGCATGAAATCAGGAAGACTTAAAACACATGATTTACACCTTACAAGGAATAACTGTAAAATTCTAAAAGCAATTAAAGGCATTTACACAAGAAATAATAGCAGTTACTTAGAGAGCTCAAGAGGACTGCTGCAAACAAATTCTTAATGTGATAGATAGATAGATAGATATATATATATAAAACAGCTGGTATATCGTTAAGTGAATTCATATAGGCTCACAACATGAACACACAGGCTTAATCATTTTAAAAGCTTAAATATATTTAAAATATAAAAGCTTGTAGATTCATTTGAATTGAAAACTTTATATATCATTAAAAATAAATAAAACCCAGAATTAGTGTTACATTTTTTAAGTTGTCAAAAAGGCTCAGAGGACTAGAATTCCCAAATGATTATATAGCGGTCCAAATTCATCATATATTGATTTGGATGAACGAAGTATCTAAAGTGAAATGGAGGAAGATGGAAATGTATCAATTGGGGGAACATATTAGAATATCCCTGTTAATGCAACACATTTAAATTAATAGATATTATTGGGATGAATAGTACTTTTAGAATTTGGTTAATAAAAAAAGAAAAATAGTAAAATTAAGATAGTTATAGATAATTTATAAGAAATTGCTGAAGATCCTGATTTTATGCCAAATAGATTAGATAATACATTTATGTTTTGGGCAGATAGAGGTCTGAAAAGATATCACCAACTGTTCACTGTTAAAGAAATGGATACCTTTTCAAACCTAGCAAAAATTGAGCTTCCAAATTCAATTTTTTTTTTATTATTTACAGTACATGCAAGATATTTATTAACAGAAGTTAAAGTAAAAGAAATAAAAAAAGGAAATGCATCCATTAATAAATTATAGAATTGATAATAAAACTAATCCAATAAAATGTTTAGTAATTTTAAAGGGTGCATCTGAAAGAGATCTACAGGACACGAGTAAAATTATATGTAGGGAGGATCAATTAAAAATAAAAATTAATCAGCAAGACTGGGAAGAAATATCATATAATACATTCCACACTACTCAATCCAGGGTTTGGAGGGAATCTGCTTGGAAGATACAAATGAGAATTTTTTTATACCATCTGTTATTCAAAGTAAATACAAAAGCATGACAAAAGGGGATTGTTGGAGAAACTCTGAGGGGGAAAAAAAAAATTGCCCTAAATTGACAAATTATTGGAAGTGATTAGACTAATATTTCATAGATGAATAGACAAATAGTTAATTTAATATTTAACTGCACAATAGAAATACATCCAGAAAACCTTATTTTGGGTAAAACGCCATTGTCCTTAAGAAATAAAACTGAAAATATATTTAGGGTAACAAGAATAGCAGCTTTAAAACAAATTACAAAAAACTGGCTCAAACCAGAAACCCCATAATTTCAAAGATGGAGAGAAACAATTTAGGAAATATACCAAATGGAGAAAGTAACATTTAAAAAGAATAATAAAAGTCTGGAATATGAACAAAAATGGCATTTGCTAAAAAATATTATAAATTAATTTAGATAGATTGTTTCCTTCTTGAATTTGAAACAAAATAAGTTAAAATACGAGGTATGATGTCCCATCTTTATTTAATAAAAATAAAAACAAATTACATACATACATATATATAAAAAAACTTAAAAATTAATGACTTACACATGTTATTTATAGAATATGTTGTGAATGGTAATTTGATATGTTATTCAAAATAACATTTTGTTTTTTTGTTATTGCTCTTGAAGTACAATTTGTACATTGGCTTTACTAAAACATTTTTTTTTTAAAATGCAAAACAATAAAAAGCATTATAAAGGCTAGAATTGATTAATTAAAATGTGATCACTTGGAATACTCTATGCAAAAAATTGGTATGCAATTAGATGTATTTGTTCTTTTTTATAAAATATGTATTTTGTGTGCTGCTTGTATTGCTTATTGCTTATAGTATTATAAATTCAATTAAAATACTGTATGTTCATCTCAAGACCATGAAAGAAAAAAAAGGGAAAAAAAAGGGTGGCTTTCACCCCTTTCCACACTTTTTATATTTTAAAAACATGCAGGTATCGTATTAATCAATTTACTGGCAGTTTTATAGATAGCAAAAATATTTTTGAAAATATAAACTATA
This sequence comes from Xyrauchen texanus, assembly GCF_025860055.1. Lineage (NCBI taxonomy): Eukaryota > Metazoa > Chordata > Actinopteri > Cypriniformes > Catostomidae > Xyrauchen > Xyrauchen texanus. The sequence goes on from NC_068291.1 coordinate 38,746,672, forward strand.
TATAAGGCTATGGCTAAAGAGGGTAAATGAAAAGCAATTAAATTTTAAATAAAATGCAACACCATCTGCTAAAAATCTACAATTAGATTCTCAAATAAATAATTTATCATGAAGAGTCGATTTTGTGGATTTCTAAGATTTTATTTGTAAAGTGTGCTTTGAGACATGGGAGTGATTTGATAGCGTCAGAGATGTCATTTTACTCACAGCTGATTGGTTCAGCATCTGTAATCCAGGACTAAACCTGCTACGGAGCAGGTTAGCCATGTAGCATTGTTGCTATGGTGATGAACACCGCTAAAAGCCGACTAACTCTCATGGTGCCTAAAACCTGGGGTTGAGGCAAACTAATCTAATACTTACCTGGCTAGCCACCGAAACCAGCTTCATGGTACAGACCAATGTTGATGTACATGTGCCATCAGGATTGCATGTGGCGTTTTTAGGTCGCTGTGTTGTTAAACGTAGCTAGAAACTTAGAAAATCTATATTGAATTCAGGTATTGCAAGTTGTGTGTTCGTTTAGCTGCGTTTAATCGCAACAACGCATCCCCATCTTGTGCTGTCGCTAGCGTCAATCAAGCAAGTGTGGTTTGTTTGTACAGCTGCACGTTGCCTACACAGAGTTTTGTTTACTGCCCCCTGCTGAAAACAGGACATACTTAAAGCTTAAATTGCTTTAATGGTAGGATAATTCATTATTACGGTCCGGGTACATTATATTTTGCGTAAATTGTTCAACACTTTATCGAGCTGAATTAAAGCATTAAATCAACAGCCCTAGTTAGAGTAAGTCCATCACAAGATCACCTGAGGTTCAACGTGCAAACTTGATTATTACCTTTTTCGAAAGACACTATTGCATAACCAGATACAGCCTTTGAGGTTATCTGTTTGATTGTGTAAACAGGGTAAACATGTGGCTGCTATGCCATTTCATTTCCATTAGCTATTGATTTATACAAAAAAAAAAAAAAATGATATGTCATTTAATGACTGATCATTTCTTCATTTTCAAAGAGCTAAATATACCATTCTATGTCCTAAAGTCATTCAAGATGCATACTTACAGGTCCCACACAGTTCAGCACAATGACTGCCTGTTTGCACATGGAAGCCAATGAGTCCGGTTCATTGACATCTGCCACGATGATAGATACTTCTGACTGCAGCTCTGGCTTACCTGAAAACAATCATTTTAGTCACAGTAGTTACAATATTGCACATACATGCAGTACATTGCAGCAATTATGCAAACAGTGCTGGATAATGTGTCACGTTGCTTAGGATTATATTGCATAGATGCAAAACGGTCTCGGCCAAAATGCAATATCATAATTGAGTTTATTTGCTTACATGAAGTAACTGACAATAAAGAAGCCCGAACTGTCCTATCATTATTCATAGATCTATCTGCCTGCATTAAATCTAGGCAAAATCTAAATAAAACTCTGAGCAAATGTTCTGTTTGATCAAATCCATTCAAAGCTCTATGATTAAAGGCATGGTAGTATGTCACTGGAACATAATTTTCCACCAGCTGTTCAGGATTAATTGAAACATCTCTGGAGACTGCCATGGCCAAACACAGAGAGGGTATTGTCTAGAAAAATGCACGTACATTATCCAAGCAAAACAAGATAAAGCATTGTGTCTATAACGGCAGAAAGGTCTTAAGCCTTCAAGAATACAGATTAGTAAATCAACTAAGAATTGCTGCAGATTGCCACAGTGTTGGTCAAAGTAAAGTACAATCCAATACTGTGAGGTCACCGCAACCCTCCAGGCATTTTCAACATTTTTAGCAATATATGACTTCTCACAAAGAGTCTAGAACTTTCTAGATTATTATTATGCAGTGATCTTTTAAAGAGATCAATGCATGCACAGCTCTACATGTAATTAAAATAAAGCTGATAACCTCTAAGATAAATTAATGATCGTATTTGAATATTTGTAGCATCCTTACAAAATGTACCTGTGTTAGGAAGCAAAGCTTCTTCCAAAATAATTGTTCCAACAGTTAATCTACTACAATGCAATAAAACAATAAATTAAACAAGATAACAAAGATTCTGAAAGCTGCTTACACTCTTTGAAGGAGATTTTATGGTTTCATTATGTTGTTTTTTTTTAACTATGACTGTAGCAACTATGGCATATTGTTGGAAACTATGGTTAACATGGCACATTTTTGTAAGGATAAAATTGGTTCGATTAGCCAAATTAGCACTAAATTACAACATTACATAGCAATAGTTGATAAAAAATATATATATAAAAAAAAAATGATATACGTAAATAAATAAATAACAACGCACTGAGAGCTCCGGCGGCCTGCTCCAGAACTTTTTCCAGTTTGGGTCTGCTCCTCCCGGCTATGGCCCACTTCAGATTCCCCTTCGGACCCTCGGAAGCAGTCCGTGCCACCTCCTCCACCACAAACTGTCCCGTAAAACCCGTAGCGCCGAAGATGATGATGTGGAAGGGTCTCCCGTTTGAGGTGTTGAATGCGGCCATAGCGCTGCCTTGCTGCTGGTCGTCTCGGACTGATACTGACAGAGAGATGCGAATCAGCGTGCAGTACGACACCTGACAGATGATCCTACTTCCCTAGCTTTCAAGACGCTTCCGCTTTCCTTCAAGAAGTTAATCGATGCGCAGATGTTTATGCGCAACTTCTGTGATATTTTAAATAAAATGGTGGAAGATGGATGCTTATTCAATGATTCTTCTAATAACGATTCAAAGATATAAAAAGGTTTTAAAATCATGATTACGCATCATCAAATCAACTTAAAAACGAGGACATTTTGTGTTGAGCAAACATGAATTGCGTAGATTGTACGCATAAAAAACTTCTAAAATACAATCTGGTTAGACGCACTGATCTATATATATATATATATATATATATATATATATATATATATATATATATATATATATATATATATATATATATATATATATATGTATCTCAGTGGTTAGACGTCATATCAACTCGTTTCTGATTGGTCAATAGGACTGTGGGCGGATCGGTTTGGAGATAGTAAAATTTTGGAATGTAAATGTCAACATTTTTAATATTTGAATACTAATATTGTTTCCACTGTTATATTACTACAATGTTAATATATATATATATATATATATATATATATATATATATATATATATATATATATATATATATTTATATTTTAATACTAATATTGTTTACACTGTTATATTACTACAATATTAAAATATCAAAATAAATACATCGAAATCCTGTAAACGAATCACCCAAATTAATTTTTTAACAAAAATCTTAAAGAATTTTCAAATGGCCAATTATTATTTTATATTGTTAATATAAAAACAACAATGCTGTTGTTATACTATATTGTATTATATTTCTTGAACTGTCTTTTACTAATGTTTTTTTTTAATAGTACACCAACTACAATTTGTAGAATGCTAATTGAGGACTACAAAATTTGTGCATATGCTAATGCATAATTTTCATGCAAATTATGTGTACAGATCTTTAAAGGAATATTTTCGGTTCAATACAAATTAAGATCAATCTACCATATTTGTGGCATAATGCTGATTAGCACAAATATTATTTTGACCTGTTCAACATTTTCTTAAAAAAAAAAAAAAAAAACATTCTGGTATACAGTGAAGCACTTACAATGGAGGTGAATGGGGCCAATCCGTAAACATTAAAATACTCACAGTTTCAAAACTATGGCAACAAGATGTAAACAATATGCACTTTAACATTATTTCAGTGTGATAAAAAAAATCCCCTGCGAACCTTCTCTGTGTAAATTTATTTTCAATTTAATAACTTTGCTGCCATGTTGACATTTGGCCCCATTCACCAAGTGCCGCACTGTAACCTAAATTTTTGCTCTTTTTTTTTTCCTTTCTAAATATATATACACAGTGCATCTGTAAAGTATTCACAGCGCTTCACTTTTTTTTACATTTTGTTATGTTACAGCCTTATTCCAAAATGGATTGTTAGATAATTTTGTCATCCAATGTATTTAATTTATTTGTTGATCTGCAATCCCAGTCTCGATACGGCTCAGCTGAGGGAAGAAAGAAATGACACAAAGAACCACTGCTCTCTCTTCAACATTTATTGTTTCAGCATTCTGTTATATGGTCCAGAAAAACCACATTCCACTGGACCCCCACCAATGAAATAGTTCTTTACCTTATATGGGGGTGACATACATGTTTGAGCTACGTGTGAAATGTGAGAGTAGAGACAAAAAAAAAAACAGATTCCTAAAGAACACATCCTTTGAACAAGGAGCAGCTTTGCTTTGTGATGACACAGCAAGCTACATCACCCAGAGAAGTTGTTGAGAAGCATTAATTCTTCCACATGGATTAAATGCATTATTTTCCTCAATTCTACAAACAATACCCCAAAATGACAACGTGAAAGAAGTTTGTTTGAAATCTTTGCAAATGTATTCAAAGTATGAACATAAGTATTCACAGCCTTTGCTCAATACTTTGTTGAAGCACCTTTGGCACCAATTACAGCCTCAAGTCTTTTTGTGTATGATACTACAAGCCTGGCACACCTATTTTTGGGCAGTTTTTCCTATTCTTCCTCTCAAGCTCCTTAAGGTTGGATGGGGAGCATTGGTGCACAGCCATTTTCAGATCTCTCCAGAGATGTTCAATCGGGTTCAAGTCCGGGCTCTGGCTGGGCCACTCCAGGACATTCACAGAGTTGTCCCCGTAGCCACTCCTTTGTTATCTTGGCTGTGTGCTTGGGGTCATTGTAGTGTTGGAAGATGAACCTTCACCTCTGAGGTCCAGAGCAGGTTTTCATTAAGGATGTCTCTGTACATTGCTGCATTCATCTTTCCCTCGATCCTGACTAGTCTCCCAGTTCCAGCCACTGAAAAACATCCCCACAGCATGATGCTGCCACCATCATGCTTCACTGTAGGGAGGGTATTGGCCAGGTGATGAGCGGTGCCTGGTTTCCTCCAGACATGGCGCTTGCCATTCAGGCCAAAGAGTTCAATCTTTTTTTCATCAGACCAGAGAATTTTGTTTCTCATGGTCTGTGAGTCCTTCAGGTGCCTTTTGGCAAACTCCAGGCAGCTGTCATGTGCCTTTTACAGAGGAGTGGCTTCCCTCTGGCAACTCTACCATACAGGCCTTCTTCTGGAAGTTTCTCCTCTCTCCACAGAGAAATGCTGGAGCTCTGTCAGAGTGACCATCAGGTTCTTGGTCACCTCCCTGACTAAGGCCCTTCTCCCCCGATCGCTCAGTTTGTCCGGGCGGCCAGCTTTAGGAAGAGTCCTGGTGGTTCCAAACTTCTTCCATTTACGGATGGAGGCCACTGTGCTCATTGGGAACTTCAATGCTGCAGAAACGTTGCTGTACCCTTCCCCAGATCTGTGCCTCGTTACAATCCTGTCTCAGAGGTCTACAGACAATTCCTTGGACTTTATGGCTTGGTTTGTGCTCGGACATGCACCGTTAACTGTGGGACCTTATATAGACAGGTGTGTGCCTTTCCAAATCATGTCCAATCAACTGAATTTAGCACAGGTGGACTCCAATCAAGTTGTAGAAACATCTAAAGGATGATCAGTGGAAACAGGATGCACCTGAGCTCAATTTTGAGTGTCATGGCAAAGGCTGTGAATACTTATGTACATGTGATTTTTTTTTTTTTCATTTTTATATTTGTAATAAATTTGCAAAGATTTCAAACAAACTTCTTTCACGTTGTCATTATGGGGTACTGTTTGCAGAATTTTGAGGTAAATAAATAATTTAATCCATTTAGGAATAAGGCTGTAACATAACAAAATGTGGGAAAAGTGAAGCGCTGTGAATACTTTCACTGTATGTATGTATGTATGTATGTGTATATATATATATATATATATATTAGTATTTGAGTGGTAATCAAGACTGTGCCACAAATGCAGTCAATTGAGCTTAAATTGTATTTAACCCTGAATATTCCTTTAATAGATAAAATAATACAGTTTTACAAACATCTGTACTTCAATCAAATATCATAGACAACTCAGTCCTGACAACAAGATTTATTCACCAGGTATTTTTGGTCAAAAACATCTCATTGCTTTTACCTTTCAAATTTCTCCCGAGACAATAACTAAACAGATCTGAACCATACAATAAGGAAATATAGCAATCTTCACATGGTATATACACAAAATTAAAATTAAGAAAAAACAATTATAAGATTACAAATCATCTCTGTACAGAACGTGAGAGAGAGAGAGTGCATGCACCAGAACGGAGTGATTCTAAAAGACGTTGTTGCAATAAATAAATACTGAAAACTCACACAGTAAGACATTCCTCAGTCATCTGAACCAGCCAGACAACATACAAATAAAAAAACCACAAAATAAAGACTTACAGTTCTTGCCCAGTACTTTGAGCTTGAGCAGAGCACAGCAAATGGACAACTATGTGTTAAATTTACAAATTACTTTAACTTCATTTACTGCAGACTTATATTAACATAATCATAGAAAGATTTAGCTTCAAAATGAAAATAGTTAATGTGAGACACACACTGGGTAGAACACACACATGATGTACTTAAGACAATAACAAAATAAGAATAAATGTGACTTTCATCAGATTTAGTTAAAACATGAGGTCATGTTATAACAACATAAAAACAAAGTATTTGAATACCATGATTACAATAACTGTTAAGATGAATAATAAGACATGTGCCTGAGCAAATTATATTAAATTCAGGACATTTTTGCAACAGCCAAGCTCATCTAAAAGGTGAAGTGTGTAATTTCAGCGCCAATTTAATCACCAAATGGAATTGTCAGACTGGTCGAGATGCTTAAAAAAAAGAGCAATGACTTGATAGCACCACAGAGCCATAGTATTTACACTTTTCAGGGAAATCAACCTACGAATGGCTTGTGTCTGCATACTAATCTGGGAAAAGTGAAAGTATTTTAACTAGGGTAGGGTAAAAATATACTGTAGATATTATGATCCATCTCAACATCGATTCTTAAATCCCAAGATCGATCATTCACTCTATGTGGCAACCCTCTATAATGTAAGAAATTAACTCACATGTGCAAACATTCAAATTCTAATTACACATGGATGCGCAAAAGAAATGATGCACGTCTTCTCTCGTTATATGCGCTTACTGGCTGACGCCGCTAGTCTTAAAGAGACAGTACAGATTAAGCATGTGTTCTACATATCAATATAAATACTTGTAAACAGCCCAAATTATGCAAGTAAACAATAAACATTTTACAAAAATATACATGCAACATAAAATATTATATTTCAATATATTAACTGATGGAATAGATTTAATTTGAAAAAAAATTCCAAAGCTAAAATGTGACCAATTTTATACATAATTATAAAATATAATTGGTAAAATTATTATTTTCAAATTGTACCTAAAAAGGGTTGCCTAGAAGGTTCCTTTATGAAGAAGAAGAAGAATCCTTTATTGTGGTCACACATTATACACACAGTTTTTTTGCATATATACAGTGAAATTTATTAGTTTTCACATATCCCAGCTAAGCTGGGGTCAGAGTGCAGGGTCAGCCATGATACGGCGCCCCTGTCATTAAGAGCATTAGCTGAGAGTCAATTTCTTTTATATGTAAGCAAAATGGACATTGTAAATTAAATGTACCCATCGAATTGAATTGAGATTGGAATCGAAAGCTTGTGAATTGGAATCGAATCTAAAAAGCTGTATTAACACAAAGCTCTAATTTAGAGCAAAATAAAAAATTCTCCCCTTTTTCTCCCCAATTTAATGCACTCCAAGTCCTTGAGTGTAGGGACTCACCTCAAACTAGGTGACGAAGGACGAATCTCAGGTGCATCAGTGTCGGAGACCGTCAATCCGTGCATTTTATCCCGTGGCTTGTCGAGCGCGTTACCGCAGAGACTTAGCGCGTATGGAGGCTTCACGCTATTCTCTGCGGCATCCACGCATAACTCACCACGTGCCCCACTGAGAGCGAGAACCACATTATAGCGACCACGAAGAGGTTACCCCATGTGACTCTACCCTCCCTAGCAACCGGGCCAATTGGTTGCTTAGGAAGCCTGACTGGAGTCATTCAGCACGCCCTGGATTCGAACATGTGACTCCAGGTGTGGTAGTCAACGTTTTTACTTGCTAAGCTACCCAGGCCCCTCTAATTTTAACATTAAAAAAAATTACACACTTCACATTTAAAGACTTTCCATCTACTATATAATGACTTCTCTATATACATATATTGCTTTCCTGTCCCTTTAACATATTTCCATAAAACCATCCAAGCCCGCCACAGGAGAATGCTACGTCCAGGCTACAGATGTTTACATCCATCATTCTGTCTTTAGTGCGGTAGTCATTGGCTAAGTTCGGAATAGCAGACTACTCTTCTTAAATTCTGCAGTATATAGTATGAATATTGTGCAAATTGTCTGTATGCATAGAATACCCTGAATGACATACTGTATCTGCAATTTTTTAACATTTTTAACAAATTAATTTGTAATTTTATTAAATATAAATGGAATAAACTGTTTTTTTTTTTTAATAAATCTCACTGAAGGAAACGTGACAAAAACGTAGCATATTTCTGTCTGAAACATTTCACTTAGTATTTAAAAAAAATAGTATAAAGTGTGTATACTATGCAGCATTTCTTAAAAAGTGGAATAGTATTCCATTCCGAACACAGCCAATCCCTATATGTATGAATAAAAAGACACAATTCTATCAACCCTATATAAATATTTTTGATTTAAGACTTTAAAAACGAAGTCTCTTTTTATGAGGTTCAGTTGATGGCAGTAAACAGTGGGCTACTTGAGTGAAAAACTGGCCAAGTGGTTTCCCAAGTCTTCACAGGGATAGATATCCCCTTTTTTAAGTCTCAGCATCAAATATATTGTACCATTTTGTTGTCAGCCACTATACATTCACGTTACTTCAGAGATCATGGAGGCAACTGGCAAGAGCCGGTCCTTCTCAAACTTCCCTTTGTTGTCCTGCTATGAGCTCGGGGACAGCCAGTGTTTGAGTTCTTCCATGACTCGCTGCACCTGGCTGATGTAAAAGTCCATGTTATGGGAGAAGTCTGTGCACACGCTGGATTGGGCATCTCCAAAAGTGCAGTAGAGTGCAGTTCCGCCCAAACTGATCACCACAGTAGCCAAGCACAACAAGAGGAGCAGCAGCCAAGAGTCTCCACCCACCTCATCTGCATATCGGGTAAGAATACATCATTACTACAGAATCAGAATATGGTCAGTGTGAACTCTGCAATAATTACATAAGTTGATGACATCAATATTGGGTTCTGGTCCTGCTCCTTACCATGGTCCAGTCCTTCTTCAGGCTCTTGGAAACGGACCTTTCGTTTTGAGATGGGCTTAGAGACAGCAGGGGTGGGACTGTTGGCTCCATCCAGAGATGCCCTTCTCTTTAAGATAGACACAAGGCCTGCAGCTGGAGTGGTCTGAAGGGAAAAGGGTAGGCAATATTGAGCAAAAACAGTGATTTGTCGTCACAGCTTTGCTTGCTACATCAAAGAAAACTGCTTTCACAGGATCACAGTTGATTTGATAAAAGCCATGAACCAGAAGGTTAAAAAAAAAGAAAAAATGTATGTGTATCAGTGCCTTCCTGAGCAAATGTCCCAGAGTTTCCGCTAAGAAATTTTGGTGCTGGCCAACGTGACAATTTTGCAGACAAATATGGTCATCTCAATTCTGTTTATTTGCTCGGAGGACTATGCATAATAATGTGATTTAGGCTAATAATGACACAATCAATTCAAAATTAACTAACGTTTGTTCATTATCACTGCTTTTTCATTCATTCATTCATTTAAAAAAAAAAAGTCAGTCATTTCTGCCTTGGCAAAAAATAAAGTCACATACGCTAATATTTCGTTGGACCGCCTTTAGCTTTGAATTAGCATTGTTTCGACAAACTAATTCAATGTCGCAACATTTATTTACATTTAGAAGTGCATTAATTTTTGGGCAAAATCTTGTATTGACGACGGGAGAGTCGAATAACTCTGTAAAGTCTTCTCCAGCACATCCCAAAGACTTTCAATGGGGTTAAGGTCAGGAGTTCGTGGTGGCAAATTCATGTGTGAAAATGATTCCTCATGCTCCCTGAACCACTCTTTCACAATTTGAGCCTGATGAATCTTGGCATTGTCGTTCTGGAATATGCACGTGCTGTCAGGAAAGAAAAATCCATTGATGGGATAACCTGGTCATTCAGTACATTCAGGTGATCAGCTGACTTCATTTTATTTCCGCAGAACGTTGCTGAGCCTAGACCTGACCAACTGAAGCAACCCCAGATAGTAACACTGCCTCCAGAGGCTTGTACAGTGGGCACTATGTATGATGGGTGCATCTCTTCATACGCTTCCCTTCTTACCCTGATGTTCCTATTGCTTTGGAATAGGGTAAATCTGGACTCATCAGACCACATGACTATTTCCATTCCTCCACTTTATGCTCCCTAACAAATTGAATTCATTTTCTCCTATTAGCCTCACTAACAAGTGTCTTTCTTGTGGCCACACAGCTGTTTAGTCCCAAGTTCCTGTTGCATTGTGTGTGTGTGTGTGGAAATGCTCATATTTTCACTATTAATCATAGCAGTGAGTTGCACTGTCGATATTTTACGATGTGACTTCAAGTGTTTTAGTGATCTCCAATTTTCCGACCACGTTTCTTACGCAAAGCTGAAGGTTCACCGCTATCCGTCCAGGTTTTAATAATGAGTTGGACATTTCTTAACCCAATTCCAGTGACTTCAGCAATCTTCCTAGTTGTTTTCTTTGCTTGATGCATCCAATAATTTGCCTCATTCTGAAACACAGTAACATCTTTTCCACAACCAAAGGTTACATCTTACGACATGGTGGTTTAAGAAATGAGAAACTACACGCTGCATCAGTAAACATATTAATCACTGCAATAATGATCCAAGGCTCTTCAGTATCTGCTTATTTAAACCCAAATGGCAAAATTGTTTGGGCCAGGCAGTGTAATTTATAACTTATGTTTGCATTTTTTCCTGATTTCTGTCACTTTGACTAAAAATGCTCCAATAAATGAGTTGAAAAAAACATGAATGCAAATGTTTGTCATTAAAATGAATACATATGCAAGACCAAATTTAATACATCTTTATTATCTTGAATAAGTATGATTAATAATGTATGCTTACATTTTACAACAAAGAGCTGGAATCCATTTGCCAAACAGTTTATCTGAATTGGGTTAATCCCACCTCATAAATAATGCAAATGTAAATGAAAGTATTGGAGACGGTCAGGAAAGAGGAGTCAGTCAAGTTACATCACAAGCCACAGAGGAATGGACAAGGTCACTAAGAGGTCAAATTACTAAAGAACAATGAGAATTGAGGAGTGGACATTCAACTGAGTCAACAGCTACTCTCTGAGCCAATCAATACTGCATCTCATGAATAAATCTGAATATTAATGGCATGTGTGCCGCCTCATTAGATTAAGGCGGAATAAATGGCCAAATTACATTAAAGGCCATTTATTACGATCACTGCATAATTTTAAAAGCTTAAAAAGGTACTGTACTCTTTCAACATCATAGTCAATATTACATGTACAAAATGAAATGCATATATGATTCTTAATTTTTGTTCTTGTCTTCTTATTTATGATCTTAAGAGTCCCAGATACATTAAATACACTGACATCATCCCGACTGATGGTGTGAGGTTATGGAATATACCTTTAAACTGCAACAAAATTTTGATCACTAAAATTACTCTTTGTACAAAAAAATCAAACGCATTAAACAACGGAGAGAAATAAAAGTTACTGGTAGATACAGCAGGTATCTGCATTTTAATTGAGGGAAGAATTTGTTTTAGTTTGTGTTATGCTCTTAAGTAGGATTCATTTTAGGTCAACTACAATCCTCATATTAACAAAAAACAAAAGAACAACATTTTAGTGGGAACTCAATTCATGCAACATGGGAGAGCTTTCATGTTTGGCAAGGTCAGTCTGATGCAAAACAAATTCTTCAAACACTGCAATTACAGTATATTTTTATCACAGTACTCTATTTTTCCCATAACAGCTCAGTTTAATTCAAAAGCCCAAGACTAAACTAATTATATATATATATATTTTCATAGCACACGGTTAACAAAGCCTTGAAAACAACCCTCCAAATAATGACCCAATTCAATGAGTTTACTAGAACAGACCTGGTTTTTAAAAACCAAGCAATAAATGTATCCTCCTAACTTAATTTCATATGGGGATCATAAATACCAACATGTTCCCAAAAAAACACCAAGAGCAAGATAGTCCACTTACTAATCTATGCTTTACTAGACTAAGCATAACAACATCTTAACAAAGGGGAAAAATAGAAAGAGAGAGGGAGAGGTAATCAAGCAACACCACTTACAGTATATAAACAAACACTTGTGCAATTAGATGTCAAAACTAACCACAGTGTGTTGAGCCAATTGTGAAGAGGGCCATTACAAGCACCCAAATATAACAGCAGTGAAGTGTTTTCAGCCCAAGTGCTGCATCATGATACTTGGAATTAAAGATGGAATGAAATGGACAGCAATCAGATCTGATGAGATCCAATTAAATGCCAAGTGGATGAGCCCCCAAATCCATATTAAAACCAATATCAAACATTTTGTCAGTTTGAAATTATTGGCATAATAATTATTTCTGATAACAGCAGTCTTCAGGGTGCACATATTTTTTTTTTCAAATATGTTTTGAGTGAAACTTATATTTACTCAAGTTTTATGTAAAATAAATATTTTAGCAATTTTGTATATGTCTCATTTGATTTCATTGGCCATCCATATACTGTATATGTACATTAGCACTATATCGGCCATCAGCCACCCTACTCTCTAGAAACTGCCATTAGCACTGAAAAAACAAACAAACATATTGGTTGTCCACATAACTTCATCAGTTTAATACATCCTTATTGACTCATTGTTGTGCTAAGTTTAGCATGACAACTTGTCAGTTCTTCAGTAAAAGAAGCTCATTGGTCACTTGATGAGACCCCAAGAGCCCGGCCCATCGACAGAACAATTTTTTCTAACAAGTTTGATATATTTTTCCAGTTGTCAGAGCCATAACCTTAACAAAAAACGACTTCAGCTGTAGGGCAAACTTGGAACTTCTAAACTGTTCTATTAAGATGGAAATGGAGATGAAATACGGTATGCATGTTTATTTGTTTATTGCATGGTGTCAATGAAAGTGATTTCACAATATGATATGCTCTAATTTCTTATCAGATTCCAAGGCGGCTTTCCCTGGTAGTGCTGACTGTGTCCTCTGGACAGTTTATTTATGGATGAATTATTCAAAATGTGTCTAATGTTATAAAACACAACTTTTAACTTTTTGTTTTCATGGTCAGAACAGGAAAAAAAAAGAAACAGCTATTTGATTTTTTTCATGGGCTCTCATATCTTCCATCTATTTTGTAAGCTGTGGACCTCTCACAAACAAATCTTTATGACTTGTCACTGAAGGACCTTTGATGCTAATTATGGAGACATCTCTGGTGTTTGTGATGTTGAACACTCATGGTGTTAGTTAGTTGACAATCACAGTGACAACAGAACTGTTCTACATCAGAAAATCTAACGGTTACACCCCTTATGTTTAAAATAATTACTAAAAGAGATAGTTGACCCAAAAATAAAAACAATAATTATACTCACTCTCATGCCATCCCAGATCTCTATGACTTTCTTTATTATACAGAACACAAAATAAGCTTTTTAGAAGAAAATCTCAGCTCTGTTGATCCAAACAATTCAAGTGAAGCTCAAAAAGACAGCAAAAATGTAATCCATATGACTCTCTTTGTCTTCATAAAAATTAAGAGAGTGTGGCCCTCGAGGGTATAGAGGTGCTAGAGTCTTTGAGATGGAGACCCCAAATTTGGGTCAGTTATTGTTGAGAGTGTCCTCTATTACTGTGCCAAATTTCATTACTTTCCTATGGTTCTATGGGTTGCCATAGACTTCAATTGCAGAAGAAGAAGCCGAAAAATAATAATAAGAACACCATTGAATACAATAGGCACTTACAGTGCTTGGCCCCTAAAAAAGGGACACATCTGATAAACATGTAAAAGTCAATTTTAGTTAAAAATGGTAGTTAAAACCATTTTAACTACACTAAAATCTGATGATCAAAACCAGAGGTCAAAATCCACCTGACACTAATAAACACCTTGAGTAACATGTTGCATGATAGTTGACTCATAAAAGAACACTTGAGATTAGACTGAACAATTTCTCAAATCAAGTCCCCCCCAACACCCCCCCAAGGAATGACACATCACATGTTTGGGAACAGAGCACAGTAGTGTTTAGGACACAGGTTATGATCTCCATGAAAGCCTGTATTGTGCTAGTACAGATCAGTGGTCCAGAATTCATTGTCGCTTGTCTCATTGAGGGTGGACGTTTCATTATGACATCACAGAAGGCTGTCTGTTACAATCATTCAGCTCTGACATTCAGAGGAAAGGTCACTCCTCGGGTCAACCGGCTTTCTGAATCAGAGCTTAAATTCCGACATCTATTATTTATGTTCTTATCAGACGCCTACTTACCAAAGCAACTTACAAGAAAGTGAAAGTGGTAATTTCCAAGCCGGATAGCTGAGACTAAACACCACATGCTGAGCTTTAAAAAGCTAAGAACATCAACCAGCAATCCATAATGATTGTGCACTGATCTTCTAGATGAGGATGCCACAGACAGGTCCCTACTGATGAGTTTAAGGATAGATCTGGGTACAGTGATAGTTAAGTTCTATCAACAGCATCTGTTGATTAACACAGAGCACGTTTACATACACTTTCTTACACAGATTATGCTTAATATGGTGACAATGCATGCGCAATAAACAGTGTTCCTTTATCGGCGTAAAGGCCATAAAAGGCTAACAAATAACCCAATCGTCATGGGTAAATTTTTGCCCATTACGGTGTTCTTATCGGCTCATCCAATGTGCGCACGTGTTGAGAGCACACCTCTTCACGGTTTGACATCAGAAGTAGAGAACAGCGCGATTTCAAATGTCATGTAAACACGGATTTCTTGCCTAGTCAGATTAAGTAAGCTAATTATAGAGAGTAAACAGCATATTGGTGTGCATGTAAACAGGCTCAGTAATCATTTTTAACATCACTCAGTATAACAAACCAAGATCGTATTTACAGTAATGCACTTGAGAGCACCAGATTGTTTAAAAGCATTGTTCTGTACATAAATGTGTGTTTGTTTGAATTGTGAACTAGTTGGATACAAAAACTTCAGTTAAGTGTTACCGATGTATTTCTCGTGAGTTTTGCTTTCTATATGTAAAGTCTCTTTCTGGTAACATGCACATTGCCTGAGATTGTAAATGGGTTTAACGACAATACATGGTCATGACAAGAGTTGAAAAATATGATTATAACTAAACTGTGCACAGACAAGTTTAGTAATTCATATCACCTTAGTCTCATGTTAAAACTTGAGGCTATACAGTGCATTTTACATTTAACTGAATCACTGTAAATGTGATTTTTACTTGTTTTAACAGAATGAGGGAGGAGTTGAAATTATTATCTGAAGTATTCTGCATGTCATGGATGTTGTCAACAGAGCACTGGTCTGGAACACTCCATGTCAGGGACTGCAGTGCAGCTGTTAAGATGATGGGGTTTCCTATTCAAGGTGAAATCAATATGATATAATTTCCCATCAGAGCATCCAGACAGACAGGAACTTCTAAATCTTCTTTGTTATGGATTCAGAAATGATGTAGAAAAAACAAACTACTTTAAAAGTGAAATGTGTATTTTTTTTCCAATGTTAAGATACTTCCTCCCATCTCAGATTTATAAACAGAGAATATGGCTGGGCGATATGGTTACAAAACAATATATCTCTATATCTCTCAGCCTATTATGTTATTTATTTGCTCTGAAATGCCATAAAAGTGATTTTATGGAACCATTACTTCAACCAAAGTAGTCAATTCAAAATGTTTAATGAATGAAATATAAATCTAGTAAAAACAATAAAGGCATCCTTTCTGCAATATTTCAAAATAGTTTATAATAACAATTTATTATAATTTATTTGCACCAAAGAATCGTTTACCTACATATATTTTTACTACAATAATGGAGTGGTGGTGGCGTAGTGGGCTAATCGTTAGTTCGATCCCCACAGCCACCACCATTGTGTCCTTGAGCAAGGCACTTAACTCCAGGTTGCTCCGGGGGGTTTGTCCCTGTAATAAGTGCACTGTAAGTCGCTTTGGATAAAAGCATCTGCCAAATGCATAAATGTAAATGTAAATCATTCTATTCTATTATAAATATTACATTATTAATAATATTAACATTGTGGGACCCAGTTTATTATTATCATATTTTACTGACTTATTATTTTAAGGATTGGATTTGTTTTATACAGTAATAATACATTTCTGTTGTATTTACTTCACCTTCACCTGGTAGTAGCGTCAATATTCGATGTATAAAAACGCTGTTTTTCAAAATTACATAATTTTCAGTTACATCATTTTGGGGGCTGAACTATCTGTTTGTCCAAAATACATGACGGGTAACCAGTTTGAAAAACGTTTTTTTGCAACTCTGTTTGGAGACACTAGTGGCAAAGAAAATATAGACTTCTCTGCCATAATTGCATGATACTAATAATATATGAAGAATATTAAGTGCTAAGAGTCCGGAAAAGCTCAGAAAAGCATTCAAAAGCCTATTTATAAGGGATTTTAAATCTCGATTCTGATTTGCAAATCAAGCCTAATCACAAAATCATGCCAAAAACAACATTCTAAATAAGCCTCTTTGTAATATGAACTCAATCAAAATGACATGTTAAACTGACATCATAACTCACCTCCTCCACCTTTATGCGCTTGGCCATGTCATCCAGCGTGGGTACAGTCGTGATGTCCAACGTCTCAACCCCGTGTCCATTCTCTTCCGGATCCAACTCAGGATTATTCTCATGAACGTCCTGTTGATCCAGCTTCAGAACCTCCTCAACTACCTCCTCTTTCTCCTCAGTGTGTGTCTCCACCACATGCTGCCCTGTATCCACAGTGTCCCCCATCACCGGTCCAGAGCCGACGGTGTCCATTTGAGGCTCAGATGGTAGATGCGCAGGCTCCAATGATGCATCCTGGTGGGAATCCACCAAACTCACTCTCTCCTCTCCTTCTTTTGCATCCTCACAGGCTGGAGAAAAAGAGCTGTCCGTCACTGCTAAGGAGGAGGAAGTAGGTGTGGCTGAGAAGGGGGAGGGGTCATGCTGCTGTTTGCTCTGCTGGGGTGGTGGGGTGGTGCTGCAATGATCATCAGGCTGGGTGAGTGTGTCATTTGTACTGTGTTCCTCCATAACCGTCCCTGTTTTAAATGGAGAGAGAGAAATATGGGGCTGTTTTTATAAAACTATTATAAATACATTCTTGTCGAATGCTATGTTTGGAATGGAATACTCTATAGTATATAATGTATACTACCTGCTATTTGTCAAAGAGCAAATTAAACAATTTCAAACAGTAATATGCATTCTCAGCATGACCTCACTATGTTGCATGTTTCCACAAGGAGAGTTCAGTTATTTTGCAAATAAATGATTATGTTGTATTATTGATCACATTTTGCATTTAAATTACTTTAACTTTTGCAACCCGTTTAACTTCTGTAATGTGACATATGTTAGAGTGAAACTGAATATTCAACAACAACAAAGTGTTGGATGGGACTTGATTTTATCCATTAGGAACTGATTGGATCATGAAAAGAGGTCTCTCTATGACAGGTGGTTGAAGGAGAGGGGTTGGTCATGTCAGCAGATAAGGAAATTGTTTTTGAGGCTGAGCAAGTTATTGCATTTTGCTAAGAAATTAATGGGTTTTCCATGCATACAAAAAATGTGCATAGTATACAAACTGCAAAAATAGAAATAAAAAGGTAGCATGCTATTCTTAACATATCTGGTGTCTTTTACCCCATCTGCCTTACCTTTCTCCTACTTTGTTTCAATTCAACAACTTCATGAGCATTTAACTATCAACCTCTTTTATACAACAGAACAGATCAATGCCTGGTAAATTAATCACTATTGATATATCACAGCCCTGCTGCCTGAAGCCCTGCCGATTAATAATGTACTCCTCCACTGTTGACTCTATAGTGTGCTCCCTCAGCGGTCATTATTGCATGCTAGGAGCCTTGGTGCTCAGAGACAGGATCTGGGTGATGTCACACGGTCAAGAGTGCTGGTACTATGCCACTTAAAATATACACAGACAACAAGCAGTTCTCTGTCTGATTTACTCTGGCTTTTATTTTCTCCAAAACCATGTTTTTTGTCTTCCTTCAGTTCATGACTAATTCTTCGGAACATCAATCATGCAATGTTTTTCAGAAGGTCCAGTTCCTTTTATTAAGAAGTTGCTTGCGAAACAGATGAACTTAATGTAATCACACCAAAGGTATCATGTCACAACCATTTTCCCCATAAAATTTAAAGGAACAGTTCACCCAAAAATTGGGCTCATAATTTTCTTATGCCATGCCAGATGTGTATGACTTTATATCTTCTGCTGAACACAAAGATTTTCAGACGAATTTCTCAGCTCTGTAGTTCCATACAATGAAAGCTCAAAAAGCACATAAATGCAGCATAAAAGTAATCCATACAACTCCAGTGGTTAAATTCTTGTAATATTTAAGTCCTCCTAAGTGCTCTTCTCTCCAACGAGGAGTTCTTTTGATTTTGATGATTCACATTCTTCGTGCATATCTCCATACTGGGCAGTGGAGAGAATTTAAAGTAAAAAAAAGACTTGAATATTAATCTTTTTCTCACCCATATCTATCATATCATTTCAGAAGACATGGATTAAACCACTGGAGTCATATGGATGGTTTTAATGCTACCTTTAAGTGCTTTTTTGAGCTTCAAAGTTTTGGACCCCGTTTACTTGCATTGAATGGTCCAACAGAGCGGAGATATTCTTCTGAAAATCTTTGTTTGTGTTCAGCAGAAGAAAGAAAGTCATACACATCCCTTTTTAATGTTTGAGGTTTATATTAGTGTGTATTGAAGTTTTTCTGATAGGGTTGGGCCATATTTAGAGCAGAGAAGAGGAAAAAAAAAAAAAAAAACTACTAGATCTATATAAACGTTTGTCATAGTCCAAACCTCATATATCAGGGACCATATTGTAATTAGTCAATATTAGTGATATGATTTAATTATTTGCATTGGTATTGGAGAAAATGCACAGATGTGCAGTTTTATAGTTTAAAATATTTTTGACTGTGACTGATCAATAAGAATGAAGTATTCCAGAAAGCCATGTAATAAAAGGGCTTATTTGGTCCATTTTAAAATATATACTTTTTTCATACCAAGCTTCATATAAAATAAACAGCCATCCATCTTTCATAGCATATTTTCATAGCTTGAATTAGCATGTAAAAATCTAGATTCAGGTTTAAGTGTGTAGTTTTTAGTTGTAAAACAGAAAAAGTATAGATTTATAATGCTGTTCATCACATCAGTTATCACTACTAAAAGGTAAATAGTTGTAATCAGTATTGCGATAAAGAATTTCTATATTGGTACATCCCTACCGAACAAAAGGATTTTTCTTTTTGCAAGATGTGATGCATTGAAATGCATCATACAGTCATAAGCCACAGTTTAATCCAACTTCAAGTACACAGTAATGACGTTTTACAGGGGTCATGATTATTAAGATACTCGTAACACTTTATGACCAAAACTCTACATGAACAAGCAAGCAGATGGAACTCGGCTCATCTCTAAACCGTGGGTCTTACAGGGTAATGCTGCAGTGTTGGCACCACCTACTGGAGTTCAGGCTAAGCAGACAGAGTGGTCAACATACTTCAGAACAGGTGGCTGGGCAGAGGGTGCTGCAAGAGTGAGAAAA
Organism: Xyrauchen texanus; assembly: GCF_025860055.1. Lineage (NCBI taxonomy): Eukaryota > Metazoa > Chordata > Actinopteri > Cypriniformes > Catostomidae > Xyrauchen > Xyrauchen texanus. The sequence goes on from NC_068291.1 coordinate 38,766,765, forward strand.
TGTGTGTGTGGTGCTGCCAGGTCTGGTGTGTAAAAGTGAAACCGGGCCATGGAACTCAATGCGAGTAATATGGTGTTCAGGTAACATAGCCCAGCTCCACATCAGGTGCTCGAGCCAGTGTGAAAGAGAGGATTCATTAATAAGGCATGGTCTGGAGGGACGGCAGGGAACTCTAACTGTGTGCATGTGTGTGTGTGTGTGTGTGTGTGTATATATGTGTGTTAGAAGAAGGGGACAACGGGGTCTGCAGGTTACAATGATTCTCGAAGGGAAACTGCAAAGTTTACATCTTTCAACCCCTCTCTGATCTTTTCTTTTATATTCATTAGCACACATTATGCTAAAGAAAGATTTGTTTCCATATTTCAACCACATATAATAACTTTCTGTACCTCTGCAGCAACCTATTTTCTGCTGATGTAACCAAGGCCATGTGGAAGGGGACAAAGAGTACCAACCGGAGTGGGAAATTAATGAATTCCACCGATATTGACAAAAAAGCCCCCGCAGATAGTTCTTGTTGTTGTGTTAAAAACATCAGATTGGGTTACAAATGCACAAATCACGATCTTCATTTGATTTTTCACCTTCAAAATTGCCCCTGGAAAATCTATTCCAGGTTACAAATATTGCCCCTTACTAGAATATTGCCCCTTAATTTACAATAAGGTTCCATTTGTTAACATTTGTTAATTTCATCATATAGTAACACATTTTTAGCTAACATTAGTTAATGCACTATGAACAATCATGAACTAACAATAAACACAGGGCTGGCCAAATTGATGCCCCAAGCAGAGTTTGTAACTCCCCCTATGGAGTTGGTTCCCTATACAGACTGCGTAGTCTGCTAATAGGGAGCAGCAGTGGTACTAAATAAACAATAGTATTTTTATTAACTAACATTAACAAATATGAATAAATGATGTAAAATATATATTGTAAAGATGATGATTTTTTTCATGATGCCTAATGCCTTAAAATGACTATATCTATGTTAACGAATGGAATCTTGTTGTAAAGGGTTCCGTTAATTTCTGACCCGGTTACCAAGCAATAAAATCATAGCCTTACATGTTTCCATCCAATGAAAACCTGATTATTTCCTGTCAAATATTCAGCTACACTCTGAAATACATCAGATTACAAAAGTCAAATGTGTTGTGAATGCTGTTTTGTATTGTATTTAGGTGAAATGTACCATGTGATAGTCAAATGAGATAACTATCAAGTTTTCCACTATTTGATATTTTTCAAATAAACATGAGACATTCAAATCACATTTTACTTCCATAATGTGATGGAGCCAGACTTGAATGATATACAAATCCTGGCAAAAGTATGATTTAAACAAATGGTTTAAATGATATGCATTTTAATATGCATATCATTTAAGTATGAAATTATTTCAACTAATGCCAAAGAAAATATAGTTGCTTTGCCATTTTTCAAACAGTACTGAGCAACATTATGAACTTTGTTAACTAAAAAAAAAAATTTAGAAGAGAAAGAAATAGTAGAAAAAGTGCATCAAAAAGAACAGCTTGTGTAAAATATTTAATTTGACAGCTGAATGTCAACACAGAACCTTTAAGGGTGTAGCGCTATAAATTTAGTCTATGAATTTGCCCACTTAATGCCATTTCCGAAGCACGTAAGTATAAAGTTGGAGTATCAGCAAATGAATATAGAATAAAGCTAAAGTATCAAGTCCAGGATGATCTGGATTTAACTTGACAGGGATATTGTCCCTGTAGTTCATGGTGTATTTTAAGGGATCTGGCCTGTCATTTGAGAAATAAACTCACCTGAGCTGCATGAAAGCACTTGTGTGTTCAGGTTGTTCTCTCCTCCCTGTTTGTCACTCATCACACTGTTCCTATGCACTTTGGACACGACCTCACACTATGAACACACATATACAACACTGACTTTCGCCCCCTGGTCTTCAAACCATTTTACATACTCAACCACATGCGGTCTCATTTTATCAACATACAACATCACAAAAGCCGTCTTACCTTCTCAATGCTCCGTACAGGTCTGCGAAAAAGACAAGAAAAGTTAGTTGTCAGTTAAAAATCTTCTTAAGGTGCTGCGGTCTCCTTTATTTCCTTCTCGCACTGGGACGACATGCATAAAAGGGACACAAATCTAAGGTCGCTCAGCTCAGTGGGAATCTAATATTAGCACGACACATTTCCCATACTGAAACTCTAGCGCTTGTCTTAAATTGCTGAAAGCACAACAACCGGTCATAAGCTTAAACCATTACTGGAGTCCAAAAAGAGCACAGAAAAGAGACACGGACAGGCTAAATTTAGGAGGGGAAGAGAGAGGCTCAGGTGTGTGTGTGGCTGGGAGGAACGGGACAGAAAGACACCGCTTTTACCCGCATTTAAATTGTTTAGTTGCTCGAAAGGTTAAACATTTACTTGTTCTCCATTTACAGCGCTTCTAAAATATTTTACACAGCTCAATCTCCAAGGGACACCAGATCCAAGATAATCTGAGGGGGGTAAAACATTTAGGAAAAACTTTTGAGAAAGGATTTTTTTTTTTTGTAATATTTTTCCAAAGAAATTTACCATTAAAACCAAACAGTGCTTAGGTAAAATAAAATTATAAAATATATTTAATTGGGTTTTATTTTTAATTATACAAGAACAAAAAAAATAATAATAAATATTTTCTTAAATTTGTTTTTATTTTATTATATACTTTTTTTTATCAGTACTTTTATCATGACAGTATCAATGATAAAAAAATATATATATTATATATATATACACACACACACACACACACACACACACACAATTAAACATTTTAATAAACAATTTTACCACTACAAAACAATTTTACTTAATAAAACAAAACTTATTTTTTAAGTTTATTATTATTTGTAAAGATTATTATTATTATTAATAATAATAGCTTCAATACATTTTTAACATTTAAATTGATTAATATAAAAAAATATGTTTTAAATCAGCATAAATTAAAGGCAGTACAACAAATACTACCATGAAGTACAAATATTTCACAATTTACACAACACATTTTTTCCCCATTACAGTAATGAGAATGCTTATGAAAATTATCATAATGGTCCTTTAAAAAGGCTTAATTTTCTTTAAGCGAAATATAATTTCTTATTTCTATCTTTTGATTAATAGGGTGACATGCTCTTGACAGTTTTTCATAAAGATTCACCCATAAATGTGAATTAAAGCACATTTATTTTATGATTGTTGATATCATCATCAATTGACCTTATTCACAGTAGCACAATCTTTAATATTTGGGATCCCTCACAGCCTTGTTTTCATTCAGTTCAAAAATCAAATATGGTGCTGCTGTGAATAAGGTCAATTGATGATGATGATGATATAAACCATCATAAAATTATTTACTGAACACACTGTACTTTAATTCACATTAGTTGATCTTGTTAATACTAAAACCAGTTATTGACTTCATATCACAGGTTCTAAGCTGTACCATGCATGGATAAAATGGTCTGGACTCCCAGTAATGACTCAGATTTATGTTAAAGTTACTTCCAATAAGGTCGGTCAAGTCACATTTCTTCATCATTGGATCAAAGCATCTCAGCTTCTAGTAATTTCCTCTCTTTAACATTTAATTCATACTACTTCTCAATAGAAAAATGTACGCTGTGTGTGAGTGTTTGACCTGATCTGTGTGGCTGAACTAATGTGGTGTGTGTGTGTGTGTGTGTCCTCACTGCCTGTGCGTTCTGCAGATGTGTCTCAGTTTGTCCAGGTGTTTTGCATCCAGGTCAGTCGCTCTGTCTTCTATGCCATCCTGCCACCGGCCAACCAAACTCAATCTCCTCTCTGATGAGAGATTGGTTAAACAGTGGTTTTAAATGTGCTATAGAGGAAAACCTTTGGGTAAGAACTAACATGAAGCCTGTATAATGCATTACAAAGCTACTCATTCAAAATGGCTTTTATTTCACACTGTAACACATTACATTTATTCTTTTTGCACATCTGGAAAACTTATATTTATGTATAATTCCAAGATCATAAAACTAATTATATAGTGTATTAAAAGGCATTAAGAATACCTTTGTAATGGATTACATATACAGCCTTAAGTGTTATCAAACTTTGGTCTGCGTAAATATTATGTATACAGCAATTTCACAGTAATTTCAGAGTTCTTACCCCACTGTTCCTGTAGGGTGGCGAGGTTGGACAACAGGCGTTCGTGAAAGAGTCTCTCTAGCTGTATAAACCTGACTGCTCTCTCATCTAGAAAAGGCTCAGGTTAAGGACGATCTACAGGAAACAGGAAACCCTATACTGACACTACAGAATGTGTTAGTGAAATATTCTGAGGGTGGCAGTGTTAATGCACTGAATTAAATACAATAAGCTAATAAACTGCTCTATATATCATAAACATAGGAAGCATCCTTGATACTGTTACTATAATAAAACCATTGAGGCATAAAATGGAACAATAGGAGCTATAATGGAACAAGCATCAACATATCACTAAAGACTGTCCAACACATCATTACATTAAGTCCTATATCCAGTATTCCACATAAAGCAAATATTATGTCTCATTAAACAGAATTTGCCCTTAAGTGAATCTGTGATCGAAATCATATTTAAACCAGAATCTTTAAATTCAATGAAAGATTATGAAACACTTGAAAAAGACCCTTGACTGAAAAATATAATATAAACTTCAATGAAAACCCCTTTTAGTAAAAAAACAAAACAAAACAAAAAAGTACAGGACTAAACTAAATTTGTATGGAGGAAACCAGCTCTTGCGAGTATATACCTGAAAAACAGTAACATTAAGGATACAGTCCTCCTCGCGTATAAACGACTCTGCAATCTGTAAAGATAGAAGATTTTACTTAGATATTACGCAATGAAGAACCATTACAGAAGAACATAATTAGGTAATAATTTACAAGAACTCTTACATAACATTAACGAACACTACAAGATTTTTTAGAAGAATATCTCAGCTCTCTAGGTCCATACAATGCAAGTGAATAGTGTCCATAACTTTGAAGCTCCAAAAAGTACATAAAGGCAGCATAAAAGTAATCCATATGACTCCAGTGGTTTAATCCATGTCATCTGAAGCGATCCAATCGGTTTTGGGTGATACAGACCAAAATGTGACTCAGTTTTCTCTATAAATCTTTACATCTGCAGTCCTTGATTTAAAAGTTTGATTACACTCCACCATTTAGCACTCTGCACATGCATCAAGCACTAGGAAGTGAGCTGGAAATCATGATTGTGTCTAGAAACTGCAATGGCGAGATGCACAGGGAAAAAGGTGTTCAGTTTTGGTCAGTTATTGCCCTAAACCAATTGGATTGCTTCAGAAGACATGGATTAAACCAAGGGAGTTTTATGGATTAATTTTATGCTCCCTTTATGTGCTTTTTGGAGCTTCAAAATGTTGGTCACCATTCACATGCATTGTATGGACCTGCAGAAAATCTTTGTTTGTGTTAAGCAGAAGAAAATGTCATACATATCTGGGTTGGGATGAGGGTGAGTAAATGAGAGATTTTCATTTATGGGTGAACTATCCCTTTAAGTGGTGTAAATATACTGTTAATTGTTAGTTCACGTTAACTAATGTAGTTAACTACGGTTAACAAATGCAACCTTATTGTGAAGTGTTACCAACATTATTATATTACAAAATGCTAAAAAGATTAATGGCCATTTAAATAGTTAGAAATGTCATTAAACTTTGTCTTTAAATCAGCACCAATTATCCTAGGTACTCCTGGACACATTTTTTCTTGGGTTGTTGGTAGATAGGATGACCCAAGCTTCTTGGAGAATTCGTCACAGTTCTTCTATCTATTTCGGCTGTCTCAGTTGCTTCTGTCTCTTTACGTAATCTCAGACTGACACAATGTTCAGTGGGGGGCTTTGAGGGGGCGATGCCATCTGTTGCAGGGCTCCCTGTTCTTCTATTCTAATCTTTTCTATTCGCAAAAGTAATATTTGGAGTCTAACATTTATATTTCCTATTGACACACTAAAGCTGAATATATAAATAACCATCTTAAGACAAATGCTTTTCTGTAACATCATATGTACATAAATACAGTATCAAAGTTTAATGACGTTTAATTCAATTAATTAAATGAATTCATATATGAAGTTTAATTTTAGTTTAATTCTAAAAATCTTAATTTGTGTTCAGCAGAAGAAAGTCAGTATATTATTTTCATATTCATATTTGCATGTACATGAACTACTGATCTCTTAAGCATCATTTATAAAGTATATACCGTAAGTTATTACAAAACATTATCCATAATTATACAAATTTACTATCACACCTAAAACATGCTGTATATGCTCTTTAATTTTAAAAATGTGTTTTTACCACGTTTGTACCAGAAAAACAAGTTCTCCTCAGACAGCATTTTTTCTACATCGCCTGCCTGTGATAAATACACAAATGTTATCCAAGGTGCCAAAAGCGAAGACTCCGTTCCATTGAGTAAAACTCCTGAAATCAGCTCACTGCTGACATCTTTTACATTAAAGTCCAGGCAGTGTGAAAATTACTACAACACATATTCCTCCTGAACACATCAACTCAGAACAACAAGAGATGTCTCACTGAGTAGGCAGCAGTAAAACCTAGTGACCTTTCTTACTTCACAGTCTTTCCATCTGCATAAATGTCTTTTTCTCCCTCTTGTCAACACTAAAAGATCTACAGTACACACACCTGTGTCAGGTACTAACTTCACTTTAAAGGAGTAACTTTCTAAATGTTTGTATCATTGTTTTCCCTGAGGTCCATTTATAATGTTAGACATTTCACCTTATTAAACCATATGTTTCTGCCACTGTACCTTTATGTCTTCTATAAGAAAACAATCTCCGTTATGATTGGCTAATTTCTTGCAATGAGAAAACTACTGTCATAGCTACTCAACTATCGTTTGAGTTACTGAACACTGAAAAGCCATTTAAACGTGTTCCATAAACATTTGCTTATGTCTGACGTCAATATCAATATCATATAATGAAGGTTTCTGAATAAACTCGTGGGAGTTTCATACCTGGTGGAGATACTGTGGCAGAAGTGGATGGTCTCCCTGCTCCCCCAACTCCTGAAGAGAAACAGCAAGAGAGCGACTGAAGCCCTGGGGCAAACCAGCATCACTGCAAGGGGGCCCTTCAGGGCTGACAAGGCCCTCTGACACTGAAAATACAAATAACAAAAAAATGTTTGTACTCACTCTAAAATATGATTGGATGAGCACATTTAAAGCCATTTAACATGCACACACATGGATCAACATGGGGATAGTGTTCGACCGCTTCCAGGTCAACACATTAAGAATTTCACATGTCCTGCATGGGGTCATAATGTAGAATCTGTTTGAATAAGAAATGACACGTAAAAACTAGCTATTTTGTTTGTTTAGTCATGACTTACTTTATTCTGCTGAACACAAACAAAAATGTTTAGAAGAATATCTCAACTATGTAGATCCATACAACGCAAGTCAACAGGGTCCAAATCTTTAAAAGGCAGCATAAAAGTAATCCATATGACTCCAGTGGTTAAATCCATGTCTTCAGAAGCAATTATGATAGGTGTGGGTGAGAAATAGATCAACAATTAAGTCATAAATGTCAAAATTTTACTATAAATTTTGCTCCCTGCCCAGTATGTGGCATATGCATGAAGAATGCAATGCGCCAAAAATAATGAAGAAAAACTCTTAGGAGAGAAGAGGGCTTAGGAGGGCTGTTAGGAAGTAGATAATTTATAGTAAAAAAGGACTTAAATATTGATCTGTTTCTCCCCCATACCTATCATATCGCTTCCAAAGACATGGTTTAACCACTGGAGTCATATGGATTACTTTTATGCTACATTTATGTGCATTTTGAGCTTCAAAGTTTTGCATTGTTGACTCGCATTGTATGGGCCTACAGAGCAGAGAAATTATTCTAAAAATGTTCATTTGTGTTCAGAAGAAGAAACAAATGCAAACACATCTGTGTGGCATGAGTTAATGATCTGAGCGTTTATCAATTTCAATAATAACTATACTGTATACCATGCTAATCATATGTGGTTTCTAAGTTGTTTTTCAGACTGTGGTCTGGAAGGAGTCCCTATTTTTTAAGTGTGATGGTGTCTGTTACCTGTTGGACTGGGACTGGGTGTTGGCGAATCTCGAATTTGTCCATCCAGCTCTGGAGAGTATGCGCCACTGTTACTATCCACTTCTTCCTCCTCCTCCTCCTCTTCTTCTTCATCCTCCACCTTGGAGCGGTCATAATCTTCATTGTCACCATTATTATTGTTATCCTGTTGGAAGGGCCCCTGTTCCACCTCGTCCACCTCCTCAACCAGCCGGTTCTGGTTCTCGTCTGGGCTGCGGCTAGACTCGGAGTCGTTTAGGAGGTCTTGGTCGATTACTCCTCCCCGCCTCACTGGGCCATCGCTCTGCCACTGTCCATCATCCATGAGGCCCAGATGACCGATAGCATGAAGATGCACTCAAACCCCTGCAGGCCACTCAATTGTGCTTCTGCCTGGTCGCTGGAGAGGTAATGAGAGGGTAATGACACTATTATGGTCACGAACCATTTTGAAAACAAAGTAGGTTGCTGCTGGCATTTAAGAACACTGACTCATAGTTTACCATTAATTCCACTTTATGTTGGTTGAGAGCACTACATGAATGAAAACACTTGTCAGTGATTTTGAATTGCATTTGTTTCTAGCTGCATAAAAATGTATTGCAAATGCTTTTGTTCAGCTAAACAAGTTTAGCATCATTCACATTATATCATTATCAGTAGTCTTTCAGAAGGAACTGGAAAAAAATAATATATATATTCAATATGCATCTCATTATTTTGATATTTGCTTTGAAATGGCTTTAAAAGCCTATTTTTTTTTAATCACAGTCGTCATCATTTTGATCAAACAGTCATTGTAGCTAATTAGATTTAAATGCTTAGTGCTAGGAGTAAAATATAGTAAAAATCAAGTTCTTGTTCACTGTTTTTACTTAAAGAATACAAGAAAAAATTTAACTTAATGATTTCCAATCATATGCACCAGTATAAAAATATGGTCATAAACAACAATATTTACCTATTTATTTCTTCTCATAAAAAAAAGAAATGATAAAAATGAACAAATCCAGTTTTATATGTGTTAAAGTGTCTATTTTGTAAATCAGGGGAACCATCATTTTTACCAAACAGCCATTGCAGCCAATAAGATTTTAAAACATTCAGCCCAATGCTTGAAATCTAGTTTTTTTACTAAATAAATGCAAGAGAGAATTTTAATTAATATGCAATATATAGAGCAATAAATAAAAATATTTACCTCCTTTCATCTTTTCCTAATTTTCTATTAAAATAAGTTTAAAACATGAAAAACGCCATGCCGAGACCCCCGTCACAATTTTTCAGTGTTGATGCAAAAGAATACTTGATTCAGAGTTTTAAATTGATTAAATAAAATGAATCACACTTGATCTCACTTACAAAAACAAACATGTGCACAATAATGAACTGATCAGGCTCTGCAAAACACATACAAATGTGGGAAATGACTAAACAGTATAAACTCTACAAGCAAAACAAAAGAAAATGCTGATAAATTAATAACATGCTATTCTAATGTTTTAAAGAAAACAAATTAAAAAGTTACATATATAAATGCATACGTACAAGCATCAACCTACTCTTCTCTGTCCCTTAGCTTGGTGTAATAAACTGAAATATGAACTGCTCTTTGAAAAAGAAAGAAATTCCCTAGTTTCATCTATATTTTCACCGCTCTCTCTTTTTCTCAGTCTCTCACTGATTGCTTCGTTTCCGTGAATAGTGAATTCACACCATGGAGATTTTCCACAATGTCCCTGTTGGGTTGTTACTGAAGGAAGAGCACCATCCTTGTTAACATAGTGTCTCATGATAGAGCTTATGCAATAACATACAGATCTTAAAGCAGACAAGTTGTTTGTTTTTCATTTGATCAGGGGGATTCTGGAACGGCAGACTTAATGAATGAATACTATGATGCACATAGATCATTGCATGCAATGAAGAGAAAACTCATGGCAATGCAATGCGTTTGAACAGAATACACTGAGCTAGAGTCTTGAGTTCAATATATACACTTCACTCCATCAAAGACTGAAAGGTGACAACTGAGAGTGTTCAAATGTTAGGGGATTAAATGAAAAACATAATTTTGGACACTGCATCAGTGGTAGACCAATATATCTTTGAGGCAAATTATTCAGCCAATTTAACATTTCCAATATGGCATCAACATCAGTGGAGGATATAGGCATGGGCGGCATGGGCAGTTGCCCAGTTCTTCATCTTGCGGGGTGAAGGGGTGGGGCCCCCAATGTACCCTACTTTGGGGGCATTTTCATTTACAATCACCCCCCCCCCCCCAGCCTGATCTCATAAACAAATGATGTGACTGAGGTGACATTTTTGCAAAATGATATTAAGTGGTTCATTGCATCTATCGCAGCAGTTCGGAGAAGAAATGTCCACTGTGTGGTGCAAAAATGCAATTTTTATGGTTAAATGAATAGATCGCCCAAAAATAATATTCTCTCGTGAGGAAATATAATCAAGCTTCAAATCATGATCGTTAAAGAGACTGCAGATGTCAAGATTTATAGTGAATAAGGAGCTACATTTTGGGTTGCTTTTCACCGAAAAACAATCGTATCGCTTCAGAAGACATGGATTAAACCACTTGAGTTGTATGGATTACTTTCATGATGCCGTTATGTCCTTTTGGAGTGTGAACGTGATGGAACGCTTTGGATAAAAGCGTCTGCCAAATGCATAAATGGATCCCATGCAAATGATGAGAGTTATAATTTTTGGGTGAACTATTCTTCCTTTAATGCTCTATTGAGTTTTAAAACAACAAACCTTACTTCCCTACCCTAAACCGTATACCTAAACCTAAAGGATAGTGACATAAAAAGCAAATTGTGAGATGAAAAATAGCTACTGCGCAATTTTACCTTCGAACAAGCTTGTAAATGCAGTTGGTCATTATGTATTGTGTTAAAATATATTGCCTTACAAGTCAAGCACTATAGTAAAAGTGTTTTGATGTAATTAGCTTTGCTGGAAGACCAAGGTGAAAAGTAAATGTTTATGAATTGATAATCTGCCACATCATTTTACTTCTGATTTGTGAGAATAAAAGTAAGTTTATTACACCAGGAAACTGCTGTGATAAATAAAAAACTATTTAGCAAAATTGTAGATAGTAATGTGATTCTGTGAGACCAGGTTGCATTTAAATGCCAGACAGGAGAAGAGCAAATGGGTGAAATATTGCAAGCTGGAATTGTGTTGTCTGTATCAGCACCACAGTTAAATGCGTTCTTCTAACCACTAGACTATAGCTCTGACCTCTTTCGCTATGTCTTAATTGTATATTCTACTATTGTGTTAAATGTACAAACACATTAAAATAAATAAAATGCACATATAATCATTAATCACTTGGCACTGTAATAGAGAACCTAGCTGTTTGACAAGTCTGTTTTCATAGAGGCCAGATAGACCTGATGCTGATGTTCTTTGGCTTTGTAGAGCAGCAGGCTGACTCACAGTAGACCTGAGGCATAAATTCCCTTTTCTGGCAACATACAGGACCAGTGACTCAGTTAAAAACCATTAGATCTTGTCCTACAGTGTGACCACCTACACACATTCACCGCCCAACTACGTCACCCAGAATGAGCAAGGTAAATCACTCAGTATATGGATAATTTGAACACATTGTTCTAGTGATTGGTTACAAATAGCAGGAGAAAAGGCAACAGAGAATAGCACTATACAAAGATAGCCTAAAACTTTGTTACAAAATTTTTTATGTAAATAGTGGGCACATTAAAGGGCAGAATCAGAATAAAATGAGGTCTGTCATGAGGTACCATGTTGATTGTTACTTAATCCAGAAATCAATTAATCTGCTATGTAGTGTGTTAGTCAGACTTCTGAAGATAATATAATTTTGTTAAAATTCCCCTTATTTTCTCAGTGGAAAAATAGCCATCCAAGCAGGGGTATTCCTCCCTATTTCATGGTAGCTGCTACACAAGAGTCATTCACTATAGAAACCGCAATCTCCTCCGCCATTTTTAACAGTACGTCCTCTCCAATGTGTTAACTCCGGTAAGAGGTAAGCACCTTGAGTTTGTGTAATTAATCAGTCTGTTGCGTCTCTCAGCTGTGATGAGCCTTAATGCTGAAGTTGTTAAAGCCATTTTAAGCCATTTCCAAGCTTTAGAAGTGTAGTAGTAATATGAGCGATCACATAGTTCTGATGAATAAAAAAAACACTGACTGACGCTGACTCACTTCACATCACCAACTGGCTCATATTACACACAAAAATTATCTTTTGCTTCCACCTGCTGGCTAAAATATGTAATGTCACAAAATGTAATGTAAAGAGACAGATGGCTCTTAACACATCTGCACTGCTCTTACACTTTCATTTAGAACAGCATGAACACAAGCGGGGTGATACACACAGTGAAGCGTCCGAGTGCTGATAGAGTGAGTATATCAGTACTTATGGAACGTCTCTTGTCCAATCAGATTCCAGCACCATAACCAACTGTTGTGTATATATATGTGTATATATATACATACACACACATTTAATTATGGGGGTTTCTGTAAAATGAGAATATTAAACAGTCAACTACACACCGTTTACGTGTATAAGTATAGCCTCAAATAGTAAATATTATATGCGTTTAAATAATTTGTTTTGAAAAGAAAGTGGGACAAGTCAAAAAAAAAATGTTTGTGGTAATCAACATTATGATATACTGAAATACTGTCGATTAAAGGAATAATCCAGGTTCAATACAATTTAAGCTCAGTACACAACATTTTAGGCATAATATTGATTACCACAAAATTGTATTTTGACTCGTCACTCTCTTTATTCTTCTTTAAATAAAAAAAAAGCAAATATCTGGGTTCCAGTGAGGCACTTACAATGGAGGTAAATGGGGGCCAATATATAAACATTAAAATACTCACTATTTCAAAAATATATAAAAACTATGCATGTTAAAATTATTTTCATGTGATAAAATCGCTTACTAACCTTTTCTGTGTAAAGTTATAGCCAATTTTACAATTTAGCTGGCCTGATGATGTAATGTCAACAAACCCTAAAACTGTAAAAATTACTATTTAAACAACTTTACAACTAAAATAATGCACAAGTTTAACAGAAGAATTAATGTAGGTGCATTTATAAAATTATAGCTTTACATTTCTGCTTTTAAACCATCCAAAATGTGGCCCCATTCACATATATTGTAGGCTAAATGCCTCACTGCCTCACTCACAGAAAATGAGGGATGAGTCATAAATATTTTTTGTGGAATATAAGAACAGTGGCAGCTAGTAAAACTGAACTATCCAAATTTGACCTTTTGCAAGGGGTTGTGACTTCAGTGGTGTCAGTACTTTGAAATGACACTGCCAACCGGCCTGCCTGCTTTACCTACCTAACAGTCATCTATTTCCCTGTACACAGTGCACATAGAAAGTTCTTAACAGTTGCATGCAGAATTATTTATGCATAACATGAACACTCACTTAAGCTTAATGAAGCAAAGCGAGTCAGTCTCCAAATACTTTCTCTTTCTGTATGTTGTGCTGATAAAACATCCTTTCGTAGCAGACTAAATACATGACATCAGTAGATCTGATCTTAAAGGGGTCATGACATGAGAAACCAAATTTGCCTTGATCTTTTGGTATATAAGAGGTCTTTGTATCATTAAAACGTCCTGCAAGTTTAATATTTTAAGACGTCCTCCCCATTCTAAACGAATCATTTATTTAATCAAGCTCAAAATACAGCTCGTTCTGGATTCATGGTTAGAAGTGACGTGTCGGTAAGAAGTGACGTAACAGCGTTTGCATATGACCGCCTCCAGCACAAGATAACTACGCTTTAAGCGCAAGACAACTACGCTCATTTCAGTATCGCCGTGCGCCTCACAAGTGTTCAGTCGATGGACAGCGAGCTCTGACAGAGACTACTTGTGCACAGGAAAATTACGATGCCACACAGATGTGCTGTTCCTGGCTGTGGTCAAACAAAACCTCTGAATAAGCTGCCGAAAGATCCAGACGTCAGGGAAAAATGGATGCAGTTTATTTTTTGCGGACGTCCCAGTCACGGCAGTGTTAACTTAAGCGTTTGTTCTGTACATTTTAAGGATGACTGTTTTGAGAACAAATCTCAATATGATGCTGGCTTTGCCAGAAAACTGTTGCTCAAAGATAAGTCCGTGCCGACTATTCTGGGAACAACGACGACGCAAACTGTAAGTAATCTATTTTAAACTTTAAACTACTTTTTAAAGCGTAATTTCATTCATTATGAATAATCACAGTGTTTTTACTTAGTTTACTTGCATATTGTTCTGGCCGGGGCGTCAATAATTGATACATAGGCACTGACGTTAGCCAATCATAACAGTGGGCGTTAACACTGAAGTCTTAAATGGAAAACGCCCCCAAAACAGACTGTTTGAATCAGAGGATGAGAAACAGGGTGGGAAAAGGTCATAAATCACTAGATTTTAAAAGTTTTTCTAAAAAAAAAATATATTAATACTATAATTGCACCTAAGGGAACATAATAATACAATAAAAAAAACCATGTCATGACCCCTTTAAATGAATAATTTCAATAAATCTCAATAAATAGAATCTTTCCCTTTGTATCACATCTTCAGTTAACCTGCTATTTCCCAAAACTCTCAGGTAAGCATTATGAAACATAAGTTACGTGACACCTTCCTTGACATGACGCTTGAACCTCAGCTCCCATTCACTTATAGAGATTATTTCCTCCCATACCACAACACACCACACCACACCATCACCACATTTAAATTAATACAGAGATTACACAAACTGCAGCTATCATTTCATTGTAGGATGAAAGAAGATATGAATATGATATAATGCAATGTGTCCATTGGGTGTACATACACATACTCTAATACAGGCAGCATGAAAACATCTGTAACATTTAAAGCATTCAGGGTGAAATGCAAACAGAACGGTTTACAAGAGCCTATTTCGTCATTTTAAACATCTAATTTCTCTCTATTGTAAAAAATAAAATACAAAAATATGTTACTTATCAGATCAGTTGCTGATAGTGTGGAAATATAGGGAAGAGGAGGACCTGACATCAATTCTAGTGCTAACATGCATAGCATCACAAGCGCATCAAGCCTTATTCTACAAACTGCACAGTTCTCTCTGCTGTTACAACACGCGCTGTATTGTATTGAATGTAAACGGCAGTACTCACGGATCGATAGGGCAGAAGATTTTAATTCGAATAACCGCAGAAAAGCAGCTGCGCTGTTCACTGTCGGCTGATGTGTGTTTGTGTTGCACGTCTGCGCACTGTCCGCAGCTCTTCCCATGTATCTCTCTGGCTGCAGCTTGCAAAGCGGGGCGGGGCAACAAATTAGGGCGTGACTACAATGTGTCGCCCCGCCCATAACTTACTCTCATTGGCTCGGTCTTTTAATGCAGTACATGGCGTACTAGCCGTTTTTATTATTATCTCTGTCTTGTTGCTGTATTGTTTGCGCACTGGAAGCTTCTGTCACCAAGACAAATTCCTTGCATGTGTAAGCATACTTGACAATAAAGCTCATTCTGATATGTGACCTAAATAATATTCATAACTTAAATAAATTCGCCTGCACGCTTCTACTACCACCTAGTGCACACGTTTTTTATTACAGGCCTTAAAAATGTCTTATTGCCACAGAAATCTTTTGCAGTTATTTCCATATTTAGTTTGATACATGAATGATACGATAAACGTACATAACATTGTTTTGTGAGAGGATAATGGAAGTTATTTATATATAATCTTCCTCCTCAGAGACGTTACCAGAGCCCTTCTATCATGGAGACTGCAAGGTTAGCAACACAAAGACTAACGTAGCTGCTCCATAGACATTCTCTGAGTGGTACACTGGCGATGAGAACAGAGGCCGTTTAAAAAAATTGATCTCTAAGTAGGAGCTGCATCATTGTGCTGAATAAACTGTTTTGTGAGGAAACAGCTAATCACGTAACTAATTTATCGCCTGTCAGCTAACCTTCAACACGTTTTACACTAAACAATCACGGCACTCCCCATTCATTTGTATGGTATCCGCAAACGGTGACTTACTGTCGTAACACGCTAGTTGAGCGTTACGCTCTCTCATTTGGTAAAAACGCGAATGTTGTTATTTTAGTTTAAAAGATCTCGGATGCTTCCGCTGACTGAATCAAGAGCTAAATATAAAGGTGCTGTAAGCGACGTTAGCATTCTGAAGCTTTCACGTGACTGAGCCGTTTAGCCACGCACAGCACCTTTAGTGGCACAATAGCGCCCTCAACTGACAAACATTATTAATCATAGCCTCAATGATCTGCTTCAAATACAACACTGAGTACGAGCAAAAGCATTGACAGGGTCAGTATTGCCAGAGTAATTGGATATTTTCAGTGAGAAACGTAACACTTTTATTGAATTCTTTACTTCAAATCCGAGCAATGAATTTCTCTTAGTTATTTTATTAAAAATACATATATATATATATATATTTAAATACAGCAACCATTCAAAACATCAATATGAAAGAAAAAAAAAAAAAAAAAAACATTTCAAATAGGGTAGTTTGAAATTTCACATAATAATCGAGTTGGAAATCCTAATTTATAGGAATACAAATGGCTATTTCTTCTATAATGAAAATGCAATATTTTCCAGTGATTATTAAGCTATAACGCAGAGTTTTGGTGCACTTTTAGCACACACACATACAATAGCTATTTAACGCGTTTCATGGCAAAACTACTTAATAGACATGTTAGTCTAATTATTTGCATCATTAACCAAGAGAGTTTGTCCTCATATAAAATCTGAGTCTCTTTTTAAGCAATACAGTCTGTTGCTTATCAAGCAGTTGTTTTTCGTCCATGATTAGTTCTGCGGGTAATATGTCCCAGGCCATGTTACCCGCGGCCAGTGTTCTTGGTTTCCAAGGTCTCTTCGTAAAGCCAGCTCTCAGCGAAGTTTCCTGACTGCTCCATTAACTCAAACAGGCGCTTGTACTCATCTGGGTAAACGTCGCCGGTCAGAGTGTCATTAAAGAAGCCAAGCTTTGAAATTAGGTCTGGCCCACTGCCAGGACTCCATGAACTTTGGAAATAGCGACAAAAGGAAGTATATTATGGTAAAGACCAACATACGGTATATGAACGTTAACACAACCTAAAATATTTGATTAACAGTTTATCCACTCACAACTATGCAACCAGACTTCATCAACTTACTTAATTTGTTCAATCAGCCTGCTTTTCCTTTTGGCAAGGCATTGTTTCACCATTATGACCAGAGTGCTGCCATTTAAGGGAGAGAGAAGGGAGGAAAACAAGTCCTCACGTGGGGTTATGCGCACCAAGCAGAGGTTATCAACCTGGGACATTTGGGGGAAGTGGAAAGTGAAAAACTCATACTGGATAAACAATGGATATCTAATACATTACAAAAATATTTTGTTGAAGCAATGCTCCTTTATGTGGCAATACTTACTGTGCTCTTTGTGGATGACTTTCCATTCCTCTTGGTTGTCAAAAAGGACGACAACGGCTCCTTATAATGAGGGCAAAGCAGACACTCACTTAAACATTGACACAGTAGCACATGGACAAACACTTTGGTCCATTATATTAATTGATATGTTATTGTAGACACACAGTACAATACAGTGATGCTTCATATATTTATTTCCCCATCTGTTAAATGACTTAATGAAAAAGTAAATATTGGAAAAAGGAAACAGTGATGCAAAATAAAAGATGCCTCCAAGGGCTTGGTTTTCTTGTCTTACCTCGTGCAGTAACTCAATATCACAGGCCATCTGCCAGAGAACACTAAAAGCTTGGTAGTTCTTATAATCTCTTGGACGGGTCACCAGTTTCTATAAAACAGTAACGATATAAGATAATAATTCAGATTGAGCTGGAAAGACCAAGTCCCTGATAATTTCATGATCTAAACCAGTGGTTCTTCAAGAATTAATTCACCTAAAAATGAAAATTCTCTCATAATTTACTCATCTCATGCCATCCCAGATGTGTATGGCTGTCTTTCTTCTGCAGAACACAAATTAAGATTTTTAGAAGAATTTCTAAGCTCTGTTGGTCTATTTGGTGCAAGTAAATGGTGGCCAGAACTTTGAAGCTCCAAAAAGCATATAAAGGCAGCATTAAAGTAATCCATAAGACTCCAGTTTTAAATCTATATCTTCAGAAGCGATATGATAGATATGGGTGAGAAACAGATCAATATTTAACTTCATTTTTACTATAAATCTTCACTTTGACCAGACCTCCTATGCATGTTCACAAGAGATTATTATAAAACAATTTTGGTAATTCACATTCATCTGGAATATCATCACCTCATTAGGTTTACCTCATTTGCCCATTGGCTGTTGTGCAAAAATTATTTATTTTTCTTCTAATTACTTTTATCACTCCCTTTTTTCTTTCTCCTCCCAGCCCAGTAGGTGGCGATATGCATGACGAATGTGAATCACCAAAAAAACAAGAAGAAGAACTCTGTTCTCTCTTGAACGCCCATAGGAGGGCTGGTCAAAGTGGAGATTTATAGTAAAAAAGGACTTAAATATTAATGTTTCTTACCCACACCTTCTATATCGATTCTAAAGACATGGATTTAACCACTGGAGTCGGAGGGATTACTTTTATGCTCCCTTTATGTGCCCTTTGGAGCTTCAAAGTTCCGGACACTTTTCTGTTGCTTGTATGAACCTACAGAGCTGAGATATTCTTCTAAAAATCTTTGTTTATGTTCAGCAGAAGAAAAAAGTTATGCACATCTGGGATGGCATGAGGGTGAATAAATGATGAGAAAATTTTTATTTTTGGATGAACTATTCCTTTAACCAGGGGCCGCTAGGCAACTTGAAATTCTTGAAAAACTTGAAGCTCACCGTGTATTCTTTTTTGCTGATGAACATGATCAGCTCCACACGTCCATAGTGAAAAATAGAAAGGCGTTCAAACAGGCAATAGATGAGCTTCCATAGCAGACTCCTCTCGTTCCTCTGAGAGAAGATTCCCACCACCTTCACTGGGACATCTACTCAAAAAAAATATCAATAAAAAACTGAACTTCACTTTACATTATATTATTACACCCATCATAAAATAATAATGTTTACTAATAAATGAATAATAGTAATGGCTTATAAAAATATGGTGCGTAACGGTTTTCTCAACCATGGGCCAGGGCCCACTAAGGGGCTTCAGCAAACTTCCAAGGGGGCCTCATGGGGCAAAGAAATTATTTAAAAGAAATTCCTAAACTCTAATAAAATAAACTGACTTGCAATAGTAAATCTGAAAAAGCTGCAAACTGCTAAAAAGCAATATGTACAACATTTCAACTGACAGAATATTGCTTATTTAAATTCAACACCTCCCTTTGACAACTATTGTTATGGAAGGACATACATTTCTTGAAGCTCACATAATTAATTACTAATTAATTATTTTTATGGTATTGACATTCCTAATTTCTGATAATTAAGTTTGCTTTGTCATCACTACAGCAGATGTACCAAAGGAAATATCTTACAGCTTTTCCACCATCGGGCTGTACGGTTCAGACCGCTGTGAGTAATGATTCCAATAGGATTTCCACTTGAACACAGTCTGGTACGGTTCAATTTCAAATGTTTTTGCAGCCTGAATTTCTCAGCAAGTTAGCTAACAGCACCAAAATGAGAAAAAAAAACAGTAGTCGTGCCAGAAAGCCTGGGTCAGTATGGACCGGCACGGTTCTGCGATGAGAACCATTTGGCCCGATAGTGAAAAAGCACCTGTAGTCTACATGGGGGAAGAGGGGGGCCTTTAAATATGGTCTTGGACAACAATGTGTCTTGGAGACAATAAGGTTCAGAACCACTAGAGAATCACTCTATTTTTTGGAATGTTTTGTATTTTGAAAAGTGTTATACAAATTTATTTGAATCTAACAAGATGATAATTGTTAAATATCAATATTGGGGACACTAACCTGCTGACCAATGTGCCTCAGGGATGCCAAGATTAGAGAAGAGCTTCTTGGAGTACATGGCAGGTGGTTTCATGCTACCGTGGCCGATGGGATCTAGTTTGAAGAAGTCACAATGAACCACATCCAACTGCCCATCTAGCTTGCTCTCCAGATCCTTTGAGATCGAAGATTAACTATTAGGTAATTGTCATGCTTTCAAAAAAAAAAACAGATACTGAGCAGAGCACCTGTGATTGAATTTACCTGCAGCTCCGGAAGGAAGTACGCTTCACTCTCCAGTGCAACCACTCTCTGAGCACCACGATTCAGTAGAGCACGTGTCAACACTCCAGGACCTATAGATAGAGATGCAGACCATGTGAATATTAGTGATAACCATAGAAAGAAAGTAATATGGGTTTGGACCAATATTAGGGTGAGCGAATGATGATAACATTTTAATTTTTGGGTGAGCTATCCCTTTAAATACAGGTAGTACTATAAATGTATTGGCATTATGTCACCAACCCTGCTCTTTAGACATCGGCCATTAAAAAAACATATCAGTTGACCACTTGTGAACAATCCCGAAATTGATGCAGCTGACAGGATACAAACCTGGGTTGCACTCAAATATAACAGCTTTCCCATCTTCAATGTCTCCTGCGAGGTGGTCGGTCACAATTCTCGCAAGGGCAGGGTCCACAATAAACCGCCTCATGCTTTTGCAGGCCAGCGCTTTTTGTGTGTTCTCATCCATGTCACCCAGATCTAAAGGGTCGTACCGGCAGAGTGGGCGGAACTGACCCTTCAAGGGCACAGCGACGACAGAGAGGTTCCTTTGAACGGAACCAGAAGATGGAGAGATTCGCTCTGCTTTGCCAGACTGAGATGTTGGCATCCTCGACCCAGAGGAGAATGAGTCCAGAGAGTAAGGCCTTGTAGAGGTGGACAAAGTCATGTGCTTAGTTAAAGGCAGAGCACTGGGTGGTCTACACAGAGTCCTTAGAGTCCGGAAAAAGAACCGGCATCCTCCACACGTTGCCATGATGACCAAGCAAGCAAGGAGCCTGAAATAACATACACAAAACCATCAACATACATACACTCTAAACTTTGCCTATTGCATTTAATTATCTTTTTTTATTTTTTAGATATTATTATGTATTTGGTGCAAATTTAGCTAATTTGAACATGACTCCATACTGCACTTCTAATGTACAGCCAGTATTTAAACCTAGCTGATGTGCATCATAGAATTATAAAATTACTGTACATTAGTCATTACAGTCAATGCAGTTTTGCCATATGAAAATATAATGATCAGACATATCCTTAATGTATGCATTAATTATGTGACTTAATACACTTAATACACACTTCAATTTAGGTTATCGATGATATTCTCATTCTAGTGACTATTAGCACATGGTTAACATGGTTTGATAACATACTCATTGTCTATAAAGATTTTCTGATCAAACCAACATTATGTTGCGAGATAAAAGCAAGGCAAATAAAATCCAAACTAACCTCAAAAGACACGATATCTGTATAAAAGATCTACATTAATGAAGCGATTTCATGATGTGCAGCACACGGTGTGTCTTTGACATTGAATCCGCATGTTGTTGACCTGATGGTTTCGCTATCCTATTGGTGCAGGCGCGTACCCCACGTCATTTCCCCGCGACGGTCAAATAAATTCCGATCAAAAATGCGTCAGATTTGCGCATAATAATGTTTTTATATTCACTTATAAGTAAGTTATTGGAATAAATAAGTAAAAATACTTTCTTAAAGACGACGGGTTTTTTTGTGAGCAGTATTATTTTTCATTACATAATTTTGCCCAGCAAATAGGCTACAGAACATTCTCCTAACATATGGTTCCCATTTTTTTGTGGAACAAATTCTTAATACTCTATGAATGTTATATATTGGGGGCCTGGGTAGCTCAGCAAGTAAATACACTGACTACCACTCTTAGAGTCACAAGTTCTAATCCAGGGCGTGCTGAGTGACTCAAGCTTCCTAAGCAACCAAATTGGCCCAGTTGCTAGGCAGGGTAGAGTCACATGGGGTAATCTCCTCATGGTCGCTATAATGTAGCTCTCACTCTAAGTGGGGTCCTGGTGAGTTGTGCCTGTAATCTGCGGACAATAGCATGAAGCCTCCACACTTGCTATGTCTCTGCAGTAATGCGCTATACAACCCACTTGATAAAATGGGTGGATTGACGGTCTCAGACACGGAGTCAACTGACTTGGAGTGAGACGGATTGAGGCGAGTCACTATGCCACCATGAGGATTTAGAGTACATTGGGAATTGGGCATTCAATTGAGAGAGAAAAATGTAATGTTATATATATATATATATATATATATATATATATATATATATATATATATATATATATAGGTATAGGTAGAGAGAGAAAAAGGAATGTTATATAGGCCTATATATATTGTTTGGAATAATGTACAGATTTTGCTGTTTCGGAAGGAAATTGGAACATTAATTCACCAAAGTGGTATTCAACCAATCACAAAGTATAGTCAGGACATTGCTGATGTAAAAAACAGCACCATCACTTTTTGAAAAAGTAATTTTATATCAAATCTAGACAGGCCCCATTTCCAGCAGCCATCACTCCAACACCTTATCCTTGAGCAGGGCTGCCAACTTTTGAGTTCAGCTGCTGCTTTCCCACTGATTGGTCTGAATAACTCACTGCTGCATGATGCTGCCTGCTCTGTCTTGTCTGTCTGTACACTGTCAGTGTCCTCTTTGCTCCACAATGTTATCACTGCGAGAAAAGGGACGTGTGGTGTGAGAGTAGGGCTGGGCGATATGGCCAAAATTGTTATCACGATAATTTTTTTCATATTGTTTAATATCGATATTTATCACAATATACATTTACACATTGCACTTTCTTTTTTTTAATTTCAAAGTTGACAGAAGAAAAGAAGAAAAAATTCTAAACAGTCAAAATATTCTCTACAAAACTGCACAGGGGGTCCAGAGACGGACAAAGCAGTGGGGTCTGTGGGATCTTTTACCAATTTTACCATCTTTTACCGTTTATCAATTGAAAATGAATGTTAAAAGATCATCTGTTTGTTCTGAAGCATAGTGACAGCAGTCCAGTATTTGCTGGAATATTTTTACATTAAAATGAAATATTGTTTTATATTTCTTTAGATTCAGATACCAAGTATGGGGCATAGAAGCCCTTAACTTTGGAATGATGCTGAATGTGGGTTCAGGGGTGTCCCGAGAGAAAATGTAGAAAAATTAAAAAAAAATTTGTATATTTTCATTAAAGTGAGAGACTAGTCTACCAACTAGTAAAATCTTTCATTACCCATTCCAGACATCTAATTAATTTTCACAAAATTTGAACAGAAATCGATTTGTTTATTCTACTTGTTTATTATTAAAGGCTCGTAACATGCTGATTAATAAAGATTCATTTAAAAGGGAAAAACGTTAGGGTCTAAAAGGTGCTTTGAAACCACGTTAACTCATGCGGCGCTTCATGTATACACACATGCAGGGAAAAGAAGCAACGCGTGCGGAGCGGGACAGGGCAGAAATGATGCATGTTTGGTGCCAGAGAACAATATTCAAGATTACGGCACAGAAAGATCAGCGCTGTTGTCCACATCACTGTTGTTCTGTCGGGCTCTTCACTAGAGACGATGAGAGGGCTCAGCCGTTGTCATGAAGTCTTGCTGTGCGGATGGAATCAATCCGGTGTCCGACGTAACCTAATTGTTAGCAAGGCAGCTAGCATTAGTTCATGCAGTCTAACCCTTCATTACCACTGGCTCGTTGTGAGCGAAGCTGAGAGCGTTTTCAATTAATTCCTATGAAAGCCGAGCATCATGCTCGCAAGGTGGATCGTAGGATTGGCAGCGGTGCGGTGCAAGCCCTTGAGCGCCTTCCAGTGGAAATGCAGAAAGCCGAACTGCTTGTGTTTTAGCGTCATGCAGTAAATATAGAAAATTCCTCAAAAGCTTATCGTGGATTTTCTTTATCATGATAAATATCGATATTGTTTTATCGCCCAGCTCTACGTGAAAGCTTGAGAAAAGTGTCTATTGCATGAGAGTTGGCAGCCCTGTCCTTGAGTAATCATGATAAATAGCTAATTTGGTACTAGAAAACCACTTGCCATTATATCAAACACAGTTGAAAGCTATCTGGTTTGTTAAATTAAGCTTAACATTGTCTTTGTGTTTGTTTTTTGAGTTTCCACAGTATTAGTCAATATTAGTTCAAAAATGACAAAAAAGAAACAGCTTTCTCTAGAAACTCATCAGTCAATCATTGTTTTGAGTAATGAAGGATATACAATGCTTGAAATTGTCAAAAACCTGAAGATTTCATACAAAGATGTACACTACAGTCTTCAAATACAAAGGACAACTGGCTCTAACAAGGACAGAAAGAGTTGTGTAAGGCTAAACAAGAGGATAAGTACATCAGAGTCTCTAGTTTGAGAAATAGACACCTCACATGTCCTCAGCTGACAGCTTCATTGAATTCTACCCGCTCAACACCAGATTCATGTACAACAGTAAAGAGAAGACTCAGGGGTGCAGCCTTATGGGAAGAATTACAAAGAAAAAGCCACTTTTGAAACAGAAAAAAGAAAGAAAAGGTTAGAGTGGGCAAAGAAACAGACATTGGACAACAGATAATTGGAAAAGAGTGTTATGGATCTTAACCCCATTGAGCTTTTGTGGGATCAGCTAGACTGTGATGTGCGTGAGAAGGCAACCACATCTATGGCAAGTGCTACAGGAAGTGTGGGGTGAAATGTCACCAGAATATCTGGAAAAACTGACAGCTACAATGCCAAGGATCTTCAAAGCTGTCATTGCTGTACACGGAGGATTTTTTCTTCCCTTTTTCTCCCCAGTTTGGAATGCCCAATTCAGTTGGCAGAGGACAAATCTCAGTTGCCTCCATGTTTGAGACCGTCATTAAACACATCTTATCACATGGCTTGTTGCACGTGTTACAGCGGAGATATAGAGCGTGTGGAGGCTTCACGCTATTCTCCACAGCATTCACGCACAACACCATCGGAGTGGTGGTGGTGTAGTGGGCAAAAGTATGTAACTGGTAATCAGAAGGTTGCCAGTTCAATCTCCACAACCACCACCATTGTGTCCTTGAGCAAGGCACTTTACTCCAGGTTGCTCCGGGCGATTGTCCCTGTAATAAGTGCACTGTAAGTCGCTTTGGATAAAATCGTCTGCCAAATGCATAAATGTAACTCACCACATGCCCCACCGAGAGCGAACCACATTATAGCGACCACATATGACAACTGGGCCAATTTGGTTGCTTAGGAGACCTGGCTGGAGTCACTCAGCATGCACTGGATTCGAATTTACGACTCCAGGGATGGTAGTCAGCCTCTTTACCCACTGAGCTACCCAGGCCCTTGTGGAGGATTTTTTTTAAGAGAACTCTTTGAAGTAGTTTCATTTTTTCAAATTGTAATAGTAATTTTTCATGTTATTAAAGTCCTGATTATACATTGTGATCAGTTGAATAACACTTGGGTGAATAAAAGTACCAAATTCTTTCCATAAGAGCAAAACCTGTACATTATTCCAAACCTTTGGCCGCCAGTGTATATAAAATCAAAAACTAACATTTATAGAACGTTTGCAGGGAGATTTGTCTGACAACTTAGTAATAACTTTTTATAATGGTTATGTTTAGGTTTTGTTGTGGAGAATCACATGCCTTTTCATATTATTTTCATAATTGTATTATATTTTATGGTCATATTTAATCGTGTGTATATATATATATATATATATATATATATATATATATATATATATATATATATATATATATATATATATATATATTTTTTTATTATTATTTATTTATTTATTTTTCATAAATGTTGCAAAGATGTTTTTAGCAGTGACTGACATTAGTAGCCTACATCATCTTATTAAATGTAGAATAAATACAGTTTAGTATCTGCACCCAAAACGCATAACACGAATCAGACGAACGTTAAGTAGTACTTTTTAAAGTTTAAAATGCTCAAACAGGGGTAGGTCTAGTGGGAAAAATAAAAGTTGAACGTTTGATGAACTGCACAGTAAGTGCGGAAGTTGGGTGTCATGAATACAAACAGGCCAGTCATATTGATGTGTATTTTTACACATGGACTCTCCAGTCCGAGTGATATGATGGATGTGAATATAGAGAGATTTGTCTGTGGGGGTAATGGTAATGGTTTGCGTGCTCTTCGTGAATTTAATTCCATTCATTTGAGCCTTATGCATTCTGCATAGCCAAGGGTTTCTTGAAAACTACCTGCCAACAATGTCTCAAGAGGTAAGAAGACCGTATTTTATGCTCAATTTAAAAAAGGGCAAATAATTGATATATCCATGCACAGCTTTTTTACGGCTTTGCGTACGGTATTTAGTTGTTTGTACTATTGTAATTCTTTCATATCTTCAATATGTTTGCTCGTGAGTTAACAGCAAGCCTGTAGTGCAAGACCAAGTGCTAAATCTAAGGAATACATGACACATTTGACTGTGGCCAATAGGTGGAGCTGTTGGTTTTCCTCTTATTTTAAATGGACTGCAATAATTGTTGAGCATCTAATGAAGTGTGACTGACTCTAGAGTGCTATGGTTACATACCTAAGAATAGATAATTAAGTTATTTTGTTGATGGCTTGAGAGTTTGTTTTGAAGCACATAGCCTTTTTTATGTTCATTTCCTTTTAACACAGTGAGTTTTGAATTCCCTCTTTGTTTTGCAGGAGGATTTGACATTATATGGACAAAGCTGTTTCAGTTGTATGTTCATTTTGTAATGTCAGATAGAGGCAGTATCCGATTGTAGCATTACTTTTAATACCATGCATTCTGGCTCAAAGCAGTTGTAATGTAAATTGTACCCAGTATTATGCAGTTTGTGTGATGTTTACTGTATATCATTCCTCTATTAGGGCACACAGATGAGTGCACCACATCTTTATTGTGTAACATAGCCTAGAGGATGGAGATATGGTCAGTGAAGCTCACAAAAACCAAATACCTCTGAGTCTGAACTAATTTTCCAGTTTACTCACATTACACTGACTCTGACCAAACAGACAATTAAATCTGCTCCAGATGTGTTGTATACAAGTCAATAGCAAATTGTTGATTGCTTTTATGTTAAATGAATGAAATGTTTAAACCAGTTTAATTTGCTTCTTAATACACTTAAAATTCGATTTTCATCTAAACATGCAAAACATAATCTAAAAATAAGTGTATAAATTGCCACTTTCTTCTCCTAATACAGGGGTCTGGGCTTGTTTGTTGTCATCATTGCTATTCATTTCAGAAACATGCTGTATTTTCAGTGGAGCAATTTTCTCTCTTACCAAGCAGAAAGCATAGGATGACATTGTAATGAGATTGAAGTTTCTAGCAAATGTGCTACGTTTAATTCACACCAGATTTTCATGCTTTCTCTGCAGCCTGATCGTCTCTGACAGTTTATTAAAATCTGCAGAAACTCTCAATGCCTGCAAATGCTCAGAGATTGTGTGCATGGAGAAAATCAATCACGCTGTAGAGCTTAGCAGACAGTGAATAAAATTTAGACCTCTTTTCACTGGCAAATTAAGTTTGTGGATAAAGTGTGTAGCAAACTAGTTTCCATGAAAGCAACTACCTAAAAGGGTGAAACTTTCTGATTTTTGTGTCACACTCTTACAAAACTAAAGTCATCATCCATCCATCCATCCATCCATCCATCCATCCATCCATCCATCTATCTATCTATCTATCTATCTGTCCGTCCGTCTGTCCATCCAGCATTCTGTCTATTGTTCTATCATCCGTCTGTCTATCTGTCAATCCTTCCTTCCATCCAGAGATATAGGTAGATAGATATATCTTGGCACTTCAACCTTGGCAAAAAAATTTTTTTTCCCCCAATGTTTGGACTCATTGGCATAAAATGCATAAGGTGCACCTTTGTCACATTTTTTTTAATGTACTTTTGCTCCAAAATAATATGGGTGAAAATAGTCATTTTGTACATATTGATTCATGGCATTTAATATTTTTATCCATTCATTTTTAAAACAAGGGTTCGTAGAGCTTCTGCCTAGATTGTGGATGGTGTAGCTTACTAATTAAAGATGACTGGTTAAAATCCTGCCCTTGGACATGAACATAATTTTAGGTTATTCCAGGTCTTTCCATGTAAAGCATTCTGCAAGTTGCTTTACCACTACACTAAATTATTTACTAATTATCAAATTAGTAATAACGAACTTGAACATACTTTTGTCCCTGCTTTTCTGTGTACCCAAGAAACATAACTTATTTGATTAAAGTTCTGCTGGCATTAAAACATTTACTTGAATCAATTTACATGAATATTACATTTTTGTTTTTGTACATTAACATACTTGTTTTTATAAAGTTTTTATGTTGCATGCTTGTAAACATATTACTGTGCTACACGTGCACACACGCACGCATGCACACATGCACACGACACACTAGTGCTGACAACATTCCACAAGCATACAAATGATTGTCTAAAAGATGACATGCCTGTCTGCAGTAGATAAAGCCATCATTCCCTGTTATTTCTGCTGAGATCTGTCAGACTGTGCGATTTGACTCCAAAGTGTCTGTCACAGAACATAGAATATTTCTCACAGGTAATTTATTCAGACCTAATTCATTTATTAAATAATTAAATAATCACATGCTCTTATTTTTAGTGTTGTGTTCTGGAATTAGAGGCACCTCCAATGCAGTCCCCCAAGTTCTCCCTCCCTCTGTCTGTCCTTCTGCTTTCACTTATTCATCTATTCCCTGCCGAGAAATTAATCACCATCTGCTTTTTGCCGTTTGGCTGGCCGGGGCAGCCGCTCATCATATTTCCTGTATATCATTTTCCTGTCTTGTGTTCAATGCTTTTCAGAGTGATCTTTCCACTTGAGAGGGAGCAAAATAGGGAGAAAAAAGAAGACAAAAAGGCTCGGAGGACCATCATTTCTAGCCAGGGATTAGAGCTTTAGTCCTGCTGATACCTGGCTCGTCAACAGAGAGCAGTCTGCGTGGACTCACCCTAGAGAACGCCGTGGATGAAAACAAATGCCATGGAAACTGAACGTTAATAATCCGCTCAGAAGAGCGCTGTATTTTAATGATCCTTCTGTAATGACCTCAAAATATAGAAAGATGCTTGTGCTATCACAGACCTTAAGGGATTTATTTTACAATATGTTTCAATGATCACTGTTGCCCTTTCAAAAAGTACTGTACATTTTGGTGCAGTTATGGAATCAGATGTTAACATGGTGGTTTAAATTCTCCATGGTACTTACAATGTACTCCGAGGTACTTCAAAGAATACAATGGTATGTCTAATGTACATCTCCAAATACCATGGTATTACTGGTTAGGACATGTGCTCCTGATATACTGAGCCATGGTACTCATGTGGATTAAGCAGGTTAGAGTCTGGCCTGAGATGTTACATAATCACATTCTCTCCTCAGTGAACGGTCTCTCTCTAAAATGTCTATGTCTAATAAAAAAAGATAAAAGCTCAAAACAAGTTAAGTTACTTAAGCACTACCAAAGTGGTCCAGTGACTTGATGGACAGGTGCAGCAATGAACTTTATGAAATTTTCCAGAACTTGACAGGTCTTTATGAGGTGTGACAGGACATTTAAACCTCCTGCTTTTCCACCTTCAGTGCAGCATAGAGGTTGCACTGTATATCTGAATATAAAGAACAAGAAAAACCCAAACAAACCATCTTGATTATTTCTCTCTTGTTATATACACCGATCAGCCACAAAATTAAAACCACCTGCCTAATATAATGTAGGTGCCCCTCATGCCACCAAATCAGCTCTGACTTTTCGAGGTATGGACTCCACAAGACCTCTGAAGGTGTCCTGTGGTATCTGGGACCAAGACGTTAGCAGCAGATTCTTTAAGTCCTGTAAATTGCGAGGTGGGGCCTCCATGGATCTGACTTGTTGGTCCAGCACATCCCATAGATGCTCAATCAGATTGAGATCTGGGGAATTTGGAGGCCAAGTCAACACCTTGAACTCTTTGTCATGTTCCTCAAACCATTTCTGAACAATTTTTGTAGTGTGGCAGGAGCATTATCCTGATGAAAGAGGCCACTGCCATTAGGGAATACCGTTGCCAAGGAGGGGTGTACATGGTCTGCAACAATCTTTAGGTAGATGGTATGTGTCAAAGTAACATCCACATGAATGCCAGTACCCAAGGTTTCTCAGCAGAACATTGTCCAGAGCATCACACTCCATTCACCGGCCTGCCTTCTTCCCATAGTGCATCCTCTTGCCATCTATTCCCCAGGAAAACAACTCATACGCACCCAGCCATCCACATGATCTAAAAGAAAATGTGGTTCATCAGATCAGGCCACCTTCTTCAATTGCTCCATGGTCCAGTTCTGATGCTCACTTGTAGGTGCTTTTGCCGGTGGACAGGGGTCAGCATGGACACTCTGACCAGTCTGCAGCTATGCAGCCCCATATGCAGCAAGCTGCGATGCACTGTGTATTCTGACATCTTTCTATCATGGCCAGCATTACGTTTTTCAGCAATTTGTGCTACAGTAGCTCTTCTGTGGGATCGGACCAGACGGGCTAGCCTTTGCTCCCCACGTGCATCAATGCGCCTGAGGTGCCCATGACCCTGTCACCGATTCAACCATTGTCCTTCCTTGGACCACTTAAGGTAGGTACTAACCACTGCATACCGGGAACACCCCACTAGACCTGCCGTTTTGGAGATGCTCTGACCTAGTCGTCTAGCCATCACAATTTGGTCCTTGTCAAAGTCGATCAGATCCTTACGCTTGCCCATATATACAGTGAGATTCATGTTGAATCCTGAACACACAAACTAAAACTAAAACTCGCAGTTATAACCGAATGCACTGGGTGGCGCTGTTGACACCGTCACATTTGATGAGCAAACGGTTCTGTCTGTATATTTAGATGGACACCAAAATGTGGGTTATTGTGAGAATGTGCCTTACTGGGTTCCTATTTCAATGCACTGTATAAGCGGTATACTCTTTACTCTCGTATATGTGCAGCTCGTTAGAAAGCAGCGTCCCTGTAGCAACGTAATCCCCACGATACTTCTGTAAAATACAAACATGTCATCTGAGAAAGAATTTGCTATTTTAATTTCCATTGTTTAGCATTATTTATAGATATTCCACAGTTGCTTCTGTGTTTGTTTTCTTTCTGTTGTGACCTGCAGCAGAATTGTGTGATACGTAAATCTTTGGTAATCCCCCAATGTAAACGCAGAGGTAAGGGACATCCCATCATTTAAACTGGTGTGTATAAATGGGTATAGTTTACTGAGCATGTGGATATGCTTGTTTCTCTGAATGAGATACAATATAAGCATAACTATTATATGCCAAGTGTTTATATTTGTCCTGTACATTAATTGCATCAGTCTACATTATTAGTGGTTTCTTTTTCTTCGCTTTGCATAAAACTTATAATGGTTAAATGCTTTCATTCTATACTTTTTTGTTTTCACACATTGATTGTTTAAATGTTTTCAGCAACAAAAACCACATGACATATTATAAGCTTGTTTTGGATATAATTAGAAGCTTGTTTTTTTTAAGGTCACGCAACCTTAATTATTAAAAAAAACATTTCACAATGTCTCTTTCTCATTAATTACCTTCATTTAAATAATAGAATATTCTAGTATTTGATTTTTTATTTAAATATTCGAATACCAAATTATTGATGAATGCCCATATTTTTTATTTTTTTAAGCTGATGTAAAATTATACTAGCGTCACCATGTGGAATTGCAAGAATAAACAATGTTTTCAAAACAGATTTCTGAATACACCCTTCTTTTGCCTTTCTCTAAACAAAGAGATAGTCCCACCTCAAACAAATGCCATTGGTTGAGTAATGTTGTTTGGGTGGGTCTAAACGGGTCACTCAAAACAAACCCAGGAATTGTTATAGCTCTACAGAGACACAGTGTTTATGGTTTTAAAATTAACCACTTAATGTTTTTCTTATAGTTCTCTCCATGTATTAAGCTTAGATAGAAGAAAGTATTTTAACACAGAAAAAGTTACATCAGGTTTAAAATAAAATTTTTACCCGTGATTTCAAAGCCCCATTTTCTGTATTTTTACTCCAATCTACTAAGAAAATAATGTGTCACATAATCCTCAAGAAATAATTCTAATGTGCTAACTTTGTACCCAAGATAAACATTTCTTTTTGTTAAACAGTTGAAATGGTTGTGCTAATTATTGAAGTATGGAAATCGCAATACAGTGTCTTTTGGTCATTGCGAAAAGTGCAAGTATTGAGGAAGTCACTTTACCCCTGCAAAAGGGTCAAATACAAATGGGCAAAAAGAAACAAATCTGTTTAGAAAATCATTAGTCATGTATTGTTCTTTTGAGAGATGAAGGCAAATCCATGCACTGCTGTCTTGAAAGGAGAAAACAAACTGGATCTGACCAGTACAGAGAGGGAGAATATGGCCCAGAGGCACAACAACAAGAAGAAAAGTACACCCCTCTCAGGTCCTAAACTGGCAGCTTCAGTAACCAGTACATACAAACACCAGTTTCATTTCAACAGTGAAGAGAAAACACAGGGATTTAGGCAGACTTTAAAGAAAACACATCTGAAAATGCAATATAAGAAGAAAAGGGTAGATTGTGCAAAGAACTTAAAACATTGAGTGGTAAATGGTTAGGAATAAGAAGTATTGTGGATGGATAAATCAAAGTGTGAGGTGTTGAGCTTTTGTTAGAAAAGCTGGGCTGAAAATAAAAGAGAAGTACCCTATAAGCCAGCTGCATTTTTGGGAAGTGCTGCAGAAAGCATGGAATGAACTTTACCTGAACTTCTGCTAATTTTAGTTATTATTATGTTGTTTATAAGAGTACACCATTTATTTAAATAGAAATGGCTGTTTTTGACATTATAAATGTCTTTACTGTGTGATACATTTAAATCAAGTGTTTCCACTTTTTTGACAGTATTGTATTTACTAAATAATAAATAAAAAATATATAATATACCCCTTAAAAAATTGGAAATGTTTTATGTTTGTGAAAGAAATGTATAATTTAATATATATTTTTATATATATATATATATATATATTTAGAGTTTATGTATGTTGTCATTTATAAAGTAAATATATAATATAATATAACATCATATTTTATTTTGTGTTAAACCACAATACATATTTTCATATTTTATAGTATGATAAACATAAGTGTTGTATAGTTTTTTATTCATGGTGTTGTAATGAGATGATAAGAGATTGGAATGTGATCGGGGAATGTCATGAGCTAGATTCGAATCTGTGTTGCATGCATTAGCACCTCTGTTAACTGCTATGCACTGTAAAGGTTATTATGGTTTAGTTGCTATGAAATCGATTTCTATGGAATAGAGCAGAGACCGTATGATGTATAACTTTACTAAAAGATTCATGCATGCTCCCATGTTGTCATTGGGCTTCCAATGCAAAATAATTAAAGGATAGTTGCCAATGTCACTCCTGCAGCATGTCAAATCCTTCCACAGAATGTCAAGACAATTTCACCTTTAATATCTCTCGACTTTGGTGAAAGCCAAAACAAACAGTATGTAGTGCACGACTGCTCTGCTATTGAGCTGCTCATTTTCAATTACAGTAGGCAAGAGTCACGCTGAAATCTCTGCTGCAGTTTTGCTCAACTGTAAAGCCATGGTTTTTGTCGATATTCATATTCATTTCTAAGCATTTCAAAGCACAGTGGGGCAGCGAAAGACATTTTAGACTGAATTACATGCTTCTCTGGATGCCAGAATATAATTATAAAATTATAATTATAAAAGATTTATAATGTCTTTTATTTTATTTCCTGCTTTATTTATATTTTCTAAATAAAGTATAGTATTTAAAAAAATACAGCATGCCCAAGACTGAAATGATTTACAAAATACAGTTTAAAAGAAGACTACTTTACATGATTTTTTATAATATAATATCATGATTATTTGGAATAATATTTGGAAGTTTTTTCTCCAATAAACAACATACATGATATGATATCATACAGTTTGTTGCAGAAACATATCTTTGCTTGGAGCATAGAGGGGAAGTTGAACCGCTCGCTTCAAAATCGAATCATTTGGGATTGTTTATTTGAGAAATCAAGAGGGGCATTTTAAAGGAAATTTAGGACAACATCAAAGATGAGGGTAATTGGTACTTGCCCCTGTTTCATGGAAGTCTGTTTATTTGTAATGAGCACTAATGACTACGGGCGGAAACATAAAGGAGTCGGTTAACGGGTTCCTCCCCAAAAACAGCATGTGTTCAGCAGCCACATGTCAACAAACAAACAAACCATTACTGTCTGCTTTTATAATAGAGAGAGAGAGAGAGATGTGTGTTTGGCTGGTGCAGGGTTGTCATTAATTATTGATGAACTTGTTTATTTTATGTATTTTAAAATAGACATAAATCACAAAAAAACAAGAAATGTGCACTGGAGTAAAAAGTGTGACCACTAACCGCCAATCCTAAATAAATATTCTGGGTTCAATTCAATTTAAGATAATTTTTGGCATAATTTTGATTACCACAAAATATTATTTAGTTTCATCCCTGGTTTATGAAAACTGTTCATAAACCAGGGATGAAACCAAAAACAGAAACAGGGATGAAACCAAAAACATAAATCAAAAACTGTTGCCGCAGCAAGGCACTTTTAATGGGATGATGAACTGGGCCAGTTCATCAAAATACACCCTGTTTTAAAAGTATAGCCACAAATACTGTTGACTGATCTTAATTTGTATTGAACCCAGAACATTCCCAAAATATATATGTTCTTTGAATATATCTTCTACTGATTACAACACACATATATATTTCTGTAGAATGGGTATTTACTGTGCATGTTTTATGGGCTTAAATGGATATGGATTGGGGGCAATCTGCTTGCAAAGACAGATGAAGACACACACACCATTATAAAGAAATTCAATGCAGTTTTTTCCCCAAAGGCCGGTCTTAGCGCTTCACGTCTTATCGGTGAAATAATTCAGTCTTATCTCACCTTCCTGTGCTCTGAGATGGCTTACTAATATGTTGGTATCAGAATAGTTCAGCAGAGTTTAGTTCCATTTCAGATGCCTTCTGTGATTATACCACAGAGAATGTGACTGCAAAGTAGAAATAGACCATTTTTTTTGTGCAGGTCACCAGTTGCTTTTATACCTCCTTTGGGCCTGGTCTTAAAATCTACCATCTGTTCTCACAGTGCAATGCCTCTCTCTTTCAAACCTATGTTCCTGTACGATTTGTGAACCTGCTTTTTCATTGCATATAGTTTTATAGTTTAGAGTGATTAACTTCACTGATTTCTTTCTGTGCAGTATTTGTCAGGAAACATCTGTTCTTGAATCTTTATTACTAAACTGAATGAGTCAAACAAGCTTTTGTATGCTCAGCATTTTGCTGTATAATGATGACTTAATGGAGATCAGATGCAAATTAATTCCATAAATTCATGAAAGCATAATTTATCAATGCATTACCCATAATAGACAGGCCTATGATGAAAGTCTGCTGTGAAACTCATGTATAGATGCTTTAATCTAAATATAAGATTGATTAGAGTGTTGTAAACACTGATTGTGACATGCAAGCCAAACACAAGTTTTAAGGTTTGCACAGCTTGCTGATGCCAGTGAAATTCACAGAAATTTAGGATTATAAAAGTGTTCTTTCTTCTCTTCTGAACTCAATTAAATCACATGTGTTGATGCCTGTTTTTTATTCCATTTATAAGGAAATTACAGATGGTATTGTATTTATTTTGGTACAGCATTAGGTGATGATCTGTGCCATAATGAGAATAGTGCCATGCAAAATGTTGAGCTTTACACTCAAAATCACTCAAAATCAAAATTAACAGTAATATCCATAATACATATTAGATTCAGGACTCCCATCCATTCATCCATCCATCCATTCATCCATCTTTGAGTCTAAAAAGCTTTTTCTCTGCTCCAGTCTCTCAGCCATATCGGGTTATTTCCATCGATTTGCGCATTTGTTGTGAATGACATGTTGGATTACTTTGTAGTACCCTTTTGAACTCAATTCAAGAAGACATGCAAAGTGCCATGGCAACAAGACCAGCCATTGTATTGTGAGCTCATGCATTTATGAAAACATTCAAAATATTGATTTATGTAGCCTGTGACCTTTAAACAGTATGTATGTTTGTCCTATAATTCTTCTGCTTCAGCGGTGCACTATTATTTGAGCTTATTTTTCTGGCCCTGCTGAAAAAAAAAATGCTTAAACCAGCCTAATCTGGTGTGCTGGTCTTGGCTGGTTTAAATTGGTCTCACATCCTGACTCAGCCTGGCCTAGCTGGTCTCCCTGCTTAGCTGAAAAGTTCCCCAAACCCATCAGAGCAGTTTGACAAGACTGGAAGACCAGCAAAGACCAGCAAGCCAGACTAGCGATTGGAAGTCAATTGGAATATAAAATGGAACATGCCATTTTCCTCAACCTCATAACCGTAGTGATTGAGAGCGAGCTGGCTAAATATTCAGGTTTTATTACAATCTGGAAAAATCACACATCCTGCAAAGGTAAGAAAGGGCTGTTATAGCATATCACTGTCCTGCCTATTGTTATTATGAGATTATTGACAGTAATATTCTGGACACTTTTAACGGGAATGTCAGGTTTTTCATGGTCTTAGGTACAGTAGATGGAACAGTTTCAAGAAGAAAATATGAATGGCTGTTCCAGATATATTTTTTTTCCTTTCACATTTTTATTGTAGCTATTTATTCATATACCATTTATATTGGATTCATTGGAAAAGTTCCTCTTGGCTACAAAATCCCTTACTGCAGATATTAATTATTATTACCGTGCAGATTATTGAGGAGAGGTGTGTTATTACTTTTTGAAACAGTTAGAATTTTTACCTGACGGGCGCAACAATTTCTATAGCCTTACTTTGAAGGACGGACCTGAGCCATATCTAGGTGTCAGAATATCATAGAGACTTGCAGGTTGGCTCTTTTGACTGAAGTCACTGAGCAACCACCCAGAATCCCCTAGCAAGCACCTAGCAACTAACAACCTCTCAGAACACCTTAGCAACTGCATAGCAATTTGCTCGTAACCACTCCTCATAGCAATCTATAATCGTGGTGGTGAGTTTTAGTTTGCACAGGCAAAAAATCTTGTTATAGTGCAAATGTTTATTTTATGTGTAATTACTTGAGAAATTAAGCAAATTAGTTTATAGTCGGCTGCATCGGCTTGTGTTGGGGTAGTAATCGCAGGACGAGAGCTCTTTTGCTTGTTGTTTGAGGTTATTCTTGATTACAACTGAAAACCCTCTAATCTAATGGCATCTCTGTAATTGCAGCAGACTCTGACGCCCTGGAAAAAATAAAGCTTGCTTTGACTCTGTGAAGTCATGGAGCTTACAAGATTTATTTACTTTTTAATCAGTGGTAACAGTAAATAAAGGACTTCTCCAATAATTCACACTACTTACTCTGTGTTGTGACAAATAGGATTTTACCCTGTGATGGTGATACTAATGATTTTCTGCTTTGAAAGGTCACGGTTTCATATTAGTGTTATGAATATACTGATAGGACTTTCATGAAAGAGTAGCATGAAATGCCATATCAAATTGAAAACCCCTCTACATTTAGACAAGGTTGCTCACCACCAAAATCCTTTGCCTGTGGAGCATTTATAAGGCTTAACTAATGTTAACGTATGGGCTACAACTTTTAATGTAAAACTTTATTTGTATATGGTGACATTAAAATGAACCAAGATGAGGAAGTGCAGTAAAATAATTGCTCATTGGTAGTTCATGTTAATGAATGCAACCTGAGTGTTACTGATACGTTACTGGAATCAGTGCAAACTGTCCATTTCAATGAATCAATAACTCTTGTTCAATTGTTTGTTTGCACCATCACTCTGAAATGTTACGAGTAAAGTCTGTGTACATTTTTAAAGTCTCAAGTTATGTCTCATTTTTAGTAAAAAAACATATGCTGGTAAATATTTTATTTATTTTTATTTTATTAAAAGTTTATTACTATGTCTTGTTGATGCATACAAAAATGATTAAATATAATTCTTCCTGGTGTGTTCATTTATTTAAAAACGAGTGTGGAAAATTAAAATGATTATTTTTAACTAGAATTTTACTGTAATTTCTTTCTTGCACTCAAAAAAGTATTTTAGCCTATTTTGAAGATTTACACATTTTAATTTCATAAAAAATTCCATTAAATTGGATTGTGTAATTTTTAACTAAATTAAATTAAAACTTTAAATGTTTATTTTTTTTATTTTTTATTTTATTTTGTTAAAGAATACTCAATTACATTTTTATGTATTTTTTTTTTATTTATTTTTTTTTTTTATTGAAATCTAAATTATTGTGTGTGCATTAAATATTTTGAATCCACCAAACTAAACAAAAATGATAATTTTATACCGTTTCAGAGCAAATACATAAATATTGAGATATAGATACATAAATAATCAAAAGGCTGAAGAAAATGTAAATAGTTATATCTCACAGCACTAGTTGTATGTGTGGAAAGAGGTTTATGTATCTGCTTCAGTGGTTGAGTAATTAATTCCTGCAGTAAGCTGTAGCACCAGTAGCAAAGTGGAATTGATAATTATTCAGCCTGTTTCTGGCTTGTTGTGCCTGAGCAGGTTTCTCATTTCCAGGATTAGTGGCTATTGGCTCCTTTTTCCACTTCCCTTCTTCTTCTTTTTTTTTGTGTGGATGTGACAGCTTTGATTTGGTTTATTGCAAGCTTTTATCCATGGACCCTTGTTAATATGAGTCCAGCCTCAGGAAAACACCAGAGTTCACTGCGTTCACTGGATCATCTGACCTTAGGACTGTTAGGTTCTGGAGGTAAAGAACACATACAGATGATCTTCATTTGGTGACATTGCATATTATTAAGTTTACTGTTATTAATGTGTTTATTTGCCAAGTAAGTCGGAGAGCTC
The DNA here is from genome assembly GCF_025860055.1 of Xyrauchen texanus. Lineage (NCBI taxonomy): Eukaryota > Metazoa > Chordata > Actinopteri > Cypriniformes > Catostomidae > Xyrauchen > Xyrauchen texanus. Next base: position 38,806,153 of record NC_068291.1, read on the forward strand.
TTATGGATAATTTGTTTTGGTTCCTACCCCAATAAGTGCAATGCAAAAATTGCAGTACTTGCAAAATACAATGGAATGAAAACAAAATAAAAATATACTAAATAAAAAAAACAAAACAAACAAGTTGTATAGAATTTAAATAAACTTCTGGAAGGTGTGCTAGAGATAGTGTTGTTTGGGTGTACTATTACATGTATTGACGAGTATTAGGAGTTATAATTGAGTCAGCATCTTGAACAATTTTTAATTCAGTTTGCACTTGTTTGACGTAGACATATAAGAACAGATGTGTCCCCAGAACCAGATGTTTTTTGTGCGCAAGGAAACAAAGAACAGTGGCCACTCACACCTGGATCTTCATCAGGTCGCTGACATATCAAAACATTAATTAAGGGCAGAAAAGATTCTAAATATCCTGTGGTCATACCTGAGGGGGACAGAAGTCATTATGGATTAGGACAATTTGGATCTCACAAACAGTGTGTCCATATAACCATCTGTTTTATATTTGTAGTTTGGTGCCGTACTAAAAGAAATGTACCTAGTTTAATGTTTTTTGTATGTATGACCCTCTCTACACTTAACAAAGCATTTAGCTGCTCCTTTAGAAGGACTTCTGCTTTTTAGTCATCTTCTGTCCTTCCTTATGAAGTGTATCATCCTCTTATTATATTTCTTTCCATTTTTCACTTTCTGTCTATTTCTGTCCATTTATTAGACCAGCAGATAAAGTGGCATTTATAGAAGTGTTGTCTGACAGGCTTTGAAGAGCTATAATAAGTGCCTGTTTCCTGCGAGGGTAAACAATCTAACTGGCCAATGTGTGTGTGTGTGTGTGTGTGTGTGTGTGTGTGTGTGTGTGTGTGTGGTGGTGGTTGGGGGGGTATCTGGTCTGCTCAAGTTGCCCAATCATTTTGTTAACCATTTCACTCTTCAATAAACTAATCTTTGTGATTGTTTAAAATAAAAGATTATTGGGTCATTTATTTGTGTACATCTACAAGCCAGAACTATTAAGACTTTAAAGGAATATTAATGGTGCAATACAAGTTAAGCTCAGTCGACAGCATTTGTGGCATAATGTTGATTACCACAACATTTTTTTCGAATCATCCCTTCTTTTCTTTAAAAAAGCAAAAATTGAGGTTATAGAGAGGCACTTACAATGGAAGTAAATGGGGCCAATTTTTTAAGGGTTTAAAGGCATGTGAAGCTTATAATTCTATAAAAGCACTTTCATACATTTTCTGTTAAAACTTGTGTATTGTTTGAGCTTTAAAGTTGTTGAAATCCTTGTTTTTTGGCCGCTTTAGGGTTTTCGAGTTTACAACATTAAGTCATCATTGCAACAAAGTTGTAAAATTGGATATTACTTCACACAGAAAAGGTCAGTAAGTGATTTTATAACACTAAAATCATGTTAACATGCATATTGTTTGTGTCTTGTGGCTATACTTGTGAAACAGTGAGTATTTTAATGTTTACGGATTGGCCCCATTCACTTCCATTGTAAGTGCCTCTTTGTAATCTCACGTTTTGCTTTTATTAAGAAAGGTAGGGAAAAGTCAAAATACTTTTCTGTGGTAATACATATTATGCCACAAATGCTTCTGATTGAGCTTAACTCTCCTTGGACCTGGAAAATTCCTTTAAAAGCTAAAGCTCAAACCAAAGCATAATGAAGACCAAATAGATTTTAAATCTTTATATTAAGAGGCTCCAGCCCCCCGCGACCCTGTACACAGGATAAGCGGTTGACGATGGATGGATGGATGGATGGATGGATATTAAGTTAATATACGACACCAAGATTTGAGATCGTCTTAGACAATTTAGACAATTTTCTTTTAAACTAATGTCCAATTGTCCAAATTGTTTTTATTAAATTTTTTGTTTTTAACCAATTGTCAGAGGTTATCTTCCAGTCAGTCCATTTCAATTTCAATCCCCACTACAAAAATCTAATATTAAGATTATTCTATTCCACTGCATTAAAATTTGTCCAATAAATTCATATCCTATGGTCTTTAATTTCAGCCAGTTAACTTCTTTTTACCCAGTTATAGTGAGGACATGCTCCAACCAGTGTTCTGATAAAGTTTGAGGCTTAAGAAGGCTCCTAGCTTTACAAACTGAAGTAGTCTAAAATATATACTGATTGTAAGCGTTGGTGTATTGTTATTACGCAGCACATTTTCAGATACAACATGCCTATCTCTCTCTGGACTGCTTAATTATAGCTCTTGGTGTGTGTGAGAGGGGAAGAGGCAGGGAATGTCTCCAGGAAAGTTTTTTCTTTTCTTTTTTTCTTTTTATCTGGGAAATGAAAACAAATCTCATGTTAGATAAATGTTTGAATTTCCTAACCATTTTAGGATGCCATATTTATGTGGAAATATTCAAAATTTTGAAAGGAAGAAACCCCATCTTGTTTGCGGCTGCATTGAAATATCTGATTAGGCATTAGCTGTAATGTTAATCTGATTTGTGATTCCCTGCAGATACTGCTGTGATTCTGTTTCTGTGCTGGTTGTGATCTAAAGATATTAGCTACAGGATATTTGTCTGTTGTTAATGAAAAATAAAATGTGAATGTTAGGACTGTTGGACTACAGATTCTGAGGTCTGAATGAGATAATTTTGGGTCTGTGGGACTGCTGAAATCAGGGCGCTTGGCCACTGGAGCGCAGTGTTTCTCTATGGCACAATGAGGTCTATCACTGATGCTAATCTTAAAGGAATAGCCTGGTTCAGCCAAAAAATGAAAAATCTATCATTACCTCCTCAAACTTATGTTGTTCCAAACTTGTATGCTGTCTTTACACAGCTTAACACAATAAGTGACCAGGTCTGTCAAGCTCCAAAAAGGATGTAAAAACCCATAAAAGCACCATAAAAATACTCTGTACGATGTGTGTACTATATTCCAAACCCTGTGAAGCCATACGATAGCTTTGTGTTAGAAACAGACTGCAATTCAATGATCTTGGCCTTCACTGAATCAATGGTTTGAGATCATTGATGCCAAAATGCTTTTGCTCTTGACTAGTAGTTCAGATATTTTTTGCATATAATAACAAAACCTTTGATCAGTTCCTCACACTAAGCTATTCTAAGATGTAATAGGGTACTTTTATGGTACTTGTATGGTCCTTTTTTGTCCTTTTTGGAGCTTGACAGATCTTGTCAATATAAAAGTATTCATACCCCTTGGATGTTTTTATATTTTTGTCAGAGAGTGAGACAAAAAGACCCAAGAGCAGAGGAAGAGTTCAAAGGATTTATTGACAATAAATTGTAAACTGGGCTGGTGAAGAGTGGAAAACCCGGCACCGGCTGCAGTAAGCAGGAGATAGGTGTTGGCAGATCTGCGAGGATTCCGTGAAGATTGTGTTTGTCGGTGAGTGTATGCATCATGGTAGTCAGGAGAGGATTCGTGAGGAATCCTCAGTTGAAGCGTTGTGGGTGCAGAGAACTAGTGCACTGCAGACTGGAAGGTAACCACTATCCCGACATGTGGGCAGAGACAAGGAATCCTCTGTTGAACATTTGTGAGCACAGAGAATAAGTGTACAACAAACTGGAAGGTAACCACACTCCCGACACGTTGGCAGAGACCAAACAGATACACGAGATAGGACCAGCTAGGCACAGAGAGTGAGGTAAATAACTTCACAACAAACAACAGGCAAAGATATTAAACACAAGAAGGGATTAAGTAGGGAGTGAATCAGTGGAGAACCAGGTGCTGCTAGAGCACTAATTATTTGCATGATCAGCGTTCCCATTGAAACATTGATCATGCATGCCGGCAACGCCTGCAAAACATGAGGGAGAGAAATAACAAAACAAGCAGAACAAACTGACAAACTCACCAGAGCCGTGACAATTTTATTGTTTTTGAAATATTGAATAATAGTGAACCAAATTTAGCTTTTTTGACACTGGTCAACAGAAAAAGACCCTTTTATATCAAAGTCAAAACATATTTCTACCAATTAGTCTAAATGAATAGCAAATTTTAACATATAAGGGAAAGGAGGAGGCAAGAACCAGCTACACAGTCTATATAATGTTTAATGATAAACTGAAAACAAAAACAAACAAACAAACACATACAGGGCAGCTGCCTGTAGTTCACTCTCTCTCTTGAACTGCGTCTCCGGTCACCTTTATCCCTCACTCGCCAACACTCCTCCCTGCGTTGCCTCAGGCCGGTGAGCCCCCGGTATGACGTATACCCCCCTCCGGGTCATCCCCGCCTTCTTCGACCTGGGAGGAAACAGGAGGGGAAAAAAAAAACAGGCGAGGGAAAGGCCAAAACGGAGCGACAGCGATAGAGAGAGAGAAAAAAGAAACTCACTCACTGGTTCTCTGATGCGCCGTCACTTGGTCCTCGATCGGACAACAGCCGCACTTCCCCGGTCGGACCAGAGACGAACTTCTGACCCCCCGGCGGACAGAGCGCCCCTCCGCATTACTGGCGGCCTGTAGGTACACTCCTCAAACCCTAGAAGCGGCTCGACCACTCTAGGTAGTCGGGGAGTCATTTTCCTCCTCCCCTTGCGGACGGCGGTCTTCCCTCGACCCCCTCCGCATTTCTGGCAGATGGCAGGGCATTCCTCCACCCCTGGCAGCAGCTCCAGGCAGTCAGGGAGTCCAGTCCACACTTGCCTCGTGGACAGCGCTCCCCTGGGTGGTTGGCAGTTTCGAGGACTCTACGACAGGCATCCCTTCTCCCTCCCAGATTTCGGCACCAATGTAAAAGGGTCCACAGCAGTATGAAAGGAGGACACAGGGAAACAGGCTTCTCCTGGCACAGGTAAGATTTTTAATTGGCAACATCAACACTTACAGCTTCAAAAAACTCATTAGCTTTACTATTACATAGTTTCACAAACTCATTAACTTCACCGATACGAACACTCATAAACACATCAGCTTCACAGACACCATGGACTTCCTTGTGCCAGGCTCTTTCACTCTCTCGAACTGCTGTCTCCGGTCGCCTTTATCCCTCGCTCGCCTCATCAGGCTGATTGAGGTCCAGGCATGCATCATTCCGGCCCGGACCTGCCCTACACAAATATTAATCACAAAATAATTTATTGCATAAGTATTCATCCCCTGTAATGAAACTCACCTAAATCATCACTGTGCAAACAACTGGTTTTAGTATTCGCTCAATTTTTTAAATGGAGGTCACTTGAGCACAGTCAAGGTGTTTTAAGTGATTTTAGTATAAATGCACCTGTCTCTGGAAGGTTCACTTGCTGGTGAGTCAAAATCTTGGGAAATCAACACGATGAAGACAAAAGCATGCAAGAACATGCAAGAACTGTTGCCCAGGTTCTTCATCAGTTACAGCTTTATGGGAGTTTGAAAAACAAAAAAACATATGAAATCTTGGCTAGAGTTTGCCAGAAGGCATATGGTTGACTCTGAAGTCAGCTGGAAGAAGATTCTATGGTCTGATAAGACCAAAATTGAGCTTTTTGGCCATCAAACCGGACGCTATGTTTAGCGCGAACCAAACGCAGCACATAATCAAAAATACATCATCCCCACCATGAAGCATGGTGGTGGTAGCATCATGCTGTGGGGATGTTTCTCAGCAAGACAATGATCCAAAGCATATAGCCAAAGCTACAAAGGTTTCAAAACAACAATGTTTATGTCCTGGAGTGGCAAAGTCAGAGATCAGACCTCAACCCAATTGAAAATATGTGGATAGACTCGAAAAAGACTGTGCACTCACAATCCCCACACAACCTGACATAGCTTGAGTAGTTTTGCAAAGAAGAATTTGGAAAAACTGCAGTGTCCAGATGTGCCATGTTGATAGAGATCTATCCACATAGGCTTCAGACTGTAATTCCAAAGGTGCATCTACTAAATACTTACTTGAAATGGATGAATACTTATGCAACAAAGTATTTTGTGTTACATTTTTTTTTTAATATATATATTTAGACTAACTGGTAGAAATGTGTTTTGAATTTGATATGAAAGTTTTTTTCTGTTGATCAGTGTCAAAAATCCAAATTAATTTCACTTTGATTCAATATTTAAAAACAATAAACTATAAAAACATCAAAGGTGGGTGAATACTTTTGATGGAAAAGAGTTGTGTGAAAATTCTTCACATTTACCTTTGCATGGATGAGAAGGTGTGGGTGGACGTTAAGCAAGTCAAGTCAAGTCAAGTGGTTTTTATTGTCGTTTCAACCATATACAGTTAGTACGGTACACAGCAAAACGAGACAACGTTCCTCCAGGACCATGGTGCTACATAAAAACAACAAAGGACCAACATAGGACCACATGAGACTACACAACGAAATAAAATACCTATATAAACTACCTATATATACCTATATGAAGTGCATGTGCAAACATGTGCAAAAAGTACAGGACAGTACAACAAATTACTGACAATGAACAGGACAATAGACAGTGCAGCGCCGACCAGTACTCAGTACTGGTCGGTGTACTGTGTGAAACCAGCAAAAAATGAATTGTCAAGCAGCCTCTTTTTAATGCTGCACTTTATACTCTGGGAGAGTGAAGTTAAAAAGAAACTTTCAGCTAAAAATACAGTACTGAGCAAAATTCTTAGGCACGTAAGATGCTTCACAAAAACATTTGTCTTAAGATGGTTATTTATATTTTCAGCTTTAGTGTGTCAATTGGAAATATACATTTTAGACTCCCAAACATTTATTTTGCAAATATAGTATAATAGAAGTACAGGGGGGTCCATGCAACAGATGGCATGGTCCCCACTGAATATTGAGTCAGTCTGGAATTACAAGAAGAGACAGAAGCAATTGAGACAGCCAAAATAGATAGAAGAAATGTGATGAATTCTCCAAGAAGCTTGGAACATCCTATCTGCCCACAAACAAAAAACTGTATTCAGGTGTACCTAGGAGAATTGGTGCTGTTATAAAGGCAAATATTGGAATTTGTATGATGTTAATTGATAAATGAAAACTCTTTATGGCATTATTTTTGAAGACATGCTCACTATGCAACATTTTTCCCAAGTACCTAAAACTTTTGCACATTACTGTATATGATTTTCTATTGTGAATATACAGTGCTACTGTGTACGAAGCACCGCCCACACAGAGGTCACTGCCAAACCTAGCAACCTTCGAATTCACCTGCCAGGAAATGAATTGCCGCCGGACGATCGCATGGATTCACATTAAAATGACTGTATTTCCTTGGGGAATTTTGCAGTGCGAATGTAAATGTGACTGCACCTTTAAACATTTCTCCTTTTGTGTTCCACTGAAAAAATAAAAGGATTTGGTTTGGAACAACAAAAGGGTAATTACAGAACTTTAATTTTTGACTGCACCATTCCTTAAAGAAACACTAATTGGAGCATGGCCTCACTTTAACTGGGTGAGAAAGAGTATGAGGATTTAAAATCAATTTGATCTTCATTATGCAATGTTTTGAGCTTTAGCTATTAAAGTCTCAAATGTTTTAGCATCTAAAGAGGCACAAAATTAAATCATCTAATAATCTTTTATTTTAAAATATCACAATGATGAGTTTATTGAAGAGTGAAATGGTTAACAAAATGACTGGGCTATTACAACATGTTGTAATTTAATAACAAAGATGTATATTCTTAATTATTGCATCTTGGATAAAATGCTTCAATGAATCATTAGTGTACACGCTGTACGGGATACATTCTTGTGAGTATTATTAGAGGGAAAATATTGAATTCCTCTTTTGGAAAAATGAAGACATTCAACAACTAATTTGTAGTTAAATTCTGTGAGATTGTATCAGTGGTTATTATTTAATGACATATTTGTGGAATAATCTTATTATCACATGACATTTTTTATCCTTATTTAAGTCTCTGAATGACCTCATTCTTTCTCGCTGTCTTGTACAGTCCACACACATGGTAATTATTAAATTCCCAAACCTTTGCCAAATTTGCATAGATATGAATCATGCATTTATGAATTTGTCAGATCAGTTTAAGTTTGCTGTTCTGCAGTATTTCAGTATTGTGGAGAGCAGTGTGGGAATAGTGCATTTCTGTGCAATTCTTATCAGTTGTAGAACACTTACCCGGCCTTCTACTGTCTGTATCTAGAATCAATACAATCAAAGTGGCTGTTTTTACTGCAGATTTAGGTCTGATCATTAAAATCAAATTTATTAACACAGCTTTCCCAAATCCAGAAATAGAAGCACTTTGGCTTCACAACTCTAGCTCAATTTATGCTTGACTTTCTGATTTATGAATATGTATTTTTATCAGATCAAAGTGTGTTTTACACCGCAAAATCTTGACACACCATGACCTCTCTGATGCTGAGTATTCAGTAAAGATCATACTGATTTCTCTGTTTCTGTGAATTACCCTGTCTACAGTAATGAGGGCAGTTTTATGGCAGCTAAACTGCTCTAGATGTTGGAAAGTCTTCCATGATTTGCCTCAGATTGTTTACAGGTTTCTGTGGACCTGCTTGTGTTATATGAGTCAACTGAACCCTAGTTGAAGTTCTTTCACTCTCAACAGGTTTAAACCCTTCAAGAGTCAATTAATCACTATTGTGCACTTGAGCAAAGGACTTGTCCCCAGTTTGCAACAGAAGTTGTATCTGTAATAAGTGCACTGTATGTTGCTTTGCATAAAAGTGTTAAGCTACTGTAAATGATGACTTACTGTGGTTACTACATTACCATCAGAGTTACCATCTTTCTCTAAAAGTCAATATCAGGCTTTTTATGTGTGTGCTGAGGAGGGTTCATGGAGCTTGGTTTTGGCTGTATGAGCCTGCTGAAGTATCATGTGCCTGCCACTCTGGAGTTTCTCTGCTGGTTAATAACTACAGCACCCCAAAGTGATTTGTTAAGGGCTTGCTCAAAAATCAGCCTACCTCTAAATAGCAGAATGGCAACAAGATGGATCTGGTGATCTGTCTCTGCCAGATGGGACTCTCTGTGATTATTATCTCTCAGGAAGGAGCGAGAGAGAGATGAGGACAGAGTGAGAAAAATGGCTTGGGTCAAAAACTCTCACACAGCCACACTTATAGCCATCTACATCAGGGGTGTCAAATACGTATTTGTGTGTTAGCACGTTGGATGAATTGAGGGGGAAAAAATATATGAACAAAACCACATTTATTTATTACATGTGTGTATTAAAAATATTCATTTTTAAGCTACAACAGGATAGAAAGACTATCAGCAGATTGTTTCTTTTCATTTTGCACGAATCATTTTTCTCCCCAATTTGGCATGCCCAATTCCCAATGTGCTCTAGATCCTCGTTGTGGTGTAGTGACTTATCACAGGGCTTGTTGAGCGTGTTACCGTGGAGAACTAGTGCGTGTCAAGGCTTTAGTCTATTCTCTGCGGCAACCATGCACAACACACCACGTGCCCCACCGAGAGTGAGAACCACATTATAGTGACCATGAGGAGGTTAACCTAACATGACTCTACCCAACCTAGCAACCGGGCCAATTGGTTCCTTAAGAAGCCTGTCTAGAGTCACTCAGCATGCCCTGGATTCGAACTTGCGTTTCCAAGTGTGGTAGTCAGCGTTTTCGACATTTTCTCTCATGGGATTCTCCTGAACCCCATACAGTATCATTCCTCAGTCACAAGGGCTTCTATGGCCCCATTCTTGGGTATCTGAATGTAACAAAATATAAATATAATTTGAGTGTAAAAATGATGTTCTGTCATTATGCTTCAAAATGAACAAATGATCTTTTAACATTCATATCCAACTGCACTCGATTAATAAAACTATGTACAATATTATAATATTGTATAGATTATTTTAATATACATTTTTTTTGTATAGACTGTTTTGACTGTTTAGGATTTTTTTTCTTCTGCCAACTTGGAAATAAAAAAAAGTACAATGTGCAAATGTCAATGTACAGTGCATTCAGAAAGTATTCAGACCCCATTTTTTTTTTACATTTTGTTATGTCGCAACCTTGTGCTAAAATGCTTTAAAATGACTTTTTTCCCCACATCAATCTATGCTCCATACCCCATAATGACAAAGCAAAAACCAGATTTTTTATAATTTATTACAAAAGAAAAAACTGAAATATCACATTGACATACATATTCAGACCCGTTGATATGACACTTGAAATTTAGCTCAGGTGCATCCCATTTCTCTTCATCTTTGAGATGTTCCTACACTTTGATTGGAGTCCACCTGTGGCAAATTCAATTGACTGGACATTATTTGGAAAGGCACACACCTGTCTATATATAATGTTTCACAGCTGAAAATGCCTATCAGAGCAAAAACCAATCCATGAGGTCAAAAGAACTGCCCGCAGAGCTTAGAGACAGGATGTGTCGAGGCACAGATCTGGGGAAGGCTACAAAAATCTTTTGGCTGCATCAAAATTTCCCAAGAGTGCAGTGGCCTCCATAATTCTTATATTAATACCTTATACTGAAGGGGTCTGAATATTTTCCGAATGCACCGTATATCATGATATATATCGATATCGAATGATATGAAAATGAATATTGTGAATATTTTTGGCCATATCGGCCAGCCCTAGATACAAATGTTGAGGTTGGCTTACTCACTTAAGCTAGCTTCAACACATCACATGCGTTTGAAATGTCACTTCTGTCAGCTGTTATACGACAATGCTTTCGTGTAGTAAAAAAAGATGAAGTGTTCCATTTGGGATGATACTACACTATGCTTAGTGCAAAGTGTGTATTTGAAGTGCATAGTGTATAGTGCATAATTTGGGAGATAGCTAAGTTGTCACAGATCAACAACACTCATGGCAATAATGAAAATAAGAACAGGTACAAGGAAAAATATTAGAGGTACCCTCCAACCCAAACCCCAAACCTAACCCTCAGTGGAGTTAAAATTGTAATGTTAGGGGGCAAAACACACCCTCGGATTCACGCTCGCCATTGGTTTTGCAAACAAGTTTACTTCCTGATTTTAATGCGGGATGTGAACCCGGGTCTTTCACGCTGCTGAAGCAACATGCTTTCTGTCCCTCTAAAAGAGAAGGTAAACACACTTGAACCAATGCAAAAATGTCTGCTAGGAGATGGTGCTTGTCAGTGTGTCAGCATAATGTGGCCAATCCTAGGATACTGGTACTGTCGGAAACAACATGCTGATTTCCCGTGTGATCATGATGGATTTGATGCTGTTGGAGTTTGACTAGAAAGCAGACCAAATATAGGCCTCCATACAGTGGGACTATATTTGTTTTTATGCAGGCCTGCATTTGTGTTAGTATATAGATGTATTATAAAGGCCTCTGGCGAATGAAATGAGTCAATTCCATATACTGCAATATTGGTTTTAAAGCTGATTCATGACTTCTTTAGTTATAATATTATGAGTTTGACATCCCTGATCTACATTTATCCTTTGCATCCATTGTAAGAAACCCCAAGATATGCAGAAAAAAGTTATTAGACCTTGCATTTCTTTGTATTTCAATGCAGTTTAGTTATTATCACTTGGTCTTTCCAAGTATTTTAATTTAATTATATGTATTTTTTGCAGCAAGTAGTTTAAATCCACTTTTTAAAAACTTAAAAGCCTATATAAAAAACTCATAGGCAAAAGTAATGGTAGTAAATATAGCTTAAACATTGCAGAGATGCATGAGACTTATACGTGTTGTAACACTATATGGGGCTCATTAAATGCACTTTTTAATAGAGATATCTCAACCATTTATTGAGATATCTTCACAATGTTTTTCAGGCTATTCTGTGCATCTGATCTCTTCATGTTAACCACATTCCACACTTTAGAAGATTAACCGTTATAGACCAAACTCCAAAGCACAGGTGGTCATTAGACATACACTTAAAAAACAAGTGATGGTTATTCAGGGCAGGAATGCTTCATTACAACCCTTGTAAACTGAACCAGACCCTCTTTTCTTTAACCTCAGGATGTAGTTTTACATTCTCGTACAAACCCTTGAGTGCACAAAGTAAAAAGGCAAATCATTGAGAACAACATAAACCGCAATAACTGATGTTCATTCTCTCTCTCATTTATTTTTAACAGAGGTAAATGTCTGTTGAGATGTTCCCAGTGTAAGACGGCCCGTTACTGCAATGCTTGGTGTCAGGTAAGGAGTCTTTACACACTGTGTTGGATCCTTATAATCAGAGCGCTTTCCAAACAACTGTATAATGAAATCTTGAGTCAGAATATTCTAAAATTAATTTTGGTTTAATGATCTTGTTTTAATTAGTGTCACACATAAATAAAATGTGAATGTTATTATAATGTGAGTATTTTAAGGTGCAGTGGAAGGTTATGTTTCAGAGCCAGGAAACTTATCTTTGCCATGTTTTGCTTTCTAAACATCATTAAAACAAGTAAGCTTTACCTGAGAAGCTAATTGCATCAAATTTTAGGACAGAGAAAGTATCTTTGTGTATTTTGTGCAGATCCATTTGTCGTTTTTCTTTACCTTTTTATGTATAAACATGAAACATGTATGAAGGCAGAAATACAAATAATATAAATATTACAGAACATATTAAAAATATATATTTTTACTGTTTTTGCAGTGATTTTGTTTTTCATATTATTCCACATAAAATAGCACCCCTGCATGCCTTTATTTTCAAATGCATTTTCCACAGTGATATAGGTTGCAACCCTTCAGAAATATTTAACATTCATAAGTGTATCTTGTAGTATTTAATGCAATAATTTTACTCTATGTGAAATCTGACAGACATATTGGCCAGTCCATCAGTGCTGCTGTTTATAGTTTCTTTAAAGTTCTCCCGGTTTCTGTATGAGTGCTTATGGGCTGACAATATTAGGAAACTCTTGCATGAGGTCCAGTGTGAGTTCTCGCAAGAAGTATTTTGTGCTTGGAGCCATACACCTGTGAAACACATTATAAGTTCATAGAATTTTCCAGCATCTTTCAGACCTCTAATGCCACTTAACCCTTTAATGTATACCTCAAGTCTTTAGTGACCTGGGACCTCATTCCATTTTTGGAGTTATTCCAACACCTTTTTAGTATTTTCAACCTTTCTCTTCTGAATATAATAAATAGAAAATAGAAAAAAAGCAAAAATTCCAAATATATATATATATATATATATATATATATATATACATATATACATTGGTGGCCAAAAGTTTGGAATAATGTAAAGATTTTGCTGTTTCAGAAGGAAATTGGTACATTAATTCACCAAAGTGGCATTCATTACTGATGTAAAAAAAACAGCACCATCACATGGCCAGACATGCAGTACACCATTAACCAGCGTTGGGTAAGTTATTCTAAAAAAGCAATTAATTACTAACTACAAATTACATCTTCTACATTGTGATTAAATTACATTACTAATTACTCTGTCTGAAAGGTAATTGCATTACTAATTACTTTCTAAAACCCTTATCAACCTCGACCAGGTGAAAAACACAAGGATAGACATGAAATTCTTCTTTTTAATTCTTTCAAATAAATCATATAAAATCAAACAATTTATTCATAAACTGGCCAAAGAATTTAAGGGGGCTGCATTAAAATAGAAACATACATTTTAACATTAGACTTTCAATGTTGATTTTAAATTCACTATTGTTTTATATAGAATTATTCTATATTCTATGCAGTATCACAATTACATCAAAAGTAACTGTAATTAAATTACTGAAAAATTAAAAGTAATCCCTTTACTTTTTTCAATGAAAAAGTAATTTAATTACAGTAATTAATTACTTTGTAATGCATTACACCCAACACTGCCAATAACGTTAGAGTGACAGCAGTAGAAACGACCACTGGCGACTTCATAGTACAGAGACTGGCAATCGATAAAGTTCATCAAGCGATAAAGTTTAAAGGCTTTAATGTTCAGATCAGCCATCTGAATGGGGATTTTTTTTTATCTCAAGTGATTTCGACCGTGGCATGATTGTTGGTGCCAGACGGGCTGGTTTGAGTATTTCTGTAACTGCTGACCTCCTGGGATTTTTACGCACAACGGTCTCAAGAATTTACTCAGAATGGTGCCAAAAACAAACAAAAAAAACTTCCAGTGAGTGGTAGTTCTGGGAACGGAAATGCCTTGTTGATGAGAGAGTTCAACAGAGAATGGCCAGAGCTGATGGAAAGGCTACAGAAACTCAGATGACCACTCTGTACAATTGTAGTGAGCAGAATAGCATCTCAGAATGCATAACACGTCAAACCTTGAGGGACATGGGCTACATCAGCAGAAGACCATGTCAGGCACTTTATTAGGACCATAGTGTTCCTAATAAAGTGTTAAGTGAATGTATATTTAATTGTTTATTACAAGACAAATTCGTTCTATATTCATACAAATAACTATATCATGTTTATGTGACAATGGTGAATAATAATTATTACACATGTGTGTACACATACATATTATACATGATTTTCTTACTCAAGGTGGTGCTGTCACGGTCCGGCATGTGTGCCGGCTCTAAGTGTTGTTTCTTTTTCATGTCTCACAGGTGGAGCCGACGAACGATCAGCATTTCCATAAGAACGCTGAACGATCTCGTGGAGACGCGGATCACGGTAATGAGTTACATGCCTGCTGCCACCTGCTTTCCTCTAATTGCACTCCCTTCTTATTCCTCTGTCTTGGCAGTTTATTGTTCTCTGTTTCTGTTCACATGTGCACTGTTTACGGGGAAGTCTAACTCTACACATTGTGTAGTTGGAACGAGCTTCAGTATCTGTTGGTTGCATGTCTATTGATGTGCGGTTACCTGTCTTCTTGCATTCACTCTCACCAGTTGGTGCCCATGACTGTGGAGGAGGATTCCTCGATTTCTGCCCGCATCTCGGGAGATTCGTCTGGGCTTTGCTTGCACCTCACCAGTTTCTATGGAATCTCATCTGAGTGCTACAGACTTCCATAACGCACACATTCCCCATACGAACACACTCTTCACTAGCTCTCGGCAGCTGTTGGTTCTCCAACTTCTTCAGCCAGCCCAGGGTGTGCCTTGACTGGACTATTGAGAACTTGTGAATAAATATAGTTGAACTCTCTCTCTCTGCTTTTGGGTCCTTTATCCTCCCCACTCCCCAACTGTGACAGAATAAAGTGGCCAAGAAAGAGGGGAAACACAAGGAATAAGAAGGGAGTGCAATTAGAGGAAAGCAGGTGGCAGCGGGCATGTAACTCATTACTGTGATAAGCGTCTTCACGAAAGATGAAACATGACAGGTGCTGTTGTGTCAGTGATTGATTTGATTTACATTTGACATTGTTATTTGATGAAGAATAAACTATAGCAAGCGTAACACGTAAAACCTGTGAAATTATGTAAGCTGTGCATCTTTTTTGACTCAAAAAGTGCCTGAGAAAATACATATGTGGCAGTTGCATCTCATGAAATTTCAGTGTGGAAGTAATGAATCCTGTTCTATATTTATTGCATCATCTCTGTGACATATGAAAAATAAAACATCAAAATATATCAGAGTATATACTATTCTATTATTTCCTAATTGTCTTGAAAATTTGACACTATCTGTGTATTTTGTAGATCAGTTTGTGTGCCGAGTCGCTTAAGACGAGAGGTACTCTATGTAATAATATTTGGTGACCCATTCATGCATTTAAGGATTATAGGAGCTTTCTGATGGATCACTTTCTTTCTTCCATTGAACACAAACAGAGAAATTTTAAAATGCCCAGTCCACTTTATTTCTATATAATGAAAGTGAATGGTCACAAGTGCTGTCAAGCTAAAAAAAATTACAAAGCGCCATTTAAGTATCATAAAATATGGTACAAATCTTCTGAAGCCATACAATAGCTTCATAGACCAGTCATCATCAACGTCAAACCTGGCGCAACATAAAGGCAGTGTATATGAATTATGCATTTTATTCCTTTTAATGTGGCTGTCACTTGCACTCTAGAAGTATTTGCAAATTGCAGAACATTCAATCTCCTGAACTAAGACTGTATTGCTTCAAAATGGCAAACCTGTCACTATCAAATCACCCTCTCCTCTCCAGGCACTCTTGGTTGTCAAGTTTCCTTTGTCTTTTTTAATTGTAGGGCAGCCTTTTATCATAATTCCCTTTAAGGAGAGACTCCATGCAGCAAGCACGTTATACAGTAGATCTGAGCACCAACTGAAGATGGGTAACATGGATTTGTTTTGTTTGAAATCTTGTGTATGTTGCTTCATTTTGTTCTGTGCTTCCTTTCACCCTCAGAAACAAGCATGGCCCGAACACAAGAAAGAATGCAAATGTCTCAAGCGCCTCCAGCCAAGGATCCCCACAAACTCAGTCCGTCTGGTCTCAAGAATAATTATCAAAATGGTATGCAGTATCAGAACACCTGCCACGTGCTGTAGATTGGGAATATGGCCACTTCAGACCCACTTGAAGAATGTTTTGCATTTCTTGCAAGCATGTTGTAGATTGTGTGTTACAGCTGGTTTCAGCCACGGAGCTTGACGCACTGCACTTACAATCATCTTCTCTCTCTCCACAGCTCAGCCAAACAGAAAGTGACAAGGATGAGATGTACTCGATAGCTGAACACCAGTCACGTAAGTCCCTCTCTGCTTGTAGTTGTATGGCATATTTACAGTTCTCACTCAAATCTTGTTTGCACATGTTCATAAAGTATTTAACAGTTTGATGTCTGTGATGCCAAAAGACAATGGTTTTCACGTGTAACCGATTGCAATGTAACAAGTTTGAATATTTATTGTTTTGTGTCTGCTTAGGACACGATGCAAACAGTGAAACATTTAAGAATAAATGTCATTTACATGTACATGACTGGATGTACAGTATTTGTTTGTGGGAGCTAACACAGGATATTATAATGTACAGTTGCATTTGAGGCCTCATAAAAATGGAGAAAGTCTAACATCCTTTCAACAACATGTACCTTTCTTTATATTATATAACATTAATACAGTAGTACTATATAAAATACTGGAAATATACAGAGTAAAAGGCCATGTTGGTAATGGGCGGCAGACAAAAGCACCCAGTAAATTTTTCCTGCTAGGTTGAAAGATTAGATTTCTTATGATTAAAGGTGAATAAATGTCACATCCTAGCAGGAGTTTATTATAACGTTATGGATTATCCTCCCTTTCTCAGTGTGGACCGCAATGTGAAACCTGCCCTCGGGCCCTTGGCTTTTCAAAAGTAATTGGGTATTTTGTCAGAAAGTGCCTGGGACCTTTCACTGGCCTGGCTTCTTACTATATAATTATTAACGTGTGCTGTAAACAGTTTGTATTATCATTTCAATTAGTCTGACAAGCCAAAAACAGAAATGCAGAATTTTAGCTGAGATGCTGCTGAGCTCTATTATTTGTTGTTAGAAAATAAAGTATATCCAAGGAGATGATAAAATATACTAAACAGGGGGAAGATGTACCAGATTTATGATTTGAATCTGAAGTTTTCTATTGTGTGTTTATGACAGTAATTTTGTGAGTAGTTTTTTGTGTGTCTGAGAGAGAGAGAGATACGAGCTGTGAGCTGTTGCCGTGGATCAAGCGTTCGCTCTATCTGCCGCAGCAGCAGTGAACACACTACAGTTCTTTGATGGTGTGTTTGAAGGAAATGGTTCAGAGCAGGAGGGTTAATGGAAAAGCCCATATGTATGGCAAAGCCAACATAAATCACACGACTGGAGCTATACTTTCACATTCACACATATTTTAATGCTACAACCTGGAAACACAGGGCACTTTCTGCCTGTATACCTAAACACACACACACACACACACACACACACACACACACACACACACACACACACACACACACACACACACACACACACACACACACACACTGTAGTGTTTCCATGTTTTATGTGGAATTTCCATAGACATAATGGTTTTTATACTGTACAAACTTTATATTCTATCCCCTAAACATAACACAACCCCTAAACCTAACCCTCACAGAAAACTTTCTGCATTTTTACATTTTCAAAAAACATAATTTAGTATGATTTATAAGCTGTTTTCCTCATGGGGGCCGACAAAATGTCCCCACAAGGTCAAAAATTTTGGGTTTTACTATCCTTATGGGGACATTTGGTCCCCACAAAGTGATAAATACACGCTCACACACACACACACACACACACACACACACACACACACACACACACACGTTGGTCTACCTATCATTATGAGGACTCTCCATAGACATAATGACTTTTATACTGTATAAACTATAGATTCTATCCTCTAAACCTAACACAACCCCTAAACCTAACCCTCACAGAAAACCTTCTGCATTTTTACATTTTCAATAAAACATTGTTTAGTATGATTTTTAAGCGATTTGAATTATGGGGACACTAGAAATGTCCTCATAAATCACATTTATAGCATAATACCCTTGTAATTACTAATTTGTAACTTACAAAATTGTCCTCGTAAATCACAAAAACACGCACACACACACACACACACACACACACACACACACACACACACACACACACACACACACACAAATCTCTTAACATAGACTCACAGCTTTGTTACTTGGTTTAAACTGATTTCCAGCCTGACTAGCAAACAAAGTGCCAAAAGCCCCTCTAAAACCAGCCAAGAGACCAGCTAAGGCCAACTTGGCCAGATCAACCAGCTAAAGGAGAGATCTATCTACCTGTACACAATATTTACACACAAGCAATACAACAAGCAAAATGCCCTATACTTTCATCATCGACCGAGCTCACAAATGCAGATTCAAATACAAATACACACTTTTTCCATCTCCATTTTCTCATTTCCCATCTTTTGTGCGTCACCCTCGTTTTTCTTCATTAATCTCTTTCATGTTTTTGTCATATCAGCCCAGTGTTGTTTACTTCTGCATGTTGTAACATGTAAAACTGATAACATACTACCTGAACTTTCTCCAGGCTAATTAAGTTGTGTGTTTGTTGTCTTGACTCTGTTTCCTGCTTCGGCTGCTGCCGGCATGCTGTACAAGTCTGTCTGTTTGTAGCTTGCTAGTCTGATAGCAGTGCTTATTCGTCTACGCTCATTGTTTTATTTTACTGCATGCTTCATATTTTTCCCAGCTTTTCTACTGTTTAAACTGTGTGTATATTACTGCGTGCACCCATTGTCTTTTTTACGCTTGTCTACATCTCGCATTTCGACTGCGTGCATTCGTTTTCTCTTCTGTGTTTTACACAGATAATTGCATCAATCTCAAACATCTGATCAGAAACAAACACAACAACAGCAAACAATTGTGTTAGGGATTCACATTGATCTCAATCCATCGCCACTCAAGAACAACCATAACAACAACAACAGCAACAAACAATTGCGGTAAGCCATTGCATCCGCTTATATTATTGCTTCCTGTATTGCATAGCACATGTTTACTATAGCTTCTTCCATCAGCAGTGTGGGGTTAACATGTGATAAATGTAAGGATTTAGTCAGGCTGATGGAGAAGTTTAATAAATTAGGGACACGTATCCAAATGCTAGTGTAGGTCCGTGAGAAAGAGAAGCCGGTATATACTGTTTCAGATTCGGGTAGTACAGTGAGCAACACTTTGGTTCTGGCTGAAGGCGTTGGGGTGACGTTTCGAATTTGCAATCATCTGTCACAGTACCACAGAAAACAGTGTCTCATAATTTTCCTCATGAGAAGAATTTAATGCCATCTATGCTAATATTATTATATTTGTTTCCCTGTCTCATCCTTGATTCATATCCCGAGGTTACCAGAGCCGGCCAGATCCACCTCCGTTCCTGCTTGGTGTCAGACTCCACTGCTACGTGTCTCTGAGTGATGATGACTAAACGCAGCCGGTGCCAGCCAAACATCCTTTCAGACTATTACGGTGGACTTCAGGGGATGAACTGATGCCAACTCCAACCATAAGACATGGGATGATTCATATGCCACTGCCTGAACCTTGGATTTAGGATAGACCTCGCCGAAATTACTGGCCGGTTGAACTGCGATTCACCTCACTGATCTCTGCCTGCATCACCTCGGTCTAATGATGGACTACACACTTAAAATGGAATACATAGACTTTTAATTATTTGCCAACAAAAGCCTTCATCGGCCAATTAACAAAGGGCAAAGCAACAGTGTGAATTTATGCAGTTAATCCAGGATAAACTTCAAAGACATTAGTCATTAATCTTTATACAGTTTATACAAAATCTCTGTTTAAACGCTGGCCCTTAATACTTACTTATTGTAATATGTTTTTGGACAGGAACTGTACCATGGTAATACAATGTTGTTTGTACTAAAGTAATATCATGTTTTTTGGTCATGTGCCATATTAATACCTAGTTTTTGGTATTTGAACTATGGTAATACCATGTTTTTTGGACTGGTTCCAAGGTTAAACCATGTTTTTTGGTCATGTACCTTAATAATACAATGCTTTTTTGGACATGCACCAAGTTTTTTGGACATATACCATGGTAAAACCTTGTTCCATGGTCATACCATGTTTGTTGTCACCATCCAGGACAGCCCGGAACCTGGGAGTGGTGGTCGATGATCAACTTACTGTATCTCAACAACTTGCAGGCTTGTGCTTTACAACATCAGGAAAAATCAGAACTTTCCTGTCTGAAATACGCTACACAGGTCCTTGTCCAAGCTCTGGTAATTTCAAGACTACTACAGATATTGTTGGATTTTGTTTAACAAATTGCTTGATATGTTCCTCATTTGTAAGTCGCTTTGGATAAAAGCAAAATGACTAAATGTAAATGTCATACCAATTTATGTGGACATCTTCTATGACAATACTATATTGTACTACACAATATATACAGTAGCTACTAGACATAACACAGTAGTGTTTTGGTAGTACCATTGTATTGACCTGTTTCAGTGACATCCCTTTTTCCTTGAAACCGCAATATCAAGCTATAAATTCGCCATAATGATGGTGAATGGAAAAACACAGGGGAACTGATATCAAGAAAAACAGAAAAAATTGTCCCAGAAAAAGAGTATACAGGTCTTTAAGTCACCATAAATATAGCCAAATTCGACTTTCGCTGACATTTAAATATATTTTATCCACGATTTATATTTGTACACCGGCGAGTCTGATGTCACTGTGTGAACGATGCGTACACACGTCTACTGGTACATCACCTTAAGCATCTCTCATTCAGAAGTTAAAAATGATTTTGTGTCATTTTCTGGTCGGATTTGGTCACAATATTACATAACGTCTGTGATGATCCCATCTGTAAGAACAAGAGCTGCTTTTAACTCAGAAAGCAACCGAGGCATATTCATGTATATAATTAATGTTTACATTGAAGTCTGATGGTGTGAATAAAGTCTGTACTTCATAATCTTATGACGTGTTTTTCATTTACTAACATTAGTATATACACATTTCATATATAGGACTGTACATTGACATTATACCACTTATAGTACAATTATGACATACCTTTATACAGTCTGAGTGTTATGAATTTCACCTCCAATGTGCATTTCCAGTTTAATTATATTCAAATCAATTATGTTATTAATATAATTTTCATGGGTACAAATAAATGACATGTCTAAATAAATGAGTAAAGAAGTGTTTTATCCCTGCTCTCCTCCTCAATTGCTGGTTAGTAAACAGCAGCATCACTTTTTCAAGATTTATAAATAGAAACAAAAATGTTGCCTCCTTTTGTCACATCCCACAGCACAGCACACTGAAGGAATTTGGAATTTTGTTCACAAACATGGTGGCACAGTAATACAGTGATGTAACATGAAACAGGTCAATTATTTAAAATACCTTGGGGTACCATGCAAAAGCCATGGTACATGAATATGGTAATAATGGAATGGAATATTTATGAACCTTTGATATAATCACTGTTGTCAAATGTTGAAACCGTTGTCTCCTTGATGTGTTAAGATCTAGTGGACATGAGTGATAATAAGAAGAAAGGCCTGGGGCATCTTTGCTCTATACTCCAGGTGTATCTCGGTGAGGAGAATTGTGATCTATCTCAGCTACCAGCTGGCCTGGACCCCATCAACCTTCTTGCCAGAGTAAGTGCGCTTTTATTTTCATCTTCACCGCTCGTGGCGTTGTTGGCAGGGGTCGCGCTCTCAAATCGGCAGGGAGTCACACCAAATCTCACGCAGTGGTGCGAACGGTGTCAGCATGCCGCATTGAGTGTCTGCCCACACACAGAGCTGCAAGGATATTGTTCCGTCCTCATGTTACCTACTGTGAATCCATGCTGTAATTTCAAGTTTTTTGTCTTCAAAGCTAAATTTGATCATTTCATGTTCAGGGTTGGTTCCATATAAATTTACATGCCTAATTTTCCCACTAATATTGTACATTTAAACATAGAAATCACTACACATTTTACTTAAAATGGAATCATTAAGGAGCTGGAATCACAATCACAATCAGAACCAGAATCATTATGTTCCTTACGATTCCCATCCCTTGAGTCTTTTTCCTCTGTGAATGCCCCAAGTGCATGAGTTTCTTTGGAGATGTGTCCGTGAGTTTGCTTGTTGAGATTCCTGAAAGAATACGTTTTATTTGCTTGTTTTCTGACCGTCACTCTGTACCGTAATTACGAACACATTAAGTGAAACACCCATTTCAGAGTGAAAATGGTGATCTTCTCTTCAGGATCGCATGTAAACACAGAGGGGGTTGCACATCTGGCCTGGGACAAACAAATGCCTTTTGCATGTGAACACAAACACCTGTTTCATATAAGACAAGAGCAATCTCTCATAAAGCATCAATGACCGAAATGTGGATCTGATAAGGATTTTTAATCCAATACTAAATACTGCATCAGGGACAGAGCTCAAGTTATGCGAATACTTTAGTTTCAAGCATGCTCAGATTTGGAAGGTTCAAATCACTTTTAGCAATTGTTGGTCTTGATTTACAGAGTGGTTAAATTTTCCTGTTAATGATTTGTGTTTAATGTTCCTTTGTGCTAGTTAGACGCACACTTACTCCATTCAAATATGCTTTCTTGGGGTGGAACTGAGAACCGGTTCTATTTAAAAATAAAAAATGTTGGAACAAAATTGTGTTACTGAGCTCCATTAACGGTTCTCAAATGCACATTCTTTCACCTATGCGAACGTAACACTGTGCTAAAATACTCTGACAATGTTTCTTGTGCTACATTTACATTTATGCATTTGGCAGACAATTTTATCCTAAGCAACTTACAGTGCATTTATTACAGGGACAATCCCCCCAGAGCAACCTGGAGTTAAGTGCCTTGCTCAAGGACACAATGGTGGTGGCCATGGGGATCGAACATGTGACCTTTTGATTAACAGTTATTTGCTTTAGCCCACTGCACCACCACCACTCCATGTGGTCCTGCTACCATTCAGCGGCACTACAACACTGAAAAAATGATTAAAAATCATCAGTGTGAAACATATAGTGCAGTGCGTTTGTCATACGAAGATTTTTAGTCGGTCCTTCTAAGGAGGGAGAAATATACAGTGTGGCCAGTGTAGTCAGGTTCACGAATGAATAACTCTTATGAGCCATTTTGTTCTACAATGTGAAACATACAGCTCGTCGAGTGCAGTTCTGTTCCTGAACAAATGACTCTTTAGAGCTGGTTCTTTGAATCTACATTGCATAATATTCAGCGTGACCAGTGTGGTCTGATTCCCAAATAAATGACTCTTATGAGTCATTTCTTTTGAACCTACAGCGGGACCAATGTGGCCCGGTTCTCGAATGAATGACTCCAATGAGCCGGTTCTTTAAAACATGTGAAACATACATGTACTGGGCGTTAAATGCACTCATATTCCTGAACAAATGACTTATATGAGCTGGATCTTTTGAAATAGCAGTTATTATATTATTTATTATGAATACTTTATTAAAGTTATTATTATGATAATTAACAGCAACAACAATCAGCAAATAATACAGCAAATAGAAATGAAATAGAAATATGCTAAAATAAATGACACATGTAGGCCTACACATTTAATCACACATTTACTTTGTGATCTGTTTGCAACATAAACAATAATTTCTGACTTCTGTATTCATCATTTTCCAAAATACAGAAATAATAGGCGTTTAGAATAAAGTTTAGGACAAAATCTGTTGATATTTCTTATTTCGCGAATGGGTCTTTACGAGTTGTTTCTTTTGAATCTACAGCATGACCAGTGTGGTCCGATTTCCAAAAGAATGGGTATTTACGAGTCATTTCTTTTAAATCTACACCACAACCAGTGTGGTCCGATTCCCGAATGATTGGGTCTTTATGTGTCATTTCTTTTAAATCTATAGCACGACTAGTGTTGTCCGATTACCGAAAGAATGTGTCTTTATGAGTCATTTCTTTTAAATCTATAGCATGACCATTGTGATCCGATTCCCGAATTAATGGGTATTTACGAGTCATTTCTTTTAAATCTATAGAACGACCAGTGTGGTCTGATTCCCGAAAGAATGGGTTTTTACGAGTCGTTTCTTTTGAATCTACAGGACGACCAGTGTGGTCCGATTCCTGAATGAATGGGTCTTTACGAGTCATTTCTTTTAAATCTATATCACGACCAGTGTGGTCCAATTCCCGAAAGAATGGGTCTTTATGATGTATTTCTTTTGAATCTACAGCATGACCATTGTGGTCTGATTCCTGAATTAATGGGTCTTTACGAGTCGTTTCTTTTAAATCTATATCACGAAACATACTACAAAAAAGTGTGACCCATGTAGTCTGATTCATGAACTAATAACTCTTACGTGTCTGTTCTATTGAATCTACTGTAGTATTCATGATACTGTAAGCAAACAATACCTATATGGCATACTGCATCTGGTTAAATTCTGAAGTGTGCATCCAGTGGGCAGTTTGCTGGGCAGTTTGCCACAGGATCTGAAGATCCATCAAATACAGATACTAAAACACTTAACATGGATCATATTTTGTGTGCCATGGTCACCATCTACCTGTGGAAATCAGTTTCTTTACATCTCTCTGCAGTAAAGGCTTTTCCATCTCTAGCTTAGTAAGTTCAAGATGTGCTGCCCTGTCCCAACAGTCCAATCAAGCTGTCCGTTATCTGTGGGGAGGAAGATAATCTTTTGCCAAACCAATTTAGATCCATCAGAACAGTCAAGGCTTTAACTCGACCCATGTCTGAACATCTCTCTCTCACTCCCACATTTTCAAATTTTTCACTCTTCGTATCTTAATGAGATGCAGTTAAAACCTGGATGAATATTTAAGTTTGGTTGTGGGTGTAGAACAAATGTGCAACACTAGAAGACTAGTCTCGACCCTGACTGCTGATAAATTCCCTTGTTTTGCATTAACTCCACTCACGAGAGCTGACTTTTGCAGCCTTATTGGCCTGGTGCATCGTCTTTAGCATTACAGACAAGTTTAGTCATGTTAAACCAACACTATACCCATCGCTGAATCAATTAAACAGTGTGAAGACGAGTGTCCAGGGTCCACAAATTAAAATGAATTCATAATTTAAAATTAGACAGATATTCCATACCATTTACTGAACATAATTACTGTAAAACTAATTCTGAAATATCATTCAGAATGAATAACTTACATGTAGCGAAAGTTCCTCAAGGGATGTTAGGATGTTTCGTTTACATTTACATTACATTTATTCATTTGGCAGACGCTTTTATCCAAAGCGACTTACAAAAGAGGAAAAAACATCAGCGAATCATCTTAGGGAGACAGTGGTACCAAAAGTGCCATATTACAAAGTTTCACTGTCATCAGAATAGTATACAAAACAGATTTAAGTGCAACAAGAAATGTTAATTTTTTTTTTAGTTTCGTTTATTTATTTAGTTTCGTTTATTTATTTATTCAAAGTAAGTCAGAATTACCCAAGATTTATAGCAGGTAGGAGGCAAAATAGTCATAAAACAGAGTGAGTAAAGTGGCTAACCATGTGAATTCAGATTCAAATCCAGATCCAGAGGGACTATCATTCACATGCCAGAACTGAAGCGCATTGAATCCACTGTTTTAATTAAAGTTGTAGAGCAAGCTAAGAATATTGTCCAAGGGTTTACTACTTTATTGCATAGAACCAACACACAGAATCTTCTTTTCCATTAATTCTCGCATACTAGATGTGTATTATGAACCCAAAAGGAGTTTTTTTATGAAGTTCAGATTGACTGTCATAATCCAAAAGAGCTGTTGGGTTTTAATATTCCTTATGAACATGATTGGTGTGCAAAAACCTTCTTTCCCTGGGCGCCATCACAGCAGTCTGTTAACAACTTTATAATGAGAACTATCTATAACTGTCACGAACCCCGCTGTTCATTGTATACACCTGCACTCGTCCCTATCACCTGTCATTGTTTACACCTGCACTCGTCTCTATAAATATCACAGCACATTCGTCTCCCGCTTGTTGGTTATTGTATTTAGTTTCCCGTGTCTTTGCCCCCCGCTAGTCTCGTCTAGTTTTGAACTCCTCTTGTCTTCCTCTTAGCTTGCCAGCTCCCCTTGTTCCCCTGTCTTTTGCTCCCACTAGTCTTGGCATTCTGATTCTGATTACCCCGGCTTTGACCCCTTGCTTTCCTTGACCACTCTATTTGTAGATTTGCCCTTTTGTTATATCCTGATTCCCCGGCTCTCGACCCTACGCTTACCTCGACCATTCTCCCTCTGGATTTTCCCCACTGTACCTTCGCCTGCTCTTTAAAATAAAAAGCAATTTGGATTTACATTGTGACTGTCTCGTCTTGTGTGTGTGTGAGCGGGTTACAATAACCTGTTTGTTCCATTTTGCTTTCTTATTACTGGTGCTTGTTAAGGTAAGGTCACTATTACTTGTTTTATAATAGAGAAAAAGCTTGTCATACGGGTTTGGAACAACATTAGGGTGAGTAAACAATGACAAAAGGTTCATTTTTGGGTGAACTATCCCTTTAAAAAGGAACTCATTTTTATGTAGGCAACCTAAAAGATGTTTTGAAATCTGCTACTCAGCATTTCCTTGTTCTTCCTTCACTGCTTTTATATTAAGTCTAATTAATTTTTATATGTGCCATCTAGTTTGTTTTATTTTGTATTTAATTATGGCATGTTGTATCTGAGTGAGTACTTTGGGGTAAGAGATCACTGAGTGTTCCATCTGTGCATGATAGCTCACAAGTGGGCAGCATATTTCAGTGCTCTATGAATACATAATGGAGGAATACTTCATGACATCACCAGCAGCCAAACAAGTCCAACACAAACTGCACCTGAAGGAACACCATTCAGTTTAAGTTGCTACTGATAAAGACTACTAAAGAAATGTGGATGCTTATAATGCAATTACTATTATTTCAATCAAACAAACCTGAATAAGATGGATAGGTGTGTGCCGCTGTCATTTAATTTTCTTTGTGGAAGTGTCTTTTATGTGACACATTCTATGACGTTTTTCATATTGCGGTATGATGCAATAGTAATCGCAGTGCCTTATATATACAAATGTTCTATCGGATTGAGGTCAGGGCTTTGTGGCCACTCCAATACCTTGAATTTGTTGTCCTTAAGCCATTTTGCGACCTATCTTCCTGGCTGAAGTCTTGAGATGTTGCTTCAATATATCCACTTAAGTTTCCTTCCTTGTGATGCCATCTATTTTGTGAAGTGCACCAGTCCCTCCTGCAGCAAAGCAGCCCCACAACATGATGCTGCCACCCCCATGCTTCACAGTTGGGATGGTGTTCTTCAGCTTGCAAGCCTCACCTTTTTTAATCCAAAAATATTGATGATTATTATAGCCAAACAGTTACATTTTTGTTTCATTAGACTAGAGGACATTTCTCCAAGTAAGATCTTTGTCCCCATGTGCAACTAACTGTAGTCTGCCTTTTTTATGGCAGTTTTAGAGCATTGGTTTCTTCCTTGCTGAGCAGCCTTTCAGGTTATTTTGATATAGGACTCATTTTACTGTGGATATAGATACTTGTCTACCCGTTTCCTCCAGCATCTTCACAAGGTCCTTTGCTGTTGTTCTGAGATTGATTTGCACTTTTCACACCAAACTACATTCATCTCTAGGAGACAGAATGCATCTCCTTCCTGAGTGGCATGATGCCTGCGTGGTCTCGTGGTGTTTATACTTGCGTACTATTGTTTGTACAGATGAATGTGGTACCTTCAGACATTTGGAAATTGCTCCCAAGGACTTGTGGAGGTCCACAGTTTTTCCCTGAGGTCTTGGATGATTTCTTTAGATTTTCCCAAGATGTCAAGCAAAGACGCACTGAGGTTGAAGGTAGGCCTTAAAATACATCCACAGGTACACCTCCAATTCAGTACACCTCCTATCAGAAGCTAATTGGCTAAGTGTAAAAAGGTTGGAATTTTCCAAGCTGCTGAAAGGCACAGTTAACTTAGTGTATGTAAACTTCTGACCCACTGAAACTGTGATATAGTTGATGAAATATGAAGCAATCTGTCTGTAAACAATTGTTGGAAAGATTACTTGTGTCATGCACAAAGTAGATATCCTAAACGACTTGCCAAAACTATAGTTTGCTAATATTAAATCTGTTGAGTGGTTGAAAAATATGTTTTAATGACTTCAACTTAAATGTATGTAAACTTCTGACTTCAACTGTATAAATGTACAGGAGGTACACAGGGAAGTGAGACTCCTCCCACAAGCGGTGAGCCATTAGAGATATGGGCAAGCTGCCGTACCTCTTCATAATGTCCAAAAACGCTCACGCACTGTCATCTAAACCATTGTCAAAAGCGAAACCGCACGAGAGAGACACGTGCGTGCAATAGAGACTGATTGGCAGCCAGAGAAAATAATAGTTTTGAGATTTTAACATTCAGCAAATTAAACTTCAGCACTTAATTTGTTTTATATCTGTAAATATAGTGTCTATTAATGCATTGGCAATGCACATTTAAATATATCTTGCAAATAAAGATTTCTATAAATTGAATCTGTCCATTTGATCCTATTATAAAAAATTTCCACTGGAAAATGTAAGATTTTGCCCAAGTTTTAATTACAGCATGTCCACTAATTTTATGGCATGTATACTTATATTTGTATCAAACCTGTGAAATGTGTGCAATTAAAATGCATTATATTTTATTTTATTTTACTTTATTTTAAATAATTAAAATAAATAATGACTAAACAATTTCTTTGAGACAGAGTAGATATATTTATGATTATATTTTAATGTTTATTTTAATGTAACATGCACCATGATTCATTGTGATTAATCACAGAAAACTATGCAATTAATTAGTTTAAAAATATTTTACGTTTTTTTTTATCTTAGTTTTTCGTTTAAGTTTATTTGCTGTTTTCAAAAATGAATAATTGAGTCATAATCATGATGTTCCAAACCTATTCACTTGTATTAATGGAAAAATAGATACAATGAAAATGAATGCTGACTGAGACTAACATTCTGCCTAACATCTCCTTTTGTGTCCCTGGAAGATGGTTACAGTATATGGGTTTGGAACAACATGAGGATGAGTACATGGTAAAATTGTTATTTTTGAGTGAATTATTGGTTTAAGGTGCATTTTCTTCTCTCATGCCTAAATGTTTTATATTATACCTTTTGACCTCCCTTTCACCCAGTCATATTTGAATTAAGAGCAAATGAAAGGTGATATGTTGGATGACATCTCGCCTCTGTCAGGGCTCTGTAGACATTGTCATTGGACATATGTTTAAATTCTTGCATTAAAGGAGCTGAGGTCAAAGGTCACCCTGAATGGACTCTGGGTGGCCTCTACATGGCACTTAGTAAGAGAACCACAACGGTACTCACTTCTGCCATCTTCTATATGCTTTTCTTTGTGTCCATCAATGACCGCAGTGACCTCAGGGAAGAGGTCTGGATGTAAAATAGATTTTTTTTTCTCTGTCTGACCGTCATTTCACTCAAGGCACTTTAGCTCTACGATATAATGTTGGAAAAGTGACCCAGTACATGATGATAATCCATCTGTCTCTCATTTTATGGCAATGTCTGATAAAGATCCTGATCACTGGACAGTTTGTATCTGTTAAAGAGATAGTTCACCCATTAATACATTTTCTGTCATAATTTAATCACCCTCACGTTGTTCCAAACCATATAGCTTATGATGACGCTTGCCAAGCAAGTTATTAGAAGACCATTTTTAATTTGGTTTTGGCTTCCTTCTAGTTGCTTCTCTATTGAACCTTCAATTTGAGTGTTGATTAGGCAGGTTCTCCAGTTCTAGCATTGTTGTGTGTCATTGACACACACACACACACAGGTGTGCAAGCACTTATACCCACCCTTAAATGTGTTTTGATTAAAATTCTAATTAAGATTAAAACAGTGAATTATACAAGCTGTACCAATAGGAGGCAGTGTGCTATTAAATATCACTGTATCATTGAGATATTAGTGTAAATATTTATAGTTTTCACATTAATAATAAAAAGAAAAAAACTGTTTGTTTTGTGTGTTGGAGCTCTTAGACTATGGCTGACACACTAAGAGTCCTGGATCACTGAAGACGTTGAATAGAGCAGGAAAGCCGCTATTGAGTGCACATATTTGCGTATACATGTGCTTTCTCTTCACAAGTTTTTGTGAATGCTTGATTGTTTTTGTAGTGTGTTTAAAGGGAAGTTCTGCTGGAGTATGATTTGTAGTACTTAATCATAGGATTTAATTGTGAGTTTTGGATGGAGGTCTGTGTGTGATTGGGTATATGTAAGGAATTGCCTACATTGTGGTTTTGCCAGATGTACCCACAACGATAGTAAAACCTGAAATCTCTGTCATTGTGTGGATTACCTAAAGGGAAACATCTTATTAAACATACAAACTAATATCTTAAAGGAATATTGCAGGTTCAAAACAAGGTAAGCTCAGTCGACAGCATTTGTGGCATAATGGAGTGGTGGTGGCGTAGTGGCTAAAGCACAGGGCTGTTAATCAGAAGGTTGCTGGTTCGATCCCCACGGCCACCACCATTGTGTCCTTGAGCAAGGCCCTTAACTCCAGGTTGCTCCGGGGGGATTGTCCCTGTAATAAGGGCTCTGTAAGTCGCTTTGGATAAAAGCGTCTGCCAAATGCATAAATGTAAATGTAAATAATGTTGATTGCCACAGAAAATAATTTTGACATGACCCTTTTTTATTACAAAAAGTAAGGCACTTACAAAGAAGTGAATAGGGCCAGTCTATAAACATTTAAATACTCACTGTTGCAAAAGTATAGCCACAAGACGTAAACATTATATGTTAACATGATTTTAGTGTGATAAAATCGCTTGCAAGTTTTATCGACATGTCGTCGTCATGGCAACAAAGTTGCAATATTGGACATAAATTTACACTGGTATGGTTAGTAAGTGATTTGACTAAAATCATGTTTACACATACAATGTTTACGTCTTGTGGCTATACTTTTGAAATAATGTGTATTTTAATATTTATGCACTGGCCGCATTCACTTCCATTGTAAATACTTTAATGTAAGGTACTTTTTAATAATCGAGGGACGAGGTAATCGTCATAGATTGTATTAAACCCAGAACATTTCTTAAATAAAAATGTAAAAATGCAAAAAGGTTTGTAATGGTTACATTCAGAGGACAGAAAATGTAATTTGCTCAGTATAAAATAATAGAAAGACCCCACCATCATAGTAAAATAAACGTGTGTGTGCTTGTAGGGCTGTAGTCTAGTGGAAGATCTGGGTTAGTGGAAGGCGAGCCAGTAAAATGGCCTATTATTATTCTGAGCACTGTGTCTGTGTGTGTTGCAGAATATGTGCATCAGTGCCTTTCAAGAGGGCTGACACATGCCTGGCAACACGGGACATATTTTAACACTGACTATTGCAAATCTATCCAAATATTATTTATCCTTCCCTGCAATTTAATCCCTAAATGATTGTCCTCATGTGTCCCAACCAGTTTAAATTTCCATTAAAATTAAGCATTATGCAATTTTGTTTACACTCACACATTTTCAAGAGGGCAAAGATCTACAATTATACACCAAAATAGCTTTCATTTGAAATAAAGTGCTTGAACGGTCACAGTCAATCTAAAATATATTTATGGCCTTCTATTTGTGTGTGTGTGTGTTTTGCACTCTGCTCAGTTAGAGTCAGTGTATGGTTGCTGCATCTTGCTGATATGGAGCAATAAGCTGCAGTGATTGAGTTTAATTGTCTCCTCTTGTAGCAGACACACTCTACAGGGTCTACTTTACAGTGGCATCACCTCTCTGAGACTCCCACTCAATTCCTCATCCTAACTGGCCCATAACCCTGCAATACACACTGCTGCAATACCACAGAGGTATTGTGCTGTATCCACAAACCAGAATCAGAATGCACTTTATTGCCAAGTGTTCTCACGTACACAAGGAATTACATTTTTGTGATAGGAGAAACAAGTGCACTCATTACAGTGAAACAGAATATAAAACAAGGTAAGAGTATAAATAGACTTACAAATAATTGGACCTACGTATAATATAGAATGGCGTATGTACATGTGCAAATAATGTGTGTGCAATTGCCACAATCTCACGACAGGGAAAGACAGACAGGGAGAGAGGGGAACATTTTTGCTCATATGCTAATGATTCTGTGGCTAAGACTCTTGGGAATGGTGCACAAGCCTTGAAGACAACATTATCTAGTTCTGTCTGTCTGTCTATCTAGTTCTGGCTGTCTTTTGGCCTATCTATCCATCCATCCAGCCATCCATCCAGTTTTGTCTGTCATCTAGTTTTGTCTGTCTGTCTGTCTGTCTATCCATCCATCCATCCATCCATCCATCCATCCATCCATCCATCTAGTTTTGTCTGTCTGTCTGTCTATCTAGTTTTGTCTGTTTGTCTGTCTATCTATCCATCCATCCATCCATCCATCCAGTTTTGTCTGTCATCTAGTTTTGTCTGTCTGTCTGTCTATCTATCTAGTTTTGTCTGTGTGTCTGTCTATCTGTCTGTCTGTCTATCCATCCATCCATCCATCCATCCATCCATCCATCCATCCATCCATCCATCATCTAGTTTTGTCTGTCATCTAGTTTTGTCTGTCTGTCTGTCTATCTATCTAGTTTTGTCTGTGTGTCTGTCTGTCTGTCTGTCTGTCTGTCTATCTATCTATCTATCTATCTATCAAACATCCGTCCGTCCGTCCGTCCGTCCGTCTGTCTGTCTGCATCCATCCATCCATCCATGTCAGCCTATCTATCTACCTGTCAGTCGGTTCGTCCGTCATGGCCAAACATGTTCACTCGATTCAGGGGATGCCTGAATCTAAATCAGTTACTAAGAACTTAGAAGGTTTCAGATTCATGGAGCACCAGACACTGTTGTGAATGTAGGGCACTCAGTTGTGTTTACAGTACCTCTCTGAGAGTAGAACAAATGTATTGGTGAATGTGTGATGTGCCCTACCAGTGGATGAGCTGTCCAGTCTTGTGTACTTGAATGTCACTCTTAAGGTAACTTGTGTTACCTGTATGGTCTTGTGGACCCATTCTCTTGATTTAGTCACTGATAGCAAAGATGAGACGAAAAGATGCATCATGACAATATCTAAGCGATTTGAATTAAATCATTTGACAAAATAAGATGAGAAAAAAAATACTTAAGATATTAACAATACATTCTTTTTTTTTCAATTTACAGTACAATGAACCACTTTACTAATGGCTTAATTACTTAGATTTTGATGTTTCCTATATACATTATTTGAGAATATTTAGCTTCAGTATATCCACAACATAAACATATTACAACTTACTTCTGCACAGACAATAAAGCAAATGAACAGGTGAACATGAACATGAACATGCTGTTACATGCTAGTGAGAATGTGTAACTTGCGTTGTGAAAATGCCATGTCATAAAAATGTATTTTCTATGTTATGAAATATCTTTAACTGTCTAAAATGTGATGAATTCAAGTTCTAAAAAGTAGCTAATAGTCCAGCATATTCTTATAGGTTATAAAAGTAGCTCATTTGTTTAATCTTACATATTAAACATATTTATCTTTAACACTGCTGCTATGAGATTTCCACAAATTAAAACAGGAAGCATTGATGGACTCAACAATGCATTTAGTAATTGTATGTCTTCAGAAGACTTGGAAATTTTTTATGTATGAGTGCAAATGTTTTTTTTTTTTTTAATCTAGATGTTGTTCATGCATTGTGCTTATTTATTTATTTATTTTTTCAAAAGAAAAAAAGGTTCAAAGGTCATTGAAGTCAGCTTATTTTGAAACTGCTACAAGGGAGATATTTGCAAAAACTCCAATAGGCTATACATTTCATGTTATAAATTTAAAGTATTTATTAAAAATGTTCTCCATGTGTTGTCTCTAAGGACTCTTGAATTCTTTTCATTTAATCTTCGCCATAAGTGTAGATGGTCCCTGCGATCCACTGAGATTGCCAGGCGCTTTACAGGATTTCAATTAAAGTAGAGAGTCAGGGCCGCAGGGATCATAGATGTGCACTTGAATTGGATGTATTCATACCTGCTAACTTCCTCCAAATGGAGTAAAGTGACACTTTCATTACAACCCCAATTCTGAAAAAGTTGGGGCAGTGTGAAAAATGCTAATAAAAACAAAAAGGAGTGATTTGTAAATTATATTTATTTACCCTTTGCTATATTGATAGCACTACAACTACACATTATTTGATGTTTTACCTTATGAATTTCATTGTTGTTTTGAAATTTCAAAAAAATTCAAATCAGATGATTGCAGCACACTCCAAAATAGTTGAGACATTCAAGAGTTTACCACTGTGGGTTAGGGTTAGGGTTATCACCATTTCTTCTTATAACACCTATTAAGCATTTAGGCACAGAAGACACAAAAAGTGGAATTTTCCCCCTTTCATCATTATTTAGGTCTTCAGCTGCACAATTTTACAGGGTCTTCCTTGCCGTACTATGCACTTCATATTGCACCACACATTCTTAATTGGAGATGGTCAGGACTGCATGCAGGCCAATCTAGCACCAACACACTCTACTTATTAGGCCAGTATGCTGTTTGAAGTTGTCCTGCTGAAAATTCCAGGATGTTCCTGGAAAAGACTGGATGGCAGTATATGCTGCTCCAAACATATCTGTCTGAATTAATTGTGCCCTCACAGATGTGCGAGTTACACATGCCATGGGCACTGACACACCCCTGGCCCATACAGACGCTGGCTTTTGGACGTGATGCTGATAACAGCTTGGATGGTCCTTTTCCCTTTGGCCCGGAGAACACGATGCCTGTGTTTTTCAAAAACTATTTGAAATGTGGAATTATTTGACCAAAAATCATGGTTCCACTGTTCTACTTTCTAAGATGAGACCAAGCCCAGAGAAGTCGGCAGCAGTGTTGATGTATGGCTTCTGTTTTGCATAGTAAAGTGTTAACTTGCATCTGTGGATGCAGCGGTCAATGTGTTGACTAAAGTTATCCCAAGACTATGTTCATGATATCCATTACAGATGAATGATGTTTTTTAAGACAGTGACGTCTGAGGGATCAGCGATCATGCGCATTCAGAAGTGGTTTTCGTCTTGTCCTTTACACACACAGAGATTTGACCAGATTCCTTGAATCTTTTAATTATATTGTGCACTGTAGAGGGTAAAATGCCCAAAATCCTTCCAATTTGTCTTTGGGGAACATTGTTCTCAAAGTGCTGGATTATTTGCCGAAGCATCTGTTGGCAAATTGACCTTGCTCCTTGCTCTTGAAGATCTAAATTGTTATTAGTCTTAAATTGCCCCTGTCTCAACTTTTTGGAGTGTGTTGCAATCATCTGATTTGAAATGACTGTACATTAAAAATAAAACAAAGAAATTCACAAGGTAAAACATCATATAATGTTTAGTTGTAGTGCTTTCAATTTAGCAAAGGGTGAATATAATTTACAAAATACTATTTTATATACTGTCCCAACTTTTTTGGAATTGGGATTGTAAATGTGTACCTGAGTAATGTAATCACCCCTTCATCTCCCTCTTTTTACATCAATGACATGCAAAATTTTATACATGTGTGTTCATTCACTCACACTACTATCTCTTGCTATAGTCATGAACACAGATTTTCGCCCACACACATGATCTGTCAGCACCCCCACTGTGTTTCCTTTGCAGTGTAGCTGTTTCACACCATATTTCCTACTCTCTCTCCCCGAGACTGTACTCGTAATAAGATAATTAGTGATTTATGGTTTGCTCTAATATGGCGCTTCAGGCTGGGAGTTGAGCTTTTTTTTTTTTGGGCAATAGTCTTTAATTGGCAATAGTTTGTAATTAATTAACTTTTGTCGGTTTTCCTTTGTAACAAGCCATTATTGTTTGAAAGTGTCTAGTTAATGACTGTGCAGCTCTTGCTTTATACAGCATTTCCTCTTGATTTAGAACAGATAGAGTGAGTGCAAGTGGGTATATTGTATATAAGGGTTGCAGAATCAGTTTCAACAACATGAACAGTTGTCCTCCCATCCTCCCATCGATCCATCCATCCATCCATCCATCCATCCATCCAAAAAAGAGTATTTTGCTGCTTGTTCTAAACTAAAGCAACAGAAATATTTTTATTTTCTCCCCTTTTCTTCCCAATTTGGCATGCCCAATTCCCAATGCGCTCTAGGTCCTCGTGGTGGCATAGTGACTAGCCTCAATCTGGGTGGCAGAGGATGAGTCTCAGTTGCCTCTGCGTCAATCCACACATTTTATCACGTGGCTTGTCGAGCATGTTACCGCGAAGACCTAGTGCATGTAGAAGCTTCACGCTATTCTCCGCGGTATCCACGTGCAACTCACCTCGCACCCCACCGAGAGCGAAAACCACATTAGAGTAACCACCCTAGCAACCGGGCCAATAGGTTATTTAGGAAGCCTGACTGGAATCACTAAACATGCCCCTGATTCGAACTTGCGACCCAGGTGTGGTAGTCAGTGTCTTTACTTGCTGAGCTACACAGGACCCAATTTTTGAACATTTTGTCACAACTTGTTTTCATTACATTCTATCCATTTTAACTAGTAAAATTAAAGTTTACATAATCCATTTGAGTTGGGACTACATTAATATTTTTTGTGATGTTAATGTAGCACTGATGAAACTTGGCAGGGGAATTCCATTTCCCATCATGCTTTGCATGGGACGCGATAGTTAGAGTTAATGGTAAAATTAAGTGATATTTTAAGTGTTTTAGTGTGAGATTAGTGTTTAATATTTTGATGTATTTAATATTTAGAAGAGTTTTTGTTATGTTTTGGGGGTAACCATTATGGTGAAGAGTGGAGCTTGAGCTAATGATGAGAACAAGTAAATGTCACACATGAAATTGATTGTTCACTTTGTTATACAAATGCTCTGCTAACCATAACAAAATTACTAAACTTTTAGAATAAAAGGTAGTCCTGCTCCAAATTTATATGTCATTAGTGGAGCCAGAAGTTAATAAGTTGGACCGCTTAAACAAACAGGACAATGTTTTCAAACCACAACAGAGACACAGTGTTTACATTTTTAGAAAATCAACCAAAGAATAGCTCACTTGCATTTGTCTGCACATTAAACTGGAATAAAAGAAAATACTTGAACATTGGAATAAAACACACTTCACCTCTAAATTCTCATGTTCTCTCTCTCTCTCTCTCTCTCTCTCTCTCTCTCTCTCTCTCTCTCTCTCCTCTCTCTCTCTCTCCCTTTT
This sequence comes from Xyrauchen texanus, assembly GCF_025860055.1. Classification (NCBI taxonomy): domain Eukaryota; kingdom Metazoa; phylum Chordata; class Actinopteri; order Cypriniformes; family Catostomidae; genus Xyrauchen; species Xyrauchen texanus. The sequence continues at coordinate 38,843,953 of NC_068291.1, forward strand.
ATATACTTGGATTGTTTATTGTCAGTGGTTTACGGTCGTAACTAACTGCCGCAGGCAACCGAGTTTTAGATTGTTCCCACAATAGAAAGCACAGCTTAGACAGACAAAATAATAAAGTATGAGTGACAAATATTTAATAGAGTGAAGCCGCAGGAAATAATTACTTTCATCACTCTAAACAATTTGTTTTGGCAATATTCCAAGATGTATTGAAGTGTTGACGTGCGATAAAAATAATTGTAGTTGAATTGAGCAGCATGCTATGTTTTTATTTTAATACGTCCTCCTGCATTGTTCCTCAGTAATGAGTAACGTGAAGCATTAAGAGCATGTGAAGCACTTTGTTTTTGTTTAGGTGGATGTGTCTTTTTATTTATATGTAGTATAAATTGCTCCTCTTTAGTTTGTCTCTTCATAAAGGTTTGTGTTTGGATGCATCTGATATCTTTGTTTGGTCTCCTGTGTTTGACATTTGCAAAGCGACATCACAGATGCCAACTGTGTTTCTTGGGAGGAGGTGAAAACGGGCCTGAGGTTACTACCAGATTGAGCCCCACTCGCAACTTTAACCCCACTGAGAGGTAAACAAGTGGAACTTCTGAATGAATAGGGTGGGTAGAAATTGTATGAGGAGGTGGATTAGATTTTTTAGTTGAAGTACATTTTCCAAGGAGATAGAAAGATAGGAAGATGGAATGTCTAGTTATCACTTATAACTGTTCAGTTGAATTTACTTTACCCCAACAGGTTTGTGTGAATTCCAGTTCACATGCAACTTTGGCATAATTGACTTTGGAGCTACATTCAGACGTTTAGTCATATAACGGCAGCATATAATTGTGCTGTAATTTTCCTCTTTTCTTTGTCCTGCAAGACAGCAATTTTCTCTTCCAGTTCTTTTCTGTGCATGTTCTGCCCTGACCTTGTCTGAATGGGTTAAAAATGCCACTACAGAGAGAAATAGAGAGAAAGAGAGAGAGAAAGAGAGAGAGATGCGTTACAGCAGTCATATTCACCTTATATGCCAATGAAAAATTTAATAAATGTATCTATAAATAAATCAAATAATTAATTATGAATATTTTCCAAACCTGCATGATTTAATGGGGATGATAATTATGTGAAAGATCTCAGACAACACATTAGCAGTGTATGAGTGTGTGTGTGTGTGTGTGTGTGTGTGTGTATACACTTCTATACACATAAACATCCCATAAGAGCTGAAGTAGCAGTATTTATTGGACAGCCTGTATGGTGCAGTTGTACTCTGGAGAGAATGCTGGTTTATATCCATGATTGTACTGTGTGAAGCTAACTCCTCTGAGGGGTTTTTAGAGCAGAATTTATGATCTGGTTTGCAATGTTCAGACTTAGTTTTGCTCTCATATGAGACACAAGTTGCTTTAATATTGTAGGATCGCTATTGTTTTTAATTTATGACTCTTCCCATTCAGTAATAATAATACAATTACCATAATATATGGTTTGACGAATACCACCATGATGGAAATACTATAGTATTCTTTGAAGCACCATTGTATATTTAAATACAATGGCATTATTTCATTATACATGCATAAAGTCTCTTAAAAAATGATCTATAGTAGAAGACAAAAAGTTTACAACATTATTACAAATGACCAGACATTTACCAAGTGATGTGTTCTAATGTTTGTTCATTTATTAATATTATTTTTGAGTCTGACATGCATCTAAATTTAAGCATGCACGGTCCCAAACCTCCATCAACCACCACTCTGTTACCATAGAAACCTGCTGAGGACATGCCTATGATTGCTCTCTTGCTCTCTCTTTCTCTCCCCCCAAAACAACAAAAATGCAAAACTTTAATTCAAGTATTCACACTTAATAGACCTTCAGTATAATAGTTCTGTGAAAGGGAGCTTGGCATAATTGTGAAGGTCATAAGACCCATTATACCTATATTTTATATAATTCCCCTTATAAACAGATGAACATTATATATAAAATTATAAGATTGAAGTGGGCCCTGACAACCTTATTTTGGTGCACTACCTCCATTACTAAGAAATACATTTCAGCAATACACTTTTAGAGTAATTAGAATTGCAGCCTTAAAGCAAGTTACAAAGACAGAGTCCCCACGAATGCAAGGATGTGGTGAGAAATAATATCAAGGATGAATACAAGGATGCAATAGAAAGGAATATATTAGATGTGGTGATCAATAACATAAGATTAAGAACCCAAAATTTGAACACAGATGAGGACTGCTTAAAGAAGAAATTATATAATATTATATGGTGATTATTCACTCACTTTGACTTTTCTGATTATTTGCTTAAATGGAAATGTAATTAGCAATTAATTAGACAAAATGAAAAATTGAGTTATGACTGAAATCAGGTCTCTTAGACTATGATCTGTCCTGTGACTGACAAGTTTGTCACATATGCCGAGGACAGAGAACAGAGCGCCATTTTCTGAATATCCCACTCCTTTCCATATAACAACAGTAAATGGGGACCTCACAGAAAATCATGTTTTCAGAAGACTTGGAATGTGGTGCACGAGGTATGTGGACTTCTTTTATCTTTTTTTGTCATTTTAAAGCTTGTCTGCTTAGTTTTGTTACTGTTTTATCTCCATAGTTCACATTCCTTTTTTACTATATGGAAAATTCTGAATATTCTTGCTAAATGCATCTTTTTCTGCAGCTTATTATCTACTCTCATTCAATATGGCATTCGTGAAACTGGCAGATAAGAATCACCTTTAGGATAACCTGGAGATCAGGACCAATCTACTAGCCCAGCACATCAAACAGTGTGAGACAGCACAAAGCAGAGAAAGCACATTGCTGAGCATTAATCCTGTCTAATGCTATACTGCTGCTGCAGAAATGCCATTGGTTACATCTTAATTAGCTTAACGACAGGCTTAGCTTAATAAATGTAATGCTATTGTTCAGGCAGTGTTGCAGAGCTTCTATAAGGCTGATATAAGACCCTATTTGTTTAATTAACTGAGCGTTTGTGTAGTTCATGGGCGCTGGAAGGAAAAGGCAATTTGCATACTCGCTCTCTCCTTGCAGTTTGTAAAGATGGCATCTTTCATGGAAATTGGTTTTAGTTGTGATAATCAACCTTTCTTTCTCTCTGCATTTTATAGTAATTACTGAGCAGTGATAGTTTATTCTTGATGAGTAGGAAAATGCCACATCTGTGCAGCATTTATACAAAGCCATACATAGATACACACGGTAATACTGGGAGAGTATGTTAGTTTTTTATTAATGTACCCATTAAACTCACTTCTGTGTACCATACAGCTGTTCTTGGAGTACTTTTTAAATAAGAGACAACATGAAATCTAAATTGACCCAATTTACTTTCTTAATAAATGTGCCCAGTTTAATAGTGTGCAAATTATCAGAACATTATTCTCAAGAAGAAAAATGTTTGTTTTCCTAATCATTCATCAAAATGTAATAACTTTCAATGCCTCTGGCATTACTTTTATAATGGCAAAATAAAGGCCACGTGGGCAGGGAAAATGTATTTTTCAGGATCCAGTCAAGTCCCAATGGATGAAATTAAACCCCTCCCTACATTTTTATCTCATTGGACCTTTTCATTATTCAAATGGCCTTCCACCGGGAGCAACATTTTAAAGGTATTGCATATCTTGGCAGATCCATCTCCTTAATTTTGACCATCTGAGATTTTCAACACTTAATTAAAAGAAATTAGCCATGAAAATGATCACTATGCCACAATATAAGTTTAGAATACTAAAAGTGTTAAACAGCAGCATTTAAGGGATAATGAAAAATGAAAATTCTGTCATAATTTACTCACCCTCATGTTATTTCAAACCTGAATGACTTTCTGAACACAAAAAAGAGATGTTAGTCAGTATTTAATAAATCACCATTGACTTTCATCACATCTTTTTTTCCCATACAATTAAATGTCTAAGTCTAACATTCTGCCTAACATCTTGTGGCCCCTAATTGGGCTGATTAGCTTGGGAGGGATAAGGACCGACTGGGACGGCAGAGCGACAGAGAGAGAGATTTACGGGCAGCTGTCTGACACCTGTGCGTGTTTGTCTTTTTGGTTCAGTTTTATATTAAACTATTATTTATATTATCAAGCCGGTTCTCGCCGTCTCCTTTCTATTAATCCCTTTACACTGGTGCCGAAATCCGGGAAGGAGGAGGGATGCGCCGTAGTGGAGTTCTCGCCACTACCATCCACCCCAAAGGAGCAGCCGTGGCCATTGGCCGGAGGACGGAGGAGCCCGGCCGCCTGGAAGCGGAGGAATGGCCGCCGAACATAAGGGGAGGAGGGGCTCCCAGCCAACTACCTGGAGCGGTTACCGCTGCCAGGGGCGGGGGAGATCCCTACCATCCACCAAATACACGGCGGGGCATACCGTCCACCAGGGGCTGGATGACTGCCTCCGATCCGCCCAGGGAGGTGCGGCTGTCGTCCATTAGATGGTGGTGTGGCCGAGGACCAAGCTACGGTGTATCGGAGAACCGGTGAGTAAGTGTTTTTTTTTCTCTCTCTCTCTCTCTCTCTCTCTCTCTCTCTCTCTCTCTCTCTCTCTCTCCCACTGCCGTTCCATGTTGCCCTCTCTTTTAAATGTTTTGTTAATTATGCATGATTGCCATTACCGCATGTAGGTGCCACAATTTTCTTTGTTTCCCTCCCCTGCTCTGATCCAGGTAGATGGAGATAACCTGCCGGCAGACGGGGCACAAGGCACACAAATTGGTGAGGAACTTACAATGGAAGTGAATGGGGCAAATTTGTTTAACATTAAAATACTCACTTTTTCAAAAGTATAACCACAAGATATAAAGGACATGTGTGTAAACAGGATTTTAGTGCGATAAAATCACTTACAAACCTTTTCTGTGTAAAGTTACATGCAGTTTTACAACTTCGTTACCATTACGATGTAATGTCAACAAACCCTAAAACCGTAAAATAACTGTAAAAATGACATTTTAAACAATTTTACAGCTCAAGTAATATATTACCTCGATTTTTGCTTTTTTTTTTAAAGAAAATGAGGAGCGAGTCGAAATTATTTTTGTGGTAATCATCATTATGACACAAATTATGTCGATTTAGCTTAACTTGTATTGAACCCAGAATATTCCTTTAAGGATGTGTTTCTTTTGCGATTTCCAGAAAAATACTAGGAACATAAACCTCAGTTAAACTATTGCTAGATAATACTGAACTCCCACAAACAAGAAAATCATCCACTGGATTCATTTTACTTAGCGATCCATCACAAAAACACAAACCTCTAGCAGTGATCCATCACATAGTCTCATACTCTTGAGACTATGAAAAAGTTCCTTAATGATTAATCTGACAAAACACAGTAACTAATCTTTAAATTGGAGAAGTCAGCAACTTTTCTCTTACATGGGAAACATTCATCTTCGAATTGAATTTTCCCACCCTGGAGTTGTGAAATGTCCTTAAATTAGGGAGCAATTTATTGTTTTGCTGATGTGTTCTTTATTCTCCAATCCTTTGTTCAATCCAATCTGGTTGTCTCTTCTGTGGCCACAGGAAAATGACACAGGACCAACAAATACAAATGGGGTTCTTATTTTATTCCTTATAATCAGTTAGGAGTTTCTGTTTCTCTTCTGGCAGTTACAGGCAGAAAACTCACAATAACACAAAATACAGTGCCAGTGTATCTTTAAATCACACAGCAGATTGTTTCCCAAAAAATAAAGGAAAATGTAAAAGAAAGTACAACGTGTCACCTCTTTTTGGGTGCAATAATCAAAAAGACAATGCAAATACTGGAACACCAGTGACAATAATACGGTAGTGGTACTTTCTAGAAAGAAAACATAAAATCTTAGAACTGCATGAACAGTTAGGCTAAAATAACACTCACAAAATACACCTGAAATGACATAGTATGTATATTACTCACTTTTTCCCGTGTTTCTCACGTTACACACTGTTAAATCACTTCAACGCAAACAGGCCTCGTCTGTACATGCGGGCGTCAGCTCAGCCACACTCACACATTCACGCAATCCTGCGTAAACATCCAACTCCCTATGGATACAGATCGACATTCCAGGCAATCTTCCAGAAAACAGCAAATATACACCATCATAACAGCGTTATACATAGGTCTATACCTGAATGATGACAAATTAGACTCGAACAGCAGTCATACACACATGTGCAGCCTAACTCTGCGACTTCCTCATCGCGTTCATGATCATTTGTTCATGCGCATACGCAATGACGTCACCCGATGCCTCTTAAAGGACCCTTCAATACATATAGTACATATTCTACAGATATGTCTCTTATTCAAATTAAAAGCATAAAGGACCCTACCCAACACCTGGTTACATTCTCCCCTGCATGAGAGTAAGCGGCCTCGATTACTCATTAAAGGTCAGAGTATTCTTAACCTCCTTAACTGCTTCCCGAACAGAACGGAACTCAAATCAGCCAATATCTGTGAAACTGCTGCCGGACTTATAGACGTACAATCTAAGACAGACTTTGGCTCATGGTGCACATTTGAATGCCGTCCAGCATTTGACCTCCTACTACATCTGCGTGGTGCCGCAACAGGGAGAGTTAACACACTAGTAGCTGCATCCAGCCTTTCCGCAGTCTCCAAGGCCTCAGCAGGCTCTTGTTGGTCAACGGACTGGGTACTAAGACCTCTTACTGTAGGCGTAAGAGACCTCTCCTCCCTCAAAACGACACCCTCCTCTGACTCCTCAGACTCCACTTCACTAAGGGACTCAGACATCTCCTCCCGCACCTTAGGCAGTCTCCTAGGGGCGGGAATAGGCGGACTCACACAGGACCTGATGTCTACTCTGTTAACTCTCTTTGTCGGCCCTCCTTCCAACGGCTCCACTGTGTAGGTGTTGTCCACGATTCCTACTACTTGATATACGATTGGCCCCCAGGCATCCTGGATCTTGTGACGGCCTACTGGTCTGCTCCTCAGGTACACGAGTGCTCCGACCTCGATCTTTGGGCAATAGACTCTATCCTTTTGCAAGGAAATGCGCTCAGCAGCCTTCTGTTCAGAATATTCTCTTGCCCTGGCATGAGCATCATTCAGACGCCTTTGGTGAACCAACAGCCAGTCGTGTTTCTGGTCAAAAACTCGCTCTTGTCCTAGAAGGGCATCCACAGGCAGGTAAGGATCAACCCCAAACAATAAATAATATGGAGAATATCCAGTAGTCGCGTGAGGCGTTGCATTGTACGCAAAAACCAACTCTGGTAAGTATTCAGGCCACCGTCGTTTCTTTTCAGGTGGCAGTGTTCTCAACAGGTCATGTAGCGTCCTGTTGAACCGCTCACACTGAGCGTTGCCAGTGGGGTGATATGGTGTGGTGCGGCTCTTTTTCACCCCATAGAGCTTACAAAGTTCAGCCACAACCTCGCTCTCAAAATTACGCTCCTGATCGGAATGCAGACGTGCAGGAATACCATACTTCATAAACCATTCCCGAAGCAGCACCTTGGCTGTGGTATCTGCTTTTGATCTCGGGTGGGAAGGCCTGAGTGAACTTCGTAAAGATGTCAGTGACTACCAGAACATTCTCTTGACCATTGGTTGCGGGTTCCAACACCGTAAAATCCACAGCAATCACCTCAAGCGGTCCAGAAGCCAAGAACGATTTCATGGGAGGGTGGACCCTCGGCTGCGGCATCTTGGTCATCACACAACGTTGACAATCTTTAATCCATTTGTCCACATCGTGGTGCATTCCTACCCAAAAACACCGTCGCCTCAGCAAGTGGAGGGTGCGCTCGATACCTTGGTGTCCCATAGAATCATGCACATACTCCAGAACAGGCTTCTTCAAATTGAGAGGTAACAAGAGCTGATAACATTCCCCGTGTCTCACATCCTCAAAGACACGGTACAGTAGACCCTGGCGCTCCTTCATGCTGTTCCAGTGCTTCAGCATTGACCGAACAGGTTTTGGTAGAGCTTTTAGTTCTTTACCATAGGGTCTTCTCTTTTGATCCCAAAACTTCCTGAATCCGCCAATCACAGGGTCTTGCAGTTGAAAGCGGATCAATTCATCATTTGAATAACCTGGAAAGGTGGGTGTATTTCCTTGACCCAATCCATTACCATCATTCAGGGAGTTTGGCACTACAGCCCGCATTTGCCTCACTTGACAGCTGTGCATCCCAGCAGCCACAAGTGCTGAATCCAGGTCGGAACCTCTGTGAATCCAACCGCAGACGGCCACACATCCATCGTACTCTGCATCCTCTGAGGCTGGCTCAGGCTCCCCTGCAAATGGCTGCCTAGATAGTGTGTCAGCCACTGTGTTCCGATACCCGGACGATACTGGACATCGAAATCAAAGACGGATAGTTGTGAAATCCATCTTTGTTCAATCGCTCCAAACTTTGCTGTTTTCAAGTGGCACAGAGGATTATTGTCAGTTATCACAGTAAATTTGGATCCCAGCAAATACCCCGAAACTTCTCAACGATCGCCCACTTGAGAGCAAGGAGCTCGAGCTTCATGCTGCTATAATTTCTGTCATTTTTTTCATGTCTCTCAGCCGTCTACTAGCAAAGGCAATAACACGTTTTAGATCTCCTTGTTTCTGATATAAAATGGCTCTAGCCCCTGATTACTGGCATCTGTCTCCACAATAAAGGGTTTCGAATAATCAGCCACCCCTAAGACAGGTGCACTAGTAAGCCGATCTTTGAGGGTGTCAAAAGCGGTTTGACATTGTTCAGTCCATAGACTCCCCAACAAGACATTAGTTCTGTTGGAGCTTTCAGTGGTCAGACATGAATTCACCACATCATGAAGTGGGCCAGCTATCTTGGAGAACCCCTGAATAAACCGTCTGTAGTAACTACAGAGCCCAAGGAATGATCTCAATTCCTTCAGTGTAGACGGAACCGGCCACTGTTTTATAACTGCCACTTTCTGAGGGTCTGTGCCAATACCATCGGCAGATATCTGATGTCCCAGAAACACAACCTCCGACTGAAGAAAGTGACATTTTTCTAACTTGACCTTGAGACCAGTGTCCTGCAGCCTGCTCAGTACAGTTTCCAGCCTTACCAAGTGCTCCCGGAATGTTGAAGAATACACCAGGATATCATCTAGGTAAACTAACAGAATCTGGAAAACAAGATCATTCATGGTAGCCTGCATCAGTCTTTGGAAGGTTGCAGGTCCATTGCAGACCTCGAACGGCATACGCAAGAATTCAAAGAGGCCAAAAGGGGTTGAGAAAGCCGTCTTGTGCCTGTCTTCTTCTGCCATGGCCACCTGATGATAGCCGCTTGCTAAATCAATTGTCGAGAAGAAACAAGCCCCCTGCAGAGCATCAAAGCTCTCATCGATTCGAGGTAAGGGAAATGCGTCTTTTTTGTTTTCTGATTTAGTTTACGGTAATCTACACATAGCCTGATACTGCCGTCTGCTTTACGTACCAGCACGATTGGCGATGCATAGGCACTATTACTATCTTGTATGACTCTTTTCCTTAACAGTTGTGAGATGTGATCCTTCACTTCTTTATACTGATTAGGAGGAATTCGACGATAGGGCTGTGTGACGGGCTCATCGTCAGTTAAGTGAATTTCATGTCTGATCTTGTCTGTGTAACCTAGGTCTTCATCCTCTAGGGCAAATATATCGATGTATTTCGGTCAACAATGACCTGAGCTGAGCTTGCTCAGACTCACTTCCTCCTACTTCAATCTTATCCAAGATAACCTGCACCCGGTCTCGGTCTTGCCCATCCCTCATGTTTAAAGTCACCTGTTCAAGGTCCGCCGAGATCCGTTGAAATTTTACTTCACACCGTGGCGAGCCGTCCACACACTCTACTTTTGACAGGACACCCAGACTGGTCCTTGGTGACAACCACACGTCCTCCCGAGACAAATTCAGAATTTTTACAGGGATACAGGGACCATGCGAGTTAACGAGGGTGGGTATGACTATCAGACCTCCTGGCAATGGAGTACGGAGTGGTTCTAACAACATAGGACTTCCTTGACCACCACCCCTATTGAAACCCGTCGTTGTTATTGTCACCACCGATTCTGCAGGTATGTGCTCTGTCCATTTTCCAGCAACACGCTACAACGGATTTTCTGTTCACAGTACATGTCTGGACTTTCTGGAAAACATGTCTCCACTCAGGATCTAATTTTCCTCCTAAGGTGGTATCAAATTCTGCTTGGACCAGCTGTCCACATTGACTGATTATATTCATTCCTATGATGCATGGTACTGTGTTGCCAGAGCTGGAGATGTCTTTGACCACTAGGAAACCACAATTCGGTATCTTAATTCCCTCTGCCTCCACCTCAAGCTCTAAATAACCCAGGTAGGGTATATCCAGACCATTGGCCGCTGTGAACTTTAGCCAACCAGCCATGCAGAGAATGTCGTCATCTTTACCACTCAAATGGTCTCTGAAAAACTGCTCATTTATGGTGCTAACCTGACTTCCTGTGTCCAATAGGCCTTTAGTAGTGACGCCACAAATTGAAAGGTTTACTACAGGACATGTACCAACAGCACGTTGCAATAACTGGTCACAGGTCGGAGGTGTATCTTTTGAGTCGATATGTCTCCCCCGAATTGCCTGACTCACAACAACCGAGGGCTCCCGTTTCCCTGGGAGTCAGAAGATACGGACCTAGCTGTTCTAGAGCTCTGCTTCTGAGGGCAATTCTTTGCCACATGTCCAGCGACTTGACACTTGAAACATATTGGTTGTCCATCCTCAGTGAATTTTGGCTGTGATCTAGGCCTAAAGGTTTCTACCCTTGTACTACCACCCCTTACTGTCAGATTTTTGACGGCTTGAGTGAGTTCACTAATTGCTTTGCCTTGTTCGGCCACCACCTCGAGAACATCCTCTAAGGTGACACTCTTTTCTCTTGCACCCTGAGAATTGAACACTGTGTCATGTTAGTACTACACCGAGACTTAGTTGTTTTTGCTGAGGGCTCTTCTACTGAACCACAGCCTTGCTTCATCTCGCACCTCTATCATCAGTACACCTAGGGTGATCTCTCACAAATTTGAGAAGCTCTCTTCGCAGAGATGGATCGCGGACTCCTTCAACAAATTGATCTCTCAATGCCACCCTTTCGTTCGCAATAGCATTGGGAGAACATTTCGAAACTAAGCCAAGGGCTTGTGACAGGGCATGAGAAAAGTCTCTAATGTTTTCCCCCTCTAGTTGTCTTCGGCTGTAAAAACTGTGGAGGAGCTGAGGTGTGCTACGTCTATCTCTAAACGCCTCCCTGAGGTACTCAAACAAATCGTCAACCCCATCATCAGTAACACTGCGAAGACGTACCTCTTCCAAGGCTGTACCCCTTAACAGAGACATAACAAAATCATACTGATCTTGGTCAGACTGGTGCCTAAAACGCAGCACCCGCTCGACTTCCTCTATAAAATCATCGACTGACCTGCCATCTTTCTCCATATCGCAGCAATATGGTAATATGTGTCTTTCTCTCGGGACATACACATAAGACTTCTGATTCAGTGAGGAAATCGCAGCCATTGCTTGATCATGTTTACTTTGCAACTCTCTAATTTGCTCTGTTAAATTAGCTCGGCTAGGGTCATCATCTGGGTCTGACATTGTAAAATCTCACGTCCTTAAATGTCTCTATGTAAAACTCTGAAAAGGATAAGTGCTTGTTGAAGTCCTTCCAATCTGATGCAACACTGTCGAACAGTCTCTCTTAGCCCCTGGCGATGAGATCCAGCTGGGCCCTGGCGATCATCCACGACGATCCGTCTCTTTGCTCGCCACAGCCGTTCCTCCTCGCCTGCAGAAATCTTCAGTCTCCTCTTCACCACTACCGTATTACTGCACTGTACTTTTTTTTTTTTTTAATTATTATTGCACACTCCAATAAAAACTGATTTTCCTAACTCTCTTGGAAGACCCCACTCCTGGTACCAAAATTGTGGCCACAGGAAAATGACACAGGACCAACAAATACAAATGGGGTTCTTATTTTATTCCTTATAATCAGTTAGGAGTTTCTGTTTCTCTTCTGGCAGTTACAGGCAGAAAACTCACAATAACACAAAATACAGTGCCAGTGTATCTTCACAGAAAAAATGTGAATTCACAAATCACACAGCAGATTGTTTCCCAAAAAAATAAAGGAAAATGTAAAAGAAAGTACAACGCGTCACCTCTTTTTGGGTGCAATAATCAAAAAGACAATGCAAATACTGGAACACCAGTGACAATAATACGGTAGTGGTACTTTCTAGAAAGAAAACATAAAATCTTAGAACTGCATGAACAGTTAGGCTAAAATAACACTCACAAAATACACCTGAAATGACATAGTATGTATATTACTCACTTTTTCCCGTGTTTCTCACGTTACACACTGTTAAATCACTTCAACGCAAACAGGCCTCGTCTGTACATGCGGCGCGTCAGCTCAGCCACACTCACACATTCACGCAATCCTGCGTAAACATCCAACTCCCTATGGATACAGATCGACATTCCAGGCAATCTTCCAGAAAACAGCAAAGATACACCATCATAACAGCGTTATACATAGGTCTATACCTGAATGATGACAAATTAGACTCGAACAGCAGTCATACACACATGTGCAGCCTAACTCTGCGACTTCCTCATCGCGCGTTCATGATCATTTGTTCATGCGCATACGCAATGACGTCACCCGATGCCTCTTAAAGGACCCTTCAATACATATAGTACATATTCTACAGATATGTCTCTTATTCAAATTAAAAGCATAAAGGACCCTACCCAACACCTGGTTACACTTCTTATGTTTTTTTCGGCTGCTTTTGATTTAGGGTCAGGCATGGCTTTCTACGGTCTCTCCTCTCACACGAACAGTAGTCACCTCACAAAATGGCTAAGCTTTGATTCCAATCAATGTTTTATGAAGACATTTTTCCATGGCTGTGTATATATTTAGTTCGATGCTTCTACGAGTTTTCTCAAAGGGCTTCCTCTTGCACAATTTACGACAGGTCTTAATGGAACAGAGACGGAGCAAATGATCTTTAATATAGCCTTCTTCCGTCATTAAAATGGTGTATGTGTTCATTATTTATTTGTTTTGGACACTTGGTTTGTATCTGAACATCTCTATCTTGTTAGTCTTTATGAGGAATGCACCAATATAAATATTTTTGGCCAATACCGATTTTAATAAACAATTATAGGCTGATATTTTGCCACTTACCTTATTTTGTCATCAGATCACTGTTATACTTATGCTTCAAAAATGTACAAAGAATTACTAAAGCACTTTATTTTTTTTATTATTTTTTTACTGTCCTAACAATAAATAATTTCCATTGAATATGGATTGGATCTGTTGAACACAAGTTAACATTTAAAAGAGAGCCACAATTAAAGATAAATAGAAGGTAAAAAGATAATATCAGATACAAAAAAATAACTAAATATGATAACATGGCAATTCATATGAAATGTATGTATTTTGTACTGTATTATGTACTTTTTCTGACTGAAGCCCTGACTGGCTTCAGTGCTGAATGGAGATACATTTTCAGAGTGCAAACCCATCTTCATATTGTGGCTATTATTATTTCTGGTGTTAGTAATTAATTCTGTATAAAACAATATTTATTTTTCATATCAGCGTTTTCATTCTATTAACCGACGGTATTAATTTAGTCTATAAATGGTCAAGAATTATCGATAAATATAAAAAAACTAAAATCAGGGTTTCTGTATTGTGTTAAAGTAATACTTCTATTAATATGATATTCCTTCACAGCACAGATTGACATATGTTGCATATTATAGTGTCATTATATCACAGAATTACAATAACAACAACAAAAAAAAAAACTTAATTATCTTCTAAGTGTCTTCTAATGAAGATTCGACACAGGGTTTACATTGATGCACAAACAACACTTGAGACACATTTAACTAGATAACTTGAGGGCTTTTAGTGTTGGTAAATCTTATAGGACAGATGGAGTAATCACTAGATTTAGCAGAATAGCTTTGCTCATCAAAAGCTCTCCCTATAGACACAGAATGCGAAGAACTGGACCAGATAGCAATAAATCATCAGCCCCAAATGACAAAAAACCTCCTAACAAAGTTTACAGATCTACAGTTGAAATAGAACTAGGCCTGGAGCTCTGAGACTGTTCCTCACTCACTCACACACAAAGTTCTGTTTTTCTTACGAGATTACTCTTGTTCTCATTTTACGGGCTAATTCTGGAGCTCCTTCATCTTAATTCAGATGCTGTTATTCTTCCACCTTTCCCATCCTGTTTGTCCGGCACTTTTGCTGAGTGCTTACGAGATGCTCAGAGTGCCTCTCAAACCCTTGGTCTGCCGGAGGTGCCTTTGGACCACCAGCTCTCACCAGTAAAAACCCAGGAGACAAACCTCTTAATTCCATCTTTAAATATACTGCCAGGTTTTGCAGATGTGCACAATAAAACAGTATACTTTTTATTTTCTGAGTTAACGTTTTTGTTGAAGGCATCCTTAAAATTGGCTCTGGTTTTTATCAGGTGACCTTCAAAATAGAAAAAGAACTGGTTTGCTGGTCTTAGCTCTCTTGGTTTGCCAGTTTAGATGGGTTTTGGGCACTTGTCAGCTAGTAATGCTGGGAGACTAACTGCCCGACCAGCAAAACCGCTTGCATACCAGCTTGGCCAGACTGGCAGACAAGCTAGACCAGCTGAAGACCAGGTTTGCTTGGCAAGAAACTAGAAAACCAGCTTGAGGCTTATTCACACAGAGACTGATTTTTCGGTGTGAATGTTCGTTCCGAACAAACGTATGAATGGGAACAATGGATTTCCATGACGCTATTCACACCGGGTACAACAAATTGTCCGCAGACGATCCAAAGGTTTTTAATTTTTTTATGGAGAGCTTGGTGGTGCTAATAAACTGGCAAACACAGGTACTGTGCCTACTCATCAAAAACTCTGAATTCAATGCAAGTATGCATAAATATATTATGCATAAGAAGCTGTAAACACATTCTTTCTTTTAGAATATTTATGTAATGTGCTGATACCTTATATGATATAAAATACCTGATGTTTTGTCTAAATATACATTATATAATGCTTTTGCATAAAAAGACTCTCCATACAATAATCTTCTACGAGTGTAGACAAACAAATTGATTAACCTCAATGCTATTTTTATTGCAAGTATAAATAACACAAAGTATTCCTGCAATAGTGTTCCTTTTCTCACCACGCACAAGAAACCTTGAATTCAATACAAATAAGAAATAATTAAATAAAGAAAAGACAATCTTCTTTTATATTATTATATCTTATATCTGTACCTTGTGTTAAATTATCCAGGCATTAAAAAGAGAAGCTGGGTTTGAGAATTTGTTTGGAATATAGCCTACCTATAGCTAATACATGCATAAATATGAAAACAGAAGACACGGGACGAACACAACAGCGATCTTTACTCATCTCTACCTCACAAAAACCACATATACTATATTCCTCAAAATGCATCAATATACATAAAAAACATGGAAAGAACATAATGAAACAGATATGCCAAATTAAATGCCTTAACTGTGTTTAATATAGTAATCTCTGTACATTTAACATCAAACATATATAAACAGACAAATTCCAGAATTTGCATTTGGATTATGCCTATGATGCCAAAATGTGTTGCCTTGAATTTCTGCTCACTAGGTTTTTCAACAGAGCTAATATGTGTTTTGTTTATTTTTTGTTAATATGGAGTACAGCATATTAATTATCTCAAGAGCAGCACTCTCTCTACAGAGCTGGTCTGCTTGAGTACTGGTCTGTGTCAGTGGTGGTCATGTTTCGTTGGGCATTTGGATAGGATTTATACTTGAAATGGCCTCTTTTCCATCTTCTCACATACACACACATGCATTCATGCACCAGTGCTCTGTTTGGCTGGACCAGTAAACTCCATAGACTCTGGAACAGAGATGTCACGCTAGTGAGTGTTCTGCTGCCATGGTATTTATGGCCGTTCTGACGCAATGAAGGACTTTTGGTGCTCTGCCCAGACACACAGCTTACATAGAGACTCAAAGAAACAAGTGAAGAGCAAATATCTGCATAAAAGAGCTAAGGGAACATAGAATTTCAAAGTCACACTTGACTGTTATCTTTGCCAATGTGCTTGTGGCCACCATCACTAATTTAGGCTGACGATGAAGTGTGTAAATTATTCGATGCTAAAATACTTTCTCATTTACCACCTTTACATGCAGATACAACTTCTGTATAAGGAAGATATTAGTAGTTTGATTCCTTTGACAAGTGTTGATGTATTTCCTATGCAACAGTGCAACAGAACGCAACTTGTTTCCGGAAATATTTTTACCATTCATTTTTCTACAGAGATTTAATACAATCCTTCATAAAAGATGTCTAAGCCATGAACTAAACCAACAAGCTCCGAGATGAATCACAACATTACAAAGTTTTATTTGATGCAAAAAGTATTTGAAAATCAGACCAAAAGACGAATTACATACAAATTGTTGATTATACACTCACAGAGAACTTTATTAGGAACACCTGTACACCTACTTATTCATGCGATTATCTAATCAACCAATCGTGTGGCAGCAGTGCATTGGATAAAATCACGCCGATATAGGTCAGGAGCTTCAGTTAATGTTCACATCAACCATCAAAATGGGGAAAAATGTGATCTCAGTGAATTTGACCATGGCATGATTGTTGGGGCCAGATGGGCTGGTTTGTGTATTTCTGTAACTGTTGATCTCCTGGGATTTTTCATGCACAACAGTCTCTAGAGATTACTCAGAATGGTGCCAAAAACATCCAGTAAGTGGGAGTTCAGCGGATGCCTTGTTGTTGAGAGAGGTCAACGGAGAATTGCCAGACTGCTTTGAACTGACAGAAAGGCTATGGTTACTCACTTTGTACAGTTGTAGTGAGCAGAATAGCATCTCAGAATGCATAACAAGTCGAATCTTGAGGTGGATGAGCTACAACAGCTAAACAGTGTTTAGTGAGTGCTAATAAAAAAGCAATCCATTTTCAGTTTATTGCAAAATTTTTAGATATGTACAAATATTTTGGTAGTTGTGTTGGGAGACCGACTCAATTGTGTTATAACTATGATTCTCTGATTGGTGAGTCTCTGCTGGATCATGGTTGGTGTAGTTCTTCACCATAAATTCCGCTGTTTAACATGATTTGTTTCTTGAAATGAAGTTGAAATAACATAGACTGATGTCTTCAACAGAAGCATATTCTATCGATTAACAACATTGGAACTTATGGTCTGTCTTTATAGGCTGATAAGTTATGGTTATAAATCAATTTGCCTATATAGAAAATTAATGGAGCTTCCGTAAGCAGAATGTTGTGCTTTGATTAAACAGAAAGTTGTGGTGGAACATAGAACACCTTTAGTTTATGTTTCCATGTCATTTTAGAGCATTTGTTTGGACAAAATGTGTGAGTGTAAGATGAGTCATCAATATTTTTGGTCTGTTTTCTCAGATGAGAAAGACTGTAAATTGTTAATGTGTGTACAGTATATCTGCTAAAAATAAATTTTCTCAAATTCTTGTTGTACGCTTCCATATATGAGCAAATAGTCATGGAATAAAAGCCACAAAACTCCAGTTTGAATTCTGAGGGTCTTTAAAGAACTGTACCAAAAATGTGAGTGTTGTGTATATGATTGATTGTGAAGAGTGATGAGATCCAGTGTTTTAGTGTACTGTGGAGGGACTAATTCTCTCTCCCTTTCTCACCCTGACATACACACAATTATACTGTACATGTGCTCACATAAATTCACTCACCCACACAAACATGCACACAGTGAGTCTCAGAGCGTGCTTTTAAAATCTGCACACGTACATGTTTCTCTGTGGCGTCTAACAATTTGTCATTGTGAGTGGCTAACATCTCTCTGCTTCCATTCTCAAATCGCCAAGGCAACAGAACATTTATTCTCAGACCCTTTCCATGCTTGTTTTCTGTAGCAGCTGAAGCACACTTTGTGTTTCAGAGTTATGTTTTAAAATATATCTTTGCTTGCATGTTAATTAAGTTAACTGGCTACCACTTTAAATGCCACTATTTTTGAGACTTATGTTCTCTCTGAACGTTTACACAGAGTCATTAAAGAAATGTGAACTACTGCCAACCTTGACGCAAGCCCTGATCAGTCTCATTCTGAATGAAAAAATTATCGTCCAATTTCCCTGATCCAGTAAATAAAAATCCAGTTAGAAAAAATATTGTCTTAAATTCTGTCTTATCAATTAAGTAGAGTATTTACATCTATTATACATATAGATCAAGTGGGGTTTATTCATGGTTGTAGTTCTTCTGATAATAGTAGCATTTTATAAATATTATGTGGTCAGTAGCAAATGATCAGACCCCGATCGCTGCCATCTCACTTGACACCAAGAAGCCATAGGGTGGAATGGGACTATCTTTTTAAGATTTGGGAAATTTACAGTTTGGGAACACTTTTTTGGGGTGGATTAAGTTACTTATAAACAACAGTTAGCAGCAGTGCAAACTACTGGATTCATTCCAGATTATTTTTCTCTTGGTAGGGGAACTCAGCAAGGCTGTCCTGTCCCCCTTTATTGTTCTGTCTTGCCCTGGAACCATTAGCAGCTCCAATAAGAAACGAGGATGATTTTCCTGTTGTTGTAGCAGGAGGTGTGGTGCATAAACTTCTACTCTACGCAGATGATGTATTATTATTTGTCTCTGACCGTAGAAAATCTATGCCAAGCCTCCATAAAATTATTAATTCCTAAGTTTTCAGGATACAGGGTGAATCGGTCTAAATTGGTAGCTCTTGCTCTGACAGCATATTGCCCTGCCTAGGCTTTCCAACCAGTCGCCTTTCAACGGCCCAAGCAAGGCATTAAGTATTTAGGCATTTTATTTCCACTAAATTTGAAAGATTTAGTTAAGAGTTAATTTTGTCCCATTAATGAAAAGGTTGTCATGTGATGTGGATAGGTGGGCTTCAATACATTTGTCTATGGCTGGGAAGGTCAATGTTATAAAAATTATTTGCATCCTAAAATTCAATTATCTACTACAATCTCTTCCCTTAGAAGTTCCTCTTTTTTATTTTAAAAAATTTGATAGAATATCTAAGTCCTTTATTTGGAGTGGTAGACAACCTCGGTTGCATTTTTGTAAGTTACATAGACCAATTGACAAAGGTTTAGGCCTTCCCAAAAGTTCCCTTTTGTTTTATTACTATGCTTTTAATTTTAGACACTTGGCCCATTGGTCTCGTCCACTTAAGAGAGCCCCTTTATGGTACTACATGGAACAAGCGGTCCTTGCCCCAATCTCACCATTGGAAAGTCTTTCTCTCAAACTGCCTGGAAAAGTAAAAATGCATTCCATTATTTCACACTTACATTCAATATGGATAAAGGATTCCCATTTGTTCAATTTTGATATTTACCTAAATGTTTCCTAAATCATATGGCTGAACCCCAAATTGGGTATTAACAAGTCCTAATTTTGCTGGAATGAATGGATTGAGATGGATGTTGCTACACTTGGTGACCTTTATAAAAACTGAGCTTTGAGATAATTTGAAAATATAACACAGCAATTTGGGATTTCATGGTATACATTTTTCAGGTATTTACATTTGTGCCATTTACGTTGTACTATACTTGGTGGCAGTACACAGTAAAGTTGCAGACACCCTCTGTATGGTGCTCACAGCCTTTGGAAAGGGGCATGAAGCATCAGTATATTATTCCTCATTAATTCAGAGTCTTGGTGATGAGGCCTTAACATCTCTTAAGAGGTTATGGGAAAGAGATTTGAACTTGGTTTTGGAGGATGGGGAGTGGGAAAGAATTTAAAAAATAAATAAATCTATTTGTAGGGATGCAAGGGTATACTTTATTTTAGTTTTAGTTTTTAGATTTTGCATAGTTTCTACTGGACTCCCTGTAGTTTGTTTAGACTTGATTTAAAAGACACACCTTCCTGCTGGCGATGTCAGTTGGAGGATGTAAACATGGCCTGTGCTCTATGGTTTTGCACTAAGATTCAAGAATTTTGGTTGAGAGTCCAGAATTTTATCTGTGAGGTTTTAGATAATCAAATTTAATTCTGCCCCAGACTATGTAGTATATTGGGTGATTGGGTGGTTATTAAAGTAAGTGACAAATATACAAAAAGCTGTATCCAAAATAGTGTCATGATTGGCAGACAAATATTTCTTAGAGGATTGAAGTCAATTGGTGCTCCCTCATTTCATGAATTGTTCATCGAATTGGACAGGGTGGCGGCATTTGTAAAGATGTCATAAAAAGGTGGCAGATTAGATGCATATGGTAATTAATGGGACAAATACATAACTTTTCTGGAAGGCTTTCGGTGAGGGCCATGTGGAGAGAAACCCTTTTTTGTTTTGTTTTTTCTCTTCGTGTTTAAATGTGTATACTTAGGCTTGGAGCACAGGAATGTCTGTTGGGGATTGTTGGGGGGGGTGGGGGGGGATTGGGAATTAATGGGGTTAAGGGAGATAATGGTTGAGTCTGTGCAAGTATATTTTGCTTTGTTCTGTGTTATGTTTGAGAATCAACCAAAAAAACAATTAATCTGAAAAATATAAAAGCAAGATAAAATGAAAAAATTTTAATCCAGAAAACCCAACCTTTTAACCCTGGAATTCCTCAAAGCCGTACAATTAAGAAACTGACAAAATGGCACCCTAAAGTCGGGCATGGCCCAGCTAGAAAAGATGAAGCCAATAAAACTCCCTGGAAACACCAGGAAAAGCTAAGACACTCCTTTTGCCCTGCGATATAAACCAATTTGCTATACTTAAAATAAACTGATCAGGACATCCAGAGACATCTGATCATTATTCTGCAAATAGCATTTAAAAAAAAGTCCCTTTGTTTCATTCATTTAATAACACATGAACACTTAAAAATGAGACATTTCCTGTGTCACATGCTAAAAAACTCATTACCAAGACAGTTAGTTTTATGTTTATATTAGCAATAAATTCTTGTTTGTATTCAAAGATAATTTGACTGTGGTATATCTTGATAAGTAATTCTCGTCACTTGATTTTTTCAAAGTTCTTTGCTACAAAGCTCAGAACCATGTCTAAAAGATTGTGAAGTTATTTTCAATAAGTCATGAGAATAGTATTACTCCAATAAGGAATTAATCATAAATCAGTGAGCTGTTGTATTACAATTTTAAAGGTGGAAAAGTTTATTCAGACAAATAATCTAATTATTTGTCATTTATCTTTCTTATACTGGTTGCTGAACATGACTAATTCCATTATAAATAGACATATGGACAGAGTTTCATTTAATTCCTAACACACATACTGTTCCCTATGACAGTGTACCAATTTCGGTAGCTACATGTACACATGGCTAGATGTTACATAAAATATTTAAAATACAGACCCCTCGGAAAGCTCTTTTTAAAATGTAGGTGCATAATTAGTAAATTACACTCTAGTAATTGACTTTGGCTGATTTGTGATGTAATCAAGAATGTAATCATGTAATCCATAAAATGTAACAATAATATGATTAAATTATATTAAAAATTTCATAATTTTTTTTATAATCCATTTACAAGTACTCAAAGTACTTTTTTGTATTTTAATTACATGTAGTCTGTTACTACCCAGCACTGACTTTAAGGTAAATAATACTTTTTCACATTAATTTACTGTAAATATTACATGTATTGTTTATATAACCAGTTGACCAATTAAAAGTTTTTACTGTAGCATTTTACATTCTTTTTTTACAGTGCAGACATTTTTTTTATAGTTTAGAAAATGCAGTGTATGTTTCACTTTGACTTTTACTTATTAGTATCACACAACACATTCATTTGTATGGCTTATTGTTTCAATATACCATTATGAACACTTTGAAGTAAGTATGTGTGGGCTGAATAGCTCTTATCCCAACACAATGCGGTGGGAAAATCAAATCAAATCAATGTTAGTTTGAACTACTGGTGCTACTACACAAACAATTGGAATTTATTACTTTTGATGTCTCGTGTGTGGTGCAAGTCGAAGTCACTGAATATTAACATTTTACTTATGACAGAACTTACATTTTAAGATAATCAGGTTAGTTGAATGGCCTATTTTGGACAATATAGCCTTGAATGAATAAAACCGTATGACTCTTTATCTCTCATTGGTTGAGTGTCCATCTCCATGATGATTTGTAAGATTAAAATAATAATGACAAGGAAGTGAGAGTCTTCTGCAGTGAAAGTCTGAATGTGATTCGAAAAGGATTCCTACTGCGAAGAAAATATTAGAAATGATCACATAGTCTGCTTATAAGGAGACATTTTTGGTAAAGGGTACTCAAAAATTGCATTAGTACCCATAAAGATAGAGGAAGATCTGCCCTTTGATTAACAGCTTTTTTGAGCCTGTACGTAAATGGACTAATTACGTGGAACTGGCCATCATTTTCAAAGAATTCTGGGAATTGAATCTGGGAATATTTTAATATCATATATTTTATGAAAGGCACAAACCTGAAGCAGGTATTGAGGTCAGCATAATCATTCTTTTTTATTTCTGCCATTTTGAAGATCATTCTTTCTTGGTTATATTTAGTCATTATTCTCAGATAATGCGAACATATCAACCTTCCCTTTCAATGAATGCAAAGTAGCTGATTTGGTCCATTTGTGCCCTGGAGAGTTTTATTTTTAATATTGTTTTGAATGTCTGATCCTTTTTTTTTTCTAACAAGGTCTACATTGGTACATCACATTTTGAATCAAGTTTTAAATCATATAGAGCACAACATTCGGATTCTAGATGTAAAAATCCCATTCATTTAGAGAAATGTATCTTAGCGATAACTAGGGATGCACCAATATATTACATTTTGTCCAAAACAAAAATAATTTTTTAAACCAAAAACTAAAGACCGATACCCATATTTTGCCATTTACTCATTTTATTTTGTCATCAGATCACCGTTTTGCTTTGAAAAAAATGTGCAAATTGAAACAAAAGCTATTTATTGTTCTAATAATAAATTGCTTCCATTGAAACTACTGAATCTGTTTAACACATGACAGGCTAACATTTTAAGAATGTTATATATAGTACAATGATTGATGTAGGGAAAAAACATTATTTTGCAGTTCTAAGCAATATTACTGCAATGATGCTGGAAACAGGTAAGACGAAGAGATGATAGAGCTGACCTGCTCAGGTGGTAGAGCAGGTCAGCCGCTAATCGCGGGGTTGGTGGTTCGATTCCCGGCCCACATGACTACACATGCCGAAGTGTCCTTGGGCACATGGGCAAGATACTGAACCCCAAGTTGCTCCCAATGGCAGGCTAGCACCTTGCATGGCAGCTCTGCCGCCATTGGTGTGTGAATGTGTGTGTGAATGGGTGAATGGGACACAGTGTAAAGTGCTTTTGCTTTAACAGTGTTACAGGATGGGCAAGGAGGAGGCGAGAACCGACTTGTCAATATAAATAATATTTAATGAAACTCAAAACCAAAAGCACAAACATAAACACACACGACGGACATGCCCGTAATTCTCTCTCTCTCGAACCATCGTCACCGGCCGCCTTTATCCCTCGCGCGCCTCATCAGACCGATTGGGGACCGGGCGCGCGATATTCCGACCCGGCCCCGCCCCCCCTCCGCTCCACAATGGTTGATCCTGCTTTGTCAGCAATAACCTCAACCAGGTGTTTCCGGTAGCTGCGGATTATAAATGCACAACATTCAGAAGGAATTTTGGACCATTATTATCTGACATATTCTTCGAATGTCTGGTGTGAATGGCTCTCTTGAGGTCATTCCACAGCATCTCTATTGGGTTAAGGTCTGGGCTATGACTGTGCCACTCCAAAAGGTGGATTTTCTTTATTTGAAGCCATTCTTTAGTGGAATATTATGTTTAGGGTCATTGTCCTGCTGCATCACCCAACTTCTACTGAGCTTCAGCTGGCGCACAGCCACCCTGACAATATCCTGTAGGATATCTTGACAAATTTGGGAATTCATTTTTCCCTCGATAATGGCAAGCAGTCCAGGCTTCTAAAGCAGCAAAGCAGCCCCAAATCATGATGCTCCCTCCACCATACTTCATTGTTGGGATGGTGTTTTCATGTTGGTATGCGGTGCACTTTTTACGTGATTCGTAGTGATGCGTTTTCTTCCCAAACACTGCAACCTTAGTTTTATCAGTCCATAAAACATTTTCCCAGTAGTGTTGTGGAGTGTCAAGGTGGTCTTTGGACAATTTGTGTAACTGTGGACAAATTAATATCTTAGCTCTTCGAGTTACCTTTGTAACCCTTTCCAGCATTATGCAAAGCAAAAATTCTTGATTGTATGTCTTCTGAAATCTCTTTTTTGCGAGGCATAGTGCAAGTCAGCAGATACTTCGTCAATAGCAAACTCAAATTGTTTTAGTGCTTTTTATAAGTCAAAGTAGCTTTAACCCCCATCTCCAATCTTTTTTGAAAAAAATGTCATCATCATCACTTTAAGTGCTTACTTTCCACATGCAGCCTAGTTTTTCTACACAAAGCAGTCTTAGTGTGCATGCGTTGAACACTCTAGAGGCTCGAGTGCTTGACTGTAAGCGAGATGCAATGGCATGTAGAAAAACAAAGTATACTATGGCTTTAAGCTGTGAACCAAACCAGCTAGCCATCCATTCATCCATCGTCAACCGTTTATCCTGTGTACAGGGTCGCGGGGGGCTGGAGCCTATCCCAGCTAACATTGGGCGAAAGGCGGGGGACACCCTGGACAGGTCGCCAGTCCAAACCAGCTAGCTCCAAATTGAATTCCAACATTTGATTTAAAGCAAAAAAGTGTTGGTGTAAAGGTAAAAAACTGTTACTTAACATCTTTAATGAGGAAATAAACTATACATGAACCGGGTATTCAAGTCTCAGTATTGGCTGTTTGCTGAAAGTCAAGACTGATTTGCTTCATTCTACAACAGAAAAAGTGGCTTCAATGCTGTGTATTGATCTTCTCTCTAACCCGTAGCCATGCATAACTCACTAGCAAACATCAGCACTTTCGGCTCCAAGGGAGCCAAGGGAGAGCAGGGATCCGGAAATGAGCTCTCGGTCTTAAACCCATGAGACCATCAACGCAGCACTATTACAGTCAGTGCAATGAGAAATTAATTGACTCTTCTGAATTGTTTTGGAGGGATCAGGTAGTTGTGAATTCGGTGTGGGCCAGTGTTGCTTTAATGATGCAGGGTGATAGCGCAGAGGAGGGGGTGGCATGCTCTTCTTCAAAGCCTTGATGCACTAGTGCACATGCATCCAAGGCGAGAGGGAGCAAATTAGAGCAGAGGTCTAATGTCAGAGTACGGACTTGGTCACCCGTCTCGTGTTCCCAGGGGCTTTGGTCGGATCAGTAAGGTCTTCTGAGAGGTGCTGTCTTTCGGTAGTGTAGAGGACCACGTAGCTCTTGCTCTGGGTCTCGTCTCTAAGGCTTTCATTAGTTCACTCCATTAATCACCTTTGAACGTCCTTCAGTTTGTTTGGCTATTTCATTTGAATTTTGCTTGGATGTAAAATTGTATTGCTAAACACCCCAGAAACACAAAGAGGATGTTCTTTGGCAGTGCCAAAGTACGCCAGATGCCCCTTGTAATGTATAATTCATAAAGCAAATCACCAGATGGGTTTGATTTTGCATGTTAAACTTGAAACAGCATTTGCCACCTATTTTACTTTTGTGATGCATTTCCAAGTGAAACAGGATATTCAATGAAAAAAAATGTAGGATGGGACCTGAATTTATCCAACAGAAATCGATTACAAATTTGCAACTAATTAATCATACAGTATTCCATGGTTAATTGCGAATCAGAATCAAATAGGCAGACTGATTTATATCAAGCTTTATTGGCAAAAGAAACTTAAATGTACATTGCCAATTTATTATAAGACACTATAGACACAGATATAAAATAAATTGAATGCTGAAGTTTAATTTGCTGAAGTTTAAAATCTCAAAACTATAATTTTCTTTGGCTGCCGTTTAGTCTGTATCACACACACACACACACTGGGTTTTGCTATTCACACTGGTTCAGATGACAGTAATAGAGCATATTCGGGCAATGCAAAGGGATACATTGTTTGCCCGTATCTCTCCCACACCTGCTCACCGCTTGTGGGTTAAGTCTTCCTTCTCCGTACAGTAAATCTGCTCCTGCGTTCATTGCGTCAAGCGTGTATCTCATGGAAATTTATAAATGCCAATTTTAGCCACAGGAAGTGGGGAAAACTTTTGTGGAGTTTCAGGAAGTGAAAATAGCTGATACTGCATTAATTGCGTAATTTCTTTTTTTACGCATTAAAATTAGCAGCCATAATTTTAAATAATCCAATTTAATGCTTGGGAATGATGTATTGGTACTTAAAAAAAATTGCTGAAATTAAATGAACACTTATTTGCACTAAATTGTCAGTATATTCTGTATACAAGAGTGGAACCAGTCATGGTAATCAACAGATAATCTCAAAAAGGCAACATATTGGCCCAATATATAATATATTTGTCTATCATTACAAAAGTGGTCTCTATATGAGAGGTTAATAAAAGGTCTTTTTAAATGCAGAAAGTAAAAAAAAAATTGGAATATGGAATGCACTGATGAATCATGCACAATTAGACCATTAGAACGTCACTTTTGATTTCATGTAATGTAACTGCATCAACCACAAACCATTGTTTTAATGGTAGTATGTGTTCTCGCTAATTTTGACATCTTGATCAATTGTGTTTTGACGCCGGTAGTGCTCTGTGCTCTTGGCCATATGTATAATCAGATGTAGAAGCATGAAACACATCAGTCACATATAATGCTGGTGATGCCGGTGTTGAGTGATCATTGTCTTACACAGTCATATGGGTGGATCTTAAACCCTGAAGCACATTATCATGACTCTTTGGTGGTCCCTTGATTTGAGGATGGACAAAGTACCTTTATAAAAATTATCTTAATAAACATAATGTGTGTTTGATCATCATAGTCATAATGCCTAGACAAAATCTTTGATGAATATAGATTACGGGAAAGCTTTTTGCATGGAGAACATATTTGCATTTAAGGCCAAATCTCACAAGGCCATGGAAACTCCCCCAAACATCCCTTTTGAGTTTACGTTATCTTTAGTTTAATTATTTGAACACTCATTTCAGAAATGAAAATGATTTAAATAGAAAATTATTTATACATCATTACAAAATGATTGTTTGATTGCCTTTTGTTGGCTAGTTTTAATACAATTCCTGGGGTAATTTTTAGTTTGCAAGCTATGAAAGTGTGCAGGATTTTTACTAGTATTTCCTGATTTTAATAAAATGAATATGTACTACATTACTGTATTACAGTAATGGGGAACTAATGAGAATCATCCTGTTCAGAGAATCATTTTTAAGCTTTACAATAATGGGAAATTATATATGATTTTTTTTCATTTGATATCATGGGTAAAAAGGAAAGAACATAGCTTAACTGTGCATGCTTAAAGAGAACATCATAATAGATTTATGCATTGTGCTACCAAGTCATTCAAACAAGAATTACTTTTAATAAAAGTAGATTGAGCTGTCCTCACTGGCTGTGCCATGCTTAGCCTCAAACTAAACAGCACTCTGAAAGTTGTCACCATTAATGTTTCAGAATGCTAGTGTTGAAAGTAGAGTAGATCTTGTTTATGTGTTAGTATGTGATTGTAATTTAGGGTCATGATGTTTTGGTGTTTCACAGCCCCACTGCATCAGTCATGGCTTTTTTTTGTACTTTTTTCTCTCTATGTCCCGCAACCCCTCAGCTATATTTCTTGAACGTTCTCTCATGCTCTCGTTCTCTCTCTCTCTCTCTCTCTCTCTTGAATGTACTGCCTCGGTCAAAACAGTGATGTATTTTATAAGCAGTTCAAGCAGGAGAGACAGAGAGGGAGGTGAAGTCGAATTAAACCTCCAACTGCTCCACATATAAACTCTTTTGGCATCTTTCTTATTTCACCTCCCACTGTTTCTAAGTTTATCTGTACCCCACACTAAGTGTTATCAGCATAGCTGTTTTAATAATTGATAGATTAATGCTGTTCTTTTTGGACACAAAATAACTGTTTGTCTGTCCGTCCGTCCGTCCGTCTGTCCGTCCATCCATCCATCCATCGTTCTATCCATCTAACTTTCTATGAATCGATTCATCATTCTATCGTTCCATCCATTCTTTATTATATTGGTCCGTCCATCCATCCATCCATCCATCCATCCATCCATCCATCCATCCATCGTTATACTGATTACATTAATCAGCCTGGCCCATATATTGGTTTATCACTAGTTGTTTTCAAATCTAGCAAGACTTTTTTTATTAGTCAAAAGAGTAGAGGAGTAGAGAAGCAAGATGAGTTGGGATCTCGCACAGTTTGTGGTCATTTTAACACCCAATCCTCTATGCTGCAGTGTGACAGATAGCACATAATGAGGATGTTTATGAGGCAGGCTTGTTCTGTCTTTCTCAGACACTTCTGTCTTCTTATGAGCGCATAATGACAGGTGAGTTTGACTTGTTGTCCAATCAGCAGTGAGTGCTGTCATATCTAAAGCAGACAATACTGCATCAGCCTCCTGGAGAGAGAGGGAGGACTGAGCTTCTGTGTCTGGGGGAAAAGGGGTTCTTCTATCTCTTTTTGTCTCTAGATTAGAAGTTAAATAATATAGTGGGGTATCTGTCCTCTGTTTAGACTGGCTTAGAAATGTTGACATGTTTTAAAAACAATTACATTTAAAATGTTTTACTCAGGAGACCATTAAAGGTGAAGTGTGTCATTTTGTTCTATGCTAAAATACTTTCTTGGATCCATTTATATTACATTTACATTTATGCATTTGGCAGATGCTTTTATCCAAAGTGACTTACAGTGCATTCAACATATACATTTTATCTGTTTGTATATCAGCTTATTATGCTGATACAGCTATAAATAAGCCATTTGTAGGTTGATTTCCCTGAAAAGTGTAAACACTGTGGCTCTGGGGTTCTTTCAAAACTGAATGTTTCTTCGGGGAATCCAACCAGCCTGATGTGGCAACCTTGGCTCAGTGAGCCAACGAGATGGCAGATGGGAGAAGTGTTCAAAAAAACCTGTTGAAAAAGCATTCATCATTTTTACCATTTCCAGTCCATAAATGTTTCAAGTATAGCCACAAGACGTAAACATGACAATATACAGTATTAGGTGTTAACATGATTTTAGTGCAATATAATCAGTGATTTACTGGTATAATAGCATTTACCAGATTGCAGGGTTTGTACCATTACAATGACATGACAACAAAGTTGTAACATTGGATATAACTTTACATAGATAAGGTTAGTATGCAATTTTATCCCACTAAAATCATGTTAACATGTACAATGTTTATTTTCCATTCATTCCATTGTAAGTGCCTTACTGTAACTGTGTTTTTTGTTTGACAAGTGACAAATAAATAAGTGACAAGTCATAATAATTTTTGTGGTATTCAACATTGTGTAACAAATGCTATCAATTGAGCATTGCTTGTTGTGACAAGGAGGGGGGCGTGGCCAGGCCGTGATGACGCATGCCTGGCGCTGAGTTGACTACTCAGCGGGAGAGAGATAAGGGAGGCTGGAGACACCAGTTAGAGAGAGAGAGAGAGAGAGATGCACAAAGTTATGTGTGTGCATCTTTGTTTGTTCTGTAGTTTATGTTATGTTTGAGTTCAGTTTGTTATTAGGTTGACTGTTCAGCTGGTTTCTGCCTCCTCCTTGCACATCTTAAGAACCTTGTTACACTGGTGCTGAAACCCGGGAAGGAGGAAGGATGCGCTGTCGTGCATTCCTCGCCGCTGCCGTCTGCTGGGAAGCGGAGGAGCCACTGCCATCAGCCAGGAGTAGGAGGAGCCATTTCCATCTGCCAGGGGATGGAGGAGTCACTGCTGTCTGCCAGGGGACGGAGGAGTCAGTGCCATCCACCTTGAGGCAGAGGTAACGCTGCCGTCCACCAGGGGAGGAGCAAGCCACTTTTTATCACTTTCTCCTCTCTCTCTCATTCTGTCTCTCCCGCTCGCTCTTTCTCAACTCTTATACCCCTTGTCTCTCTCAGTTTCCCAGGAGGCGGGGAAGGAAGGACGCTCGAAATGGTAACACTTCCCCTCCAGGAAGGGGGTGGGGGGGTGTAAGTCAGGCCGGAGGTCTCCCTGGCCTTAATTTGGTGGTGGAGGTGTGTGATGAGGAGGGGGGTGTGGCTGGGCCTTGGCGCACGCCTGGCACTGAGTTGACTAATCGTTATTTTGCAATTATTTTGTAGGTTGTTATGTTTGAGATCAGTTTGTTATTACACTTTTACATTGACTGTTCAGCAGGTTCCTGCCCCCTCCTTGTCCATCTTAAGAACCTTGTTACACTTGTATTAAACTCTGATTTCTTTTGCTGCTACGCCACATCACCCCCAATAGCTCTGTAAAAAGAAGGATACGGCTGTTAGTCCTCCTATAATCTGCAGACATGTCATACAGAGCCTGTAGAGTGTATTATGACAGGGGAGATTCCTCTGTGGAGACCGCCCTCATCATTAAACATTAGTTTGGAAAGGATGAAACCACTCTCTCACCCGCCTTCAGTTCATAATGACACTCCCTCATTCCTGCCCTTGAAAAGAGTGCATTAAAAATGAGGGGTAAATGATCTACAGCTGCTATCAGCTTCAAACCTAGGCACCACTTCAGCATAAAATATGAATATTTTACAGATCTATTTCATAGGTGTTAATCGTCACTAATTAGTCCATTAGGGATGGATGAATTTGAAGACATTTAATTTATTTGTGCCTGGTTTAGATGGCAGTGTTGATCGTATGCAGGCAATATATCCTGCTTATCACTCACTTACCAGATCTCAGCTTCTTTTGCAAGCTACATGCTGTGTAGAAGAGTGTTCGATAATCTTAATAAAAAAAAAAAAACATAGTTCAGAGGTTATTGTTTTCCCTATGGACTCTTGGCCCCTGACATTAATCACAATGAATCGCCAGAGTAACATGAGAGAGCAGTGTTGCATTGACACAAAGTCTATATTTGGGCACCCCTTCCAAACCCCACCCATGCTGTATATACAGTATGTACTGTATCAGAGTGATGGAAATTCGTTGCTTCACATTTTGCAAACTGAGACCAATCCTCCTTCGTTTTGGACGTACTGTATGAAAGAGTCTTCATTTAGAGAGCAGTGATAAGGGCAAAAATGGGTGTGACGAGGAGAAGGGCGGGGCTGGGCCGTGACTACGCATGCCCGGCCCCCAATCAAGCTAATCATCCTAGGAGAGGGATCAGCCGGATTGGAACTGGCCATGGAACAGCTGAGCAGCCAACTCAAATTGTTCTGAGCAGAACAATTTCACTGCAAAGTAATTATAAGCCCATTGTGACGCCCCACTCCTCGTCACAATGGGCTTATAATTACTTTGCAGTGAAATTGTTCATTTGAAGGTTTCCGAGGCAGGCATTGGATGGACAGCCAAAATATGGTGATCTGAATTGTTCAAGCTGAGATTCTTCTATCACAATGCAACTTGTTTGATAAGAGGAGAGATTGTGGAAATGCCCATTCAACTCTGTTTCTCTCTCTCTCTCTCTCTTTTCTCTCTGTTTCTTTTCTTGTGCTTTCCAGACTCTAAAGCCTGAAATACATATCTTTCACCTAGACATGCCTTTGGTGCTTTACAAAAAAGATCACCTTTTCAAAGTTGCCAACCCACACGCTGTGCACTTTGACAGTATGGAAAATTAAATATGTTTATTCCTGCACATACTGGTGCAATTAATGTCAGAATTTTCTCTCCATGGTTCTTTTCTGTCGCACTTGTGTACGATCCCCTCACTGACAGCATTGACAATGAAGTGGTTTCTATTCATTGCTCCTGTATGACAGCAGTGGCTAAGTTATACTGTAACGCCTTCACTGCACCAGTTTTTTTTTTAAATAAAAAGGAATTATGAAAGCCTCAACAACAGCCAGACACTGATCTTTTTCCATGAATAATAAAGGATTAAACCCAAAAATCTTGTACTTTAAAAAACAAATATGTTACTAATTTTTAGGACAAAAAGTAATTGCGATTGGCACTGCAGACTAGGTTGCAGTTTAAAACTATGGCAGTGATTAGAGTTCCTCACACAAGAATACAAGAGACTCGACTAATGCTCATGGTTCATTATGAAAAAGTACTTAGCACACACTGATATTGAGGGAAATACTTCATTTTTCAATAGATGGAGCTAATTTCTATCAACCCTTTTCAGTACTGAATATGATAGATTTATAATGGCAATTTTCATCTTGGAGTTTTCATCAATTGTCACAAGGCATTCTTGGATTTTTTATTTATTTGCAAAGGATACATGCAATGCTGCCCTAGATTTTGGCCAAAATTAGGTATATTAGGAGTAGGGTTGTCACGATAACAAAATTTCAGTAGTTATTAACAGTACTGGTGAAATTTCACAATTCACGATACCAATTTTGATAGCATAGCAAAAATGGATAATATTATATTGAACCCACTTTTTATAGCCTATTTAAAAAGTTAAAGAATATAAATGATAAATTAAAACAATTGAATGTTTCCTTTAATTTGAAAGTTAATAGGAAAATTACTAGAAATTCTCACTTTAAATATTTATATAAATGCAATGCAATGTTATATTCAAATGCTATTTCATATAAACCTTAATAAAAAATACATATCAACACATGTATCACACTGGTTTATGGTAGTTAATGTATATTTTGAAATGTCAAAGAATTTCTACATGTATTAATAATAATAATAATAGTAATAATAATAAAACGGACATCATAGATAACATTTATATTTTTCAATTAACATGGCAAAATATTTCTACATGTACGAGTGGCTAAGAAGATTTTTTTTCATTAAAACAATTGGATTATGTTTTATAAGCTTAAAACTCCACAGGGTCAAAACTGACACGGGAATGCAAAGGTGTATGCAGATTTACAACACAATAGTATGGTGTTGTAAATCTGTGTTTTTCAGTTAAGTAAACATTGCTTTAATTTTTTTTTTCAAGTAGGGCCCTATGAAACGTTTAATTTTTATCTGAAATCCTTGATTTGAAGTTTATTACAACTTCAGCATCAAAATGGTGTCTAATCAAATTATAATTTATAATATTAACATATATCTGTCGCAAGTGAATAAAGCTTTTATTTTGGCATTACAGCTTTTCAGTTTGTGTGTGTTTCTGATGGAAGATTCACACCTCAGAATAAGCAGATGTTTAAATGGCCCTTAAATTCTGTAATATATTACAACATGCACAGCGCTGATTTTAGCATATGAGTGACTTCACACATTCACTGTAAAGCGTGCAGCACATGCAGACAGTATATTATTTAATTATATTGTATTCTTTTGCAGTTTAATAGTTATACTAGGACATATCATGGTTTTAATTAGATTAATTGTGCATTCATTTTTTGCATAAATATGTGAAATTTGTGTGTTTGTCTTGTGTCAGTCAGATAAAACACAGGTATCATATTGCTCA
Source organism: Xyrauchen texanus (assembly GCF_025860055.1). Lineage (NCBI taxonomy): Eukaryota > Metazoa > Chordata > Actinopteri > Cypriniformes > Catostomidae > Xyrauchen > Xyrauchen texanus. The sequence continues at coordinate 38,877,691 of NC_068291.1, forward strand.
TTACTACCAGTATTGCATAAACACTGGTATTGTGACATTTTATTTGACTTTTTTTATTTATTTTAGGATCGACTTGGTACCGAAACACCAGTACTTTTGACATCCCTAATTAGAAGGCAGCCTAATCTCGCTGCCTACAAGCTGGAACATTAGGAGCATGCATGTCTATGATACCTAAAAATGTTGTCTCTGGTTTTGGAATAGAGACTATATTGTTAGTGTCACATTTTGCATGTGATGTCTGAGAGCAGTTCATATACATTTAGGCTTATATTTTATTACCAAACAATCTCAGACCCCTTTATTGTGAATTTGTGAACTGAAATCTTAAATCTCTGGAGATTTAGAAAACAACAACAACACAAATTTTACATTTAGAAACTTTTATCTAATGTGACTTACAAATGAGGAACATAAAGATATAAAGCCTATTTGTCATAGACAAAACAAAATATTTATTTTGTGTAATAATTTTCTAATATTCAGTTAAACTCTTGCTGTGTTTCAGGTCTCAATAAACATTGTGTGAATGGAATATGGACCTGGTCACAAGTAAAATGGACCTAAATTAGATTCACAAAATTAGGCCTTTATGAGTGGAACATATTTAAGAAACAGGAAACAAGCCAGAGACAATGTAAATACAAAAAGAGTTTTATTTCCACTCAATTCACTTTTTGTTCACTTAAAGGGGCTTGAGTTGGATTCTTTTAAAGAGGATTCAAGTGTGTAAACACCCTATGATTAAATTCAGACAGTTGTGATGTAGTTGCACAGCTCAAAATGCCTGAATATCAATCTTAATGTAATCTTAAATTTTTTCCTGTTAAATACATACATGAATGCCACTGTCTTGATATCCTCTAGTCTTTTTGTCCCACTGGGTCTGACTAGCGCTCTATTCAGTCGAATCTTCCTGTCGTAACTGGCTGAATTCACACCTTGAATTACAAAGTGGTGGCTGTGACCTGACAGTCACAGGGGTCAACATTAATATCCAGAGCTTACTGTGGCTCTATGAATCGATAACGACTGGAGAGGACACTCAGAGCTTGGGTTGCAGCCCAGATTTGGATCTTTGATGGAATTTCATCCCTGTAAGATCTTCCAGAGATTGCTTCTAGTATGCTGTTGATAGCAAACCCAAGAAAGCCAATGAGCGGTCACAGTACCCCAAACGAGAGAGAAAGAGAGGCTGGTTCCGTTTTAGATGGATTGTTGTTCACAAGATGTAATCCTGTTAAAAAGCTTTACATTATAATTGTTATGATCACATTTTCAGTAGTCAGAAACTATAGTGATCACAGATGATCATACTCAGGAAGTAGCAAGTAGATCAGAAAGGTAACACATTAACTTGTGAGGCTAATTTAATTGTTTAACACCATCAAATGTATTTAATGCAATGAACACATTTACCTAATTTGACAATACAACTGTTTTATTAATTTATGGCTGATTCCTAAAGATTCTCAAACGTTCATCGTTATATTCTTCTTTCATCGTTATATCCTTTGTAATTTTACCGCGTTTCAGGTTTTTCAGTTCAGATTCATCTGCATGTATTTTACCTGTTGCTGCTGGCACCTAGCTAGAGTCTATGTTTGTAGCCTGCTAGTTTTTTAGCATCGCTTATATATCTATTTTCAGCCTTTAATCCTTAACATCTGGCATTTTTAAGTGTGCATCGGGTTTCCCCTCGTATTATTCTCTTATCGCGATTCAACTGTGTGCATATTCCACCTGCATCCGCAATCTATTTTTATCGTGATTAAACTGCATGCATTTTTTCAGTGTGCACCCGCTTTTCTCCTCTGCGGTACACAGATTATTGCATCGAGCTCAAAGCACTGCTTATCAAGAACAACCAACAACAACAAACAATTGCGTGAGGGATTCACATCAATCTCAAACCCTCACCGCTCAGGAACAACCAACAACAACAAACAATTTACGGTAAGTCATGGCATCCCCTCATGTTATCTCTTCCTGCATTGCATGTCACATGTTAACAATAGCCTCCTCCGTCAGCAGTGAGGGATTCACATGTGATAAATGTAAGGAATGAGTCAGGATGACAGAGAAGGTTAATGAGTTGAGAGTGAGAAAGAGAAGGCGGAATATACTGTTTCGGATGCAAGTAGTACAGAGAGCAACATACACACTTTGGTTCCGGCTGTAGAGCCCCTGCAGCATGTCTCGTTGGCATACTCCCTCAGCAAAGAGACACTCTTTCATTCCTGTTATCGATTCTCCCACTCAGTGATACACCCACTAAGAATCATGTTGAAAGAGCCCTTGTTATTGGCAATTCTATTGAAAGGAACGTGGAAATAGAGACTCCAGCCACTATTGTTAATTGCATTTCGGGTGCCAATGCGTCTGACATCAAATAAAATTTACAAGAGCTGGCTAATGCTAAACGTAGATTTTCTAAAATTGTTATCCATGTCGGCACTAACGATGTCCGGCTTTGCCAGTCGGAGATCACTAAAGATAATGTTAAAGAGGTGTGTGAATTTGCAAAAACGATGTCAGACACTGTTTGATTCTATATGCTCTGGTCCCTCCCTGCTTGTCGTAGTGACAAGGTTTATAGTAGATTAGTATCACTGAATGGCTGGATGTCTGAGTGGTGTCTGAAGAATAAAATAGGCTTTATAGACAATTGGAAGAGTTTTTGGGGTAGACCTGACCTGTTAAAGAGAGAAGGACTCCATCCCTCCAGGGAAGGTGCCGTTCTCCTCTCTAGTAATTTGGCTCATAGTCTTAATAATGATTGTAATTGACTAACTGGGGCCCAAGTCAGGAAGCAGACAAACTGGTTAATCTGAACGTCTGCTAGCTGCCTTGAGACGTCACACAGGTCACATAAACTACAACACATAGAGACAGTATCTCCTAGATATCTCATAGAGACCATGTCTGTACCCGAACTACCAAACCCAATACCCTCACTAAATCATTTAGAACATTTTTTTATTAAGGTCAAACTTGAACAAAACAAACAAATAAAAAATTCACATCATTTAAAAATAGGGCTTCTAAACATTAGATCTCTTTCTAACAAAGCACTAATTGTTAATGAAATGATTACAGATCATAGATTGGATGCACTCTCTTTGACTGAATCCTGGCTTAAACCGGATGACTGTATTATTTAAATGAATCTACTCCCCCAGGTTATTGTTATAAAAAAGTTTTATAAAAACGCCTCGTCAGAAGAGTCCAGGAGGAGGTGTTGCTACAATTTACAGTGACATTTTTGGTGTTACTCAGAAGACGGGATATGAATGTAAGTCTTCTGAACTAATAATGCTCAATGTGACACCGTCAGATATAAATAAAAAATCTATGTCATCTTTTGTCCTTGCTTCAATGTATAGATTACCTGGGCCTTATTCTGATTTCCTTAGTGAATTTGCTAATTTTTTTATCAGATCTTGTAGTTACTGTAGATAGAGCTTTAATTGTTGGTGACTTCAACATTCACATAAATAATGAACATGATACATTGGGATTAGCATTTATCGATATTCTCAACTCTCTTGGAGTCAGACAAAATGTAACAGGACCAACTCATCGCCATAATCATACACTAGATTTAATTCTGTCATATGGAGTTGATGTTGATAATACAGAAATTCTGCAGCAGAGCGATGACATCTCGGATCATTACCTCGTCTCTTGTATGCTGCAATCAGCTAATGTTACTCAATCTACACCACGCTATCGTTCAGGTAGAACTATTCTTTCGACCACAAAATATTGCTTCACTAATAATATTCCAGATCTATCTCATACACTCAATATACACCAAAGCCCAGAAGAACTTGATGAAATAACAAAAAATATAAATGCAGTCTTCTCTAGCACTGTTGATATTGTTACTTCGATTAAAGAAAATTAAAGAAATAAGCCCTGCACCATGGTACAATGATCACACTCATGCTCTCAAGAGATCCGCTCGAAAATGGAGCGCATGTGGAAAAATACAAAATATGCCACAACATGCTTGTAGCGAATCAGCTCTATGAAATATTAATAATCAATCATAACTTGTTATAATCGATTATGAATACTTGGATCAGTTAATCGGGTTAACTTGATGTAGCTACATTAACATTACAACCAAATACTCGGTTCATCCCGTGAACACTCAATATTGGTTATTAATTAATTAATTAATAGAAAGGTACATTTCCGGGGCATGGGAAACGTCTTTCTTACTAAGTATTAAGAGCAAGTAGTCAAAATCTATGATTAGTGACTTTAGATATGAGCTTGAGACACAGACAACTTTACATGTGACATGAACAAGACTTTATTAACTAGACTAAACATTTAAACTACTCTAACATACATATACATACATTCATACAGTTTACCAAGGGAAAGAGGGCTGAAGCAGAATACAGGAAGGCAAGAAGTTATAGCATTGTTTGAAGTTCAGCAGATCAACAGCCTGAGCAAACCATCATATTAGTTCTGACAGCCCTTTTTAGAAAGGGGTTAAGGATACTTAATGTATCAAATAATGAGACTAAGTTTGATACTTGCATGTCCCATTTGAATTAAACTGTCCTGATGCAATTTGTCGATGGCTTGAGTTGATCTTTGATGATGTTGTCTTGATGAGAGAGAGAACCAGTGGGAGTCAGAGACAAGGCCGTAGCCTGGCGCATGCTTGGGAGTCCTTGGGGCCTTCTAGTTCAGCATCATTCAGCAAGAGAGTGAGAGAGCACAAGGCTCAGAGGACCAGAAAACAGGAGAGGCAGGAAGCAAGAGCGAGAGAGCTAAGAGAGGGCTAAGAGAGGGCTAAGAGATAAGAGCTAAGAGCATCTATAACCTTAGAAAACATGTCCCACCTCTCATTGGCTCGACCAATGAGAAGGGTTTGGGTTCCAGGCGGGAATTTGGTTTATTGCTCTTTGTTCTCACATTTCTCATTGCATGAACAAGAAAGAAACTAGGAAATATACTTGTAATACTAATATGTTGTTGTTATCGACATATCATGTATACGGTCATTTCGATCTTCAAAATACCAAGTTATAGAGACCAAATATGCCACACATATGATTTCGGTTAACCATAGTATGCAAAGTCTGAAACATTAACCCATTAGAGTTTGCAAGAAACATAGATCAAGCAACATTTAAGGGAAATTGTGAGATGGCACATTAGATACATGTCAATATTTTTATCACATGGATTATATGTATATAGCATATATTGGATTAAAAGGTGTCATTTCTCCTTCTCAGTAAGAAAGCAGTGAGCTTCAGCAGTCTGAGCATTCCTTTGGGGGGGTCGTAAAAGTCTCCCTTACTCTGGGCATGAGAGAGTTCCTTTGTCAAGGCTCATTTGCATGTTCATGACAGTAAGAGATTTTGGGCTGAATGACTCAAAAGATAGTAAAACATCACGTAATATCATTCTACAGAGATCTTATATTCGAATTCAGCTCGGACAAATCGTAAGGTTTAATTTGATACCAAGAAACGTGTGTTTAGTACACTTAAAAAGGGAATATACACTGAGGCTATTAAATATGAGGCCTCAGAGTTTAAAACACACAACGAAACAGTTCTAACGAGTTTGATATACCTCAGAAATACACAACATACAGGGATTACATGTATTTCATTAGCAATATGCAGTTCTGTGTTTAACTGAAAAACACACACACACACATTGTTACGTTCAAAGTTTCCCCCTTCCTGTCCACACGATAAGCACGTGGTGAGCATGCGGATGTCACATGCGGTTCTCTGTCAATAGTTCATTGTCTCTTTGTCAATACATTTATTGTGCTTGTGGAGACTGGTTGGCGCTATTTCAGTAATTAGGGGAGTTTTTAACAGTAAGTTCTTGTTTGTTTGTGAATCTGTTAAGGCCACTGATCCTCCGCCATACCTTACATGCTTGTTAGATCCTATACCAACTAAGCTCTTAAAAGAGGTATCTCCTGTAATTTCAGAACATCTTCTTAATATTATTAACTCCTCGATATGCTTAGGACATTTCCCAAGAAACTTTAAAATGGCAGTTATCAAACCACTTATTAAGAAGCCACAACTTGATCCTGGAGAACTGGCTAACCATAAACTGATTTCAAATCTTCCGTTTATGTCAAAAATACTAGAAAAGGTAGTATCCTCCCAAAAATTTTCTTTTCTAAAGAGAAATAGTATATACAAAGAATTTCAGTCAGAATTTAGGCCTCATCACAGTACAGAGACTGCACTTATCAGAGTTACAAATTACTTGCTCTTATCATCTGATCGCGGCTGCATTTCTCTTCTAGTGCTTTTAGATCTTAGTGCTGCATTCGACACGATAGATCACGACATTGTCTTGAATAGGCTAGAGAATTATGTTGGCATTTGTGGAGTTGCATTAGCATGGTTTAGGTCATATTTAGCAGACAACAACCACTTTGTCTATGTAAATGAGGAATTGTCAAACCAAACAAAAGTAAAATATGGAGTGCCATAGGGATCAGTTTAAGGGCTCTGCTTTTCTCCTTGTATATGCTTGCCCTGGGAGATATTATCAGGAATAATAATACGTTTCCACTGCTTTGCCGATGATACACAGCTTTATATTTCTTTAAAACCTGATGAGATTTCACAATTCTCCAAATTAGCAGAGTGTATTAATGAAATAAAAGATTGGATGGCCAGAAATTTCCTTCTACTCAATTCTGACAAAACAGAGGTAATAAATATTGGACCAAAAAACTCTAAAAATAAGCCACTACAATATAATTTGACTCTCGATTGATGTACTGTTACATCATCTTCAACAGCGAAGAACTTAGATGTCTGATACCAATCTGCCCTTTGAAAATCAAATTACCAATGTTTGTAGAACAGCATTCTTCCTCCTAAGAAATATTGCTAAATTAAGGCATATGCTCTCTGTTGCTGATGCCGAAAAACGAATTCTTGCGTTCATGACCTCAAGACTAGATTATTGTAATGCATTACTGGGAGGATGTCCTGCAAGATCAATAAATAAACTTCAATATGTTCAAAATGCAGCAGCCAGAGTGCTAACGAGAACCAAGAAATATGATTATATTAGCCCCATTTTATCATCGTTACATTGGCTACCTGTTAAATTCCGTATTAATTTTTAAATTCTGTTAACTACGAGAAAAGCTTTGAATGGTCTAGCTCCAGAGTACTTAAGTGACCTTCTACCATGCTATATTCCATCACGTTCATTACGATCGCAAAATTCTGGCCTGTTAATAGTTCCTAGAATATCAAATCCTTTTCATATTTGGCTCCTAAACTATGGAATAGTCTCCCTAACACTTTTCGAGATGCAGACACACTCTCTCAATTTAAGTCTAGACTAAAGACTCATCTATTTAGCCAGGCATACACCTAATTTATCCTCCAACCCACAATTAAGCTGCTTTAGTTTAGTCTGCCAGAAACCAGAAACATTGATCATGATATATAACTCTGCAATAAATTGAATGGCATCTATGCTTCTATTATTTTAGTTGTTTCCCTGTCTCAAACTCGGGACTCCTATCCTGAGGTTACCAGAACCGGCTGGGTCCAGCACCATTCCTGCTTCGTGTTGGACTCCACTGCTACATGTCGCTGAATGATGATGACTAAATGCAGCCGGTGCCAGTCAAACATCACTACAGACTTCAGAGGATGAACTGATGCCAACTCCAACCATAAGACATGGGATACTTCATATGCCATTGTCTGAACCTTGGATTTAGGATGGACCACACCGAACCTCACCGTAATTACCGGCCAGTTTGAACTGCGTTTCACATCCCTGATCTCTGCCTGCATCACCTCGGTCTATTGATGGACTACGATCTTGAAATGGAATACATAGACTATCAATTGCCAACAAAAGCCTTCATCAGCCAATTTACAATGACAATTGCATCTATGTGAACTTCTGCAGTTAATCCAGGCTGGACTTCAATGACATTGGTCATTAATCTTACAGTTTAAACAAAATTGATGTTTAAACACTGACCCTTAACGCTTATTTTGTTTAATAATAAACCATGATTTTAACTATACATAAGTAATATTTACATTATATTCATGATGTTAGCCAGAGGGGAACTGGACCCACAGTGAGTCTAGTTTCTCCCAAGGTTATTTTTCTCCATTAATCATCATATTATGGAGTTTTTTGTTCCTTGCCACAGTCGCTCACTGGGGTTATTAGTACAATTATTATTGAATTACTTATTTTTAAACACAATTAACAATCGTATTTTATCTAATTACATCATGATGATTCATCAACATTATAGACATTACAGTTTTATCATCTGTTAATGCCTGATCTTCTGTAAAGCTGTTTTGAAATTATGTGTGTTGTGAAATGTGCTATACAAATAAAATTGACTTGACTTGTCTCCTAAAGATTGGTTGGAACCACTGTATATAGAGTAAGAGAGACTGCCCCAAAATAAATCTGGTAATTTGCCCCTTATCCTGAGAATATAGTTAAACCTATCTTTGTATGGTTTTTTATGTTCACTGGTTTACCTCAGATCTAATGCAAAAATATTAAAATATTGATATTTTTGTTAGGAGGATAGAATTCACAAAAAAATTTATTCAAATTTAATAACTAGGTGTTTGAAACCAACATACAAATCCACTGCTAGAGAAAACACACATTTTTGTATTTGGACTTTTGATACAATGGGCACACAAAACTGCATTGTTTGAGTCTTACCTCACAGGTAGGTCCTTCAGAGTGTCTTGGAGAGGAGGCCTGTCCAAGTCACACAGACATGCTGCCGGGGTACCTCAGGGTTCAGTGCTTGGGCCCCTCCTCTTCTCCATATACATGGCATCACTGAGATCTGTAATACAGACACATGACTTTTCCTCTCATTGCTATACCAATTACAAACAGCCCCTCATTCCTGCCTGACAATCGTACAGTAGCTGCACAGATCTTGTCAAGAGCCCATTCTGACCTACCTTGACCTTGCCTGGTAGACATCTCGTGCTGGATGGAAAAACATCACCTTCAACTCAACCTAGTAAAGACGGAACTTCTCGTTGTTCCTGCAAGCCCTGCTATACAACATAACTTCACCATTCAGCTAGACTCGTGAACGATCACACCATCCAGGACAACCAGAAATCATGGGGTTATGTTTGACTATCAGCTGAACTTCACAGACCACATCACAAAGACAGCCCGATTATGCATATTTGCACTGTACAACATTATGATGATCAGACCTTTCCTATCTGGGCATGCTACACAACTTCAAAGCTCTTGTCATATCTTGACTGGACTACTGCAATGCTCTTCTGGCAGGACTTCCTACATGTACAGTCAAACCTCTGCAATTTATCAAAACTCGCGGTGGAGTGGTTGGTGTTCAACAAGGCCAAGAGAGTTCGTGTCATATCTATCTTCATCAAGCTCCACTGGCTGCCCTTGGTTTCTTTAGACAAGTTCAAGGCATTGATGCTTGCTTAAAGAACAGCCACTGGTTCCACACCCCCTATCTACACTTGCTACTTCTAGCCTATGTGCCCTCCAGAAGCTTGCAATCAGCAGGTTAACAACACCTCGTGATGCCATCTCTCAGAGGCTCCCTTCCACCATTCCTCGGTGCTGGAACGACTTTCCAAACTCCACCTGAGCAGCTTTTTCTTTAACTATTTTCAAGAAACAGATGCATCTCTTTAGTGGGCACTTGACCTAATGCACTGTATTCTTCATTAAAAAATCTAACTCGTCTATGTCAAGAGCCCGTTCTGACTATAGACATATCGGTTATAGCCCTGAAATTGCCACCTCTTATTTCTTATATAAAACTGAATTGTTTCACAAATGATGTTCTGTATGGCACCATTGAGAACTGATACAAACAATCTGGTAAAATTACTTAGAACCCCTTTAAATCCACACAACCAGTGTGTGAGTGTGTGTTGGCAGAAGATTCAGAGTCATCAAACATTGGGTAAATGCCAACATCTCTCCAAGCACCCCCCTCACATCATCTCCAGCAGACTAAATATGTCTAAAGAGATGTACAGCAGATATTATTCTTCAGTGTTAACATGCTCTGTATGTTTAGGTATGATTCAAAATGTGGTCTTTTTTCACAGACACTTTTCTGCTTATTTGCTTAATTTCACACTATGTGGGGGTGAAGTGTTCTTCTGTGCTGTGCAGCTTGTATGTGTGCGTTTCATCAAGCAGATATAAAATGCTCTCTCTCTCTCTCTCTCTCTCTCTCTCTCTCTCTCTCTCTCTCTCTCTCCCTACTGTGCGTCCTTCACCAGCTTACAAAGTCACAAGCACCATTGTGCTGTATGACTATTCAACCCATCACACTTTATTCATGAATTATTAGACCTAATATTCTTTAAATGTCCATAGTGTCTTATTTCACAGTCCAACAGAGTTGCTATTGTGACATGGTACCATTGTCATTGAAATATACTGTTGTAGAGTGGAGGAGGGTGGGGCCGGGCTGGAACAACGCACGGCCTGATGGCGACGGTTCGAGAGAGAGAGAGAATGACATGCAGCTGCTCTGTGTTTATATTTGTGTGTTTTCCATTCAGTTTATCATTAAACTATTATTTATATTGCCAAGCCGGTTCTCGCCGCCTCCTTTCCCTTAACCCACTTTACATTGGTGCCGAAACCCGGGAAGGAGGAGGGATGATCGTCGCAGAGTCCTCAACACTGCTGTCCTCCCAGGGGAGCACCGCTGCCATCTGCTGGGGGATGGACTAGCCCGACCACCCGGACACGGGGAATGGCCGCGATCCGCAATGTGATTGGGGTCTGTGGAGCCGCTGCCAGGGGTGGATGAGTGCCCTGCCATCCTCCAGAAACATGGAGGGGTCGAGAGGACCGCTGTCTGCGAGGGGTGGAGGGAAGCGACTCCCCGACCGCCTGGAGAGGTAAGGCCGCTGACAGGGGCGGAGGAGAGTCCCCACGGGTCGCCCAGAATGCGGAGGGGCTTTCTGTCCGCCGAGGGTCGGTCTGACTCCAGTCCGCCTGGGGAGGAGCGGCTGCCTTTGAGGGTGGAGGAGTGATCGGGGACCTTGTGACGGTGCATCAGAGATTTTTTTGCCTGAGGCAATGGCAGGAGGAGGGTAGAGCAGAGGAGGGTGGGGCCGGTCCGCATGAGGGATAAAGGTGGCCTGTGATGACGGTTCGAGAGAGAGAGAGAGAATGACATGCAGCTGCTCTGTGATTATGTTTGTGTGTTTTCCATTCAGTTTATCATTAAACCTTAACCCGCTTTACAACTGTATATCAAGAGTACATACAAAAATATGCAAGAGGTCACTTTGAATTCAGGGACAGTAGGTTGAAAGTTCGTCAGCTGAAATTGGTTTGTGTTTACCGAAATTCAAGCTATTGCCCCCAGTGGCAGAAGGTAGATGTGTTGTTGAACGTATGGGCACATGTAAGCTCCATTTTCTGGGTAGAATGTCCAACAGAGGGGCGCCAAAAGTGAGTTGTAAAGTGAGTTGTTTTTAGTTGTAAATAAAGTAATACAGTCAACAGGAATGCATATTTTATTTATTTTCATACGCCCTAACCCCAACCCTTAACCTAACCATCAATGAATTTAAAATGTTATTTCTAGAATATGCAACCTCTGAGTTGCGCTCATCATTGATTATGTGAACATGATTACTTCTTGATTTCTATGTGACCAGATCTTGTGTCTTTGAGGCTACGTCCACACTAATATGTTTTAGTTTGAAAACGCATCGTTTTCTATATGTTTTGGCCTTCCATCCACACTGAGATGGCATTTTTGTCAGCGAAAATTTTACTTTTTGAAAACAGTCTCCCAAGTGGATAAATTTGAAAACCCCTGTCTTTGTGTTGTAGTGTGGACAGGGAAGACAGAGATATTTGAAAACGATGACTTATTTGTTGTCATGTGATGCAGTCAGGTGATCCATTCAACCCAAAACAATCAAGATGGCGGCCCACATTGTCACGGTGTTATTGTGCCTGTTATTCACTTTGAGAGCATTGTTAAAGACAAACCAGTGCATTCCTTCAAGGCGACGCAAAATGTACTCGTAATTTCTGTCCGGCGATGACACACGATTTTTCGCATGTGCAGTAAGGGATTTAAGGGTTTTCATTTGTTTCAGTGTTGATGAGCAACTTTTGGAAAATGTTTGAAAATGGCAGTGGGGACATAGAGCGTTTAGAAAACCTAAATGCGTTTTTTTACATGTATCCGGTTTAATGTAGACGTAGCCTGAGAATGCTTCAGTAGTGCCACAGGAAAAGGTAAATGCATTTCATTTGATGCAATAATGTCTAATGGGGGATGCCACTTTTCAGTGACTCGTTAGAATTGTGTTGATGTCAGTGTTCCGCTACATTCGGTAGCAACATGTTGAGTTGTATTATTTTATGTTATGATTCAGGATCATCAGGAATATGTTAGTTTGTGATACAGCATGAGGGCGAGTAAATGTGGATAGAATTTATATTTCTGGGTGAACTATCCCTTCAGGACATTTCTTATAATGACAAGTATTTAAGCAGAGGTATGTCATGCATTTGTGTGTGTCTATTTGTGTGCTTAGTCAAAACTCAAAGGAGAAATATGATGGAACGTTTTCAAAGTTTGTCCTATGTGATAAATGTGGTCATTATTGAACAGAATGGAAATGCAGGCCCCTGACATTATCCACACTCAACAGGGAGCCATCCCGTTTACTGTGTATGCGATTTTACCAAAACACAAAGATGTTTTCCTCCTCAAATGCTCTTATTTTTGGCTGCTACTGACTGCCCCTCTGAGGGACTTCTTATGAGAATAGAAAACACAAATACTCTGTTAGAAAAACACAGTTATTTGGCACGGTATAACAGCTCTGTCGGTGCCAAGCATAACTTCCAGGGAAATACGGTTCAGGTGATTTTACAGATTCAAGAAGTCTGAGTTAATTCATTCATTGGTTTTGGGTATTTAAAATAGTTTAAGAAATCAAAATTAATTCGAGTTTTGTATCTATTAGTACATGTCAGTTAGCTTCGAGGCCATCTACATACTAGTGCACTCCTAGAAGACAAAAATCACTTTTAGCATATATAAACATTTAAAATGCAGTCTTTCTCTTTTGGGAAAATAGACCAAAATGAATAATGACTCATCTTGCATTCACTCATTTTGTCCAATCAAATGTTCTCTAAAATGACAATGCCCCTTCCCTTAATACCACCTGACACTGACTAGCTATACAAGGTAGCAAATCTTGTTCATGACTGTGATGTATTGATCTGTTAGGCTGTTTACTTTTCATGCATAAAAACTCCTCCTTGCAAAAAGAGCTGAAACCATCAATTCTTCTAATAAGGATGGAAGGGAGTTGTCAGGACCATTTTTTTTTTACCGTGTTAATGATCAGACAGAGTAAATTAACTCTTCGATTAAATGAGTCTCGACATTTGACACAGTCTATATTGTTTGATCCATGTCTTCACAACAGTGTCTGTTTTCTCTTTGCAGTGATACTGAAGTAAATACCACTCAATAGAGTGTGGAATGCTATTAATATTCTGCACATTTTTCTCGTCAGGTGCCAAATGTAAAGGTCAAAGTTGATTAGTAGATCAGCTAAGGGAGGCGTAAAGTTTACAGGGGTGAAAGCAACAGATGCAACTTTTTTCATCTCTGTGTGTGGTAGGAAGAAAAGGCCAAAGTTCCATGTGATGCTACATCTCAAACACATTGCACTTGACATGCAGACAGTCCTCGTCTGTTCATACGCCTTGAGTTGACTGTATTAAAAAATATCACAAAGCACTTTTAGTGGGCATGCGTGGAATATGTTCGTAAAAACGTCTGCAGATTACATCTGGGTTTGGTTATAACCCTGAGAGCAAAGGTGAAAATACAAGTGTAATGAAGGATATCTTACATGCCAGAAATTTTTCCAACAAAACTCTTAAAAGATTCAATGCAACCAACTTCATAAATTTATGATCCAAACGCAGGCTGCTTTTTTTGGAAACAGTCATTTTAGCAGCCTTGGAACCTGTAAAAAGTCAAAAAATATCTTGTCTAAAAATGTCTTGTTTTCCAGTAGGAATAGCAAAACATACTTAAAACCAGATACATTTACTTGAATGCAAAATGACATAAATATTAAAAATATATTAGTTTTTTGAGGTTTATGCTTAAAACAGGAAAAACACTGGGGCAAGGAAAATAAACTTGATTTCCCTTTGAATTTGAAGTTTATTTGTCTTACTCCATTGGCAATTTTTTTTCTTTCTTTTAAGCAGAAACAGCACAAAATTTGTTGTATTTCTTTAAAAAGTCTTTACTGATATGTGTGCTGTATAAGATCATGTAGATTTACACTCTACAATATCAGGAAAATAAGACCCTTTCTCTCTGAACATGCCACACAACTTCTTGTTCAGTCACTTGTCATAACTAGACTGGACTACTGTAACGCTCACATTGCAGGTCTCCCTGCATTCGCAACTAGGCACCTACAAATTATCCAGAATGCAGCAGCACATCTGGTCTTTAATGAACCAAAGAGAGCGCATGTTACACAACTCCTTGCATCTCTTCACTGGCTGCCGGTTGATGCACGTATCAAATTCAAGGCTTTGATGCTGGCATACAGAACAGTCACCCGGTCTGCTCCAACATACCTAAAATAATTTCTACAGAGCTACGTTCCCAACAGAAGCTTGCGGTTGGCTATTGAGTGGCGCCTTATTGTACCTACTTAAAAAGGCACCAAAACATTTTTCCAGACCTTTGGTTTGACTGTACCACGTTGATGGAATGACCTTCCCAACTCCATCCATGAAGCAGTCTTAAAAAAGACTCTCGCTTATGATGCATTATTCCTCCTTTGTAAGTCGCTTTGGATAAAAGTGTCTGCCAAATAAATAAATGTAATGTAGTGTTTTTCGAAGTAAATGTATTGTTTTCATAGAAATGTATTTATTCATTTTGTTAAAAAGGATCTTACATTTCATATATATAAAAAGGATCATATATTTCTCATTATTTACTTTCCCTTATGCCATCCCAGATGTCTTTTACTTTTTTCTTCTGCTGAACATTTAAGAAGATTTTTAGAAGAATATCTTAGCTCAGTAGGTCCATAAAATGCAAGTGAATGGTGGCCAGAACTTTCAAGCTCCAAAAGCACATAAAGCCAAAGGTTTAATCCATATCTTCTGATAAGTGTGGGTGAGAAATATATGATGGTCATGGCTAAGATATAAAACAACAAATACAAAATCATACTACAATGCAAATTGCAAAAAAAAAAAAAAAAAAAAAATACAAAATGTTAAAGTAAAAGTAGAGATTTATAGTAAACAAAAAATAACTTAAATATGTATGTTTCTCACCTGCACCTATCATATTGCTTCTGAAGATATTAATTTAACCACTGAAGTCTTTTGGATTAATTGTATGCTGCCTTTTTTTGCTATTTGGAGCTTCAAAGTTCTGGCCACCATTCACTTGCATTGAAAGGACCTACCCATATTCTTCTAAACATCTTCATTTGTGTTCAGCAGAAGAAAGACATACACAACTGAAATGGTATGAGGGGGAGTAAATGATGAGAGAATTTACATTTTTGGGTGAACTATCCCTTTAAGGATGTGTAGATATTTTTACTGGAAAGCAAGACAAACATCTCGGTAAGAGATAATGTTTTGCATCGAAGGCCTGTACAACCTGATTCCTGGAAATTCTGTGAAGCCATCCAATCAGATTGCTACTTGCTGTTTTGAAAAAGTTCTTGCCACTTTTGTGTGCAATATACACCTGATGGTTCTTTTAGTCTGTTGGAACTCTGGGGAACTCAAAGAACTCTTGGGGTATGTAGGTGGACATTCCATGTCCACATCCTGTTTTCAATCAGATTTATCTTAAATGCCAATAACAACCAATACAATTTAATGAGTCTTAGAATGGACTGTTGATTACTATTTGTGGATGTAATGACAGTCCATAAAACGTGGACATAAATATTTTTGAGCATTGATCAGTTTTATATAAGTGGAGTTCTTCGAACACTGAATGATATGTCACCAATGCACAGAAGCAAGAGTATGATTTATATGATACTTGGAAGAACACACACACACACACATACAGAGGGTGACCTTCAGTATGAAGTTCAGTTGCGCAGAGTGTTTTCAAAGCTCTTTGAATCTCTCTGTCAGAAGGATGGGGCTAAAACATGCCATCACTTGGATCACAGGCTGATGGATCACAGGCACAGAGGTAGCACTAAGGTTGCGACACTGGTTACAGAAAAGTCGTCAACAACTTTCAAAGAAGTCATCTTTTTTTCCCTTCAAATTGTACATGTTTGCAGTTCAACATTTCGGTTCTTTAATGTATACGCATTCCTTTAAAAACATTTATGTATTCTTATTCGTTTGTAAGACAGCATTACTAGGACAGAAAGGAAAACAAGGTGGATAATTCATCTGAATATATTCGTTTGATGCAGAGCGTCATCAAGGTGGCAGAGGTGATGTGGGCTTTGATGGCTGTTGCCGAGCAACACACACCATCTGTCTGACAGTCAGAGGCTAGAAAGGCCAGATCTACTTCCTTTCAGTTATTCATGTCACGTTTACCTGTTACTAGGTAGAAAAAGACACATGGACTTTAGGCATGCAACACGAATAGAAGCATAATGAAAATTAAGCCATTTTAGGAACATTAAGATTGTTTGCATTGTAAATTTTTTTACAATGCAAAGTTTTGGACATTTTAGTTTCCCAGTGTTTTATATTACACACTCACAATGGTGGCTCTTATTAGATTTGAATTACTGAAATACCAACATCAATTGTGACATTCAATACTTTATTTAATTAATGTAATTAAAACCTTTACATGATATGACAATTAATTAATTACATTAATCACAATTATTTGCAAAGTATTTCCAAATAAAGATGATTAAATATACATTAATCAAAACTATTAAAAAAATTACATATAATAAATGGAACAATTTTGATAATTCAAAGACATTAGATTACTGTGACAGATGAGTAAAGCATTGATTAGGAAATTTGTTTACTGTGGTGGTGTAAATAATTGCATATTGGTTTTGTAACAATAATTTTTTATGTAATTAATCACAATGAAATTCAAACGTTAAATCAACAGCCTTATTTTTTATCTATTGCTGTAAAGAAATACTGAAATATAGCAATTATTTATATATATATATATATATATACAAAAATACCAGCATATCATCATGCTGTTATGTTGTTATGACATCTTCTATCACTTTGTCTTACATTTACTTGCTCAAACAAGATATTTAATGGAGCTCGGTCAATCTGAGTATAATACCTCCAGTCAGGGGCGTAGCACCAAATTTTGGGCCCTGGGTACAAACCATCTTGCTGGGCCCCCGTACCAAATATGTATGTATAGAAAACTGACTTCTAAGGGGACCCCCCTGCCTCGGGCCCTGGGTACTCGGTACCCTTTACCCCCCCAGTCCGACGCCCCTGCCTCCAGTTATTGAATGCTCTGAGATGCTCTGCTGTTGACCTGTACTTAATTAATTTGTGAGCTGCACACTGTGTGATTGGGCTTGACTTGTTGGCTTACACTGAAATATTTGCCATGAATTATTTAGTGTTTTAACATCTAATCATGCACGTGCATGCAAAGACTATAATGGCTAGACAGGAAGATGTGCTTACTGTTTATTTAATTGTACACAAAACCAAATAACACACTGATAAATTTGCAATGTAAAGATTTGCTGTTCAATAAGCATTTTTTGGCTGTCATCTGCAGTTTTTATCACCCAAATTTAAAATCTCACCTTACACACATTTTGCATCTACAGGTGAAACTCGAAAAATTAGAATATCGTGCAAAAGTTCATTAATTTCAGTAATTCAACTTAAAAGGTGAAACTAATATATTATATAGACTCATTACAAGCAAAGTAAGATATGTCAAGCCTTTATTTGATATAACTTTGATGATTATGGCTTACAGCTTATGAAAACCCCAAATTCAGAATCTCAGAAAATTAGAATATTGTGAAAAGGTTCAGTATTGTAGGCTCAAAGTGTCACACTCTAATCAGCTAAACACCTGCAAAGGGTTCCTGAGCCTTTAAATGGCCTCTCAGTCTGGTTCAGTTGAATTCACAATCATGGGGAAGACTGCTGACCTGACAGTTGTGCAGAAAACCATCATTGACACCCTCCACAAGGAGGGAAAGCCTCAAAAGGTAATTGCAAAAGAAGTTGGATGTTCTCAAAGTGCTGTATCAAAGCACATTAATAGAAAGTTAAGTGGAAGGGAAAAGTGTGGAAGAAAAAGGTGCACAAGCAGCAGGGATGACCGTAGCCTGGAGAGGATTGTCAGGAAAAGGCCATTCAAATGTGTGGGGAGCTTCACAAGGAGTGGACTGAGGCTGGAGTTACTGCATCAAGAGCCACCACACACAGACGGGTCCTGGACATGGGCTTCAAATGTCAAACGTCTTACCTGGGCTAAAGAAAAAAAGAACTGGTCTGTTGCTCAGTGGTCCAAAGTCCTCTTTTCTGATGAGAGCAAATTTTGCATCTCATTTGGAAACCAAGGTCCCAGAGTCTGGAGGAAGAATGGAGAGGCACACAATCCAAGATGCTTGAAGTCCAGTGTGAAGTTTCCACAGTCTGTGTTGGTTTGGGGAGCCATGTCATCGGCTGGTGTTGGATCACTGTGCTTTATTAAGTCCAGAGTCAACGCAGCCGTCTACCGGGACATTTTAGAGCACTTCATGCTTCCTTCAGCAGACAAGCATTATGGAGATGCTGACTTCATTTTCCAGCAGGACTTGGCACCTGCCCACACTGCCAAAAGTACCAAAACCTGGTTCAATGACCATGGTATTACTGTGCTTGATTGGCCAGCAAACTCGCCTGACCTGAACCCCATAGAGAATCTATGGGGCATTGCTAAGAGAAAGATGAGAAACATGAGACCAAACAATGCAGAAGAGCTGAAGGCTGCTATTGAAGCATCTTGGTCTTCCATAACACCTCAGCAGTGCCACAGGCTGATAGCATCCATGCCACGCCGCATTGAGGCAGTAATTAATGCAAAAGGGGCCCAAACCAAGTACTGAGTACATATGCATGATTATACTTTTCAGAGGCCCGACATTTCTGTATTTAAAATCCTTTTTTTATTGATTTCATGTAATATTCTAATTTTCTGAGATTCTGAATTTGGGGTTTTCATAAGCTGTAAGCCATAATCATCAAAATTATATCAAATAAAGGCTTGAAATATCTTACTTTGCTTGTAATGAGTCTATATAATATATTAGTTTCACCTTTTAAGTTGAATTACTGAAATTAATGAACTTTTGCACGATATTCAAATTTTTCGAGTTTCACCTGTAAAACCTTGCATCACAATATACAGATCTGAAATGTAGGTGGTGCCATAGACATCCAGTCTATTTGGGATCATATGCATGTTTTCCACTGTTACTTCGAATATATCTCAGCCTCTGAATGGACTAGAAGCTCAATCTATTTGTTGTTGCAAAGCTGTGCTCTAAAGCTTTGCTATGGTATGTAACATTTCATCAATAACATATTTCGCAGATTATTTGTTTATCATGATTTTCTGTTGGACTGCAATATTTATCTTTATATCTGAGATATAAAATTAGATTATTTAATCATGCAAGCTCATTTTAAGGTAAGAGCTGATATGGAGTTTGGGCCTACTTGGGGCTTACAGAAGCAGTGATTCCAAGCAGACATGAAAGGTTTGTCTTTGTCATCTTACAGAGATTTACATTTCTGATCGGATACATGGCAGATCCAAAGCAACGTACAGAGCCCTTATTACAGGGACAATCCCCCGGGAGCAACCTGGAGTTAGGTGCCTTGCTGAAGGACACAATGGTGGTGGCTGTGGGGATCGAACCGACAACCTTCTGCTTACCAGTTATGTGCTTTAGACCACTCCTGAGAACAAGAGCTTTTGTTTTATATATGTCTTTAAGTGCTATGTATTTTGCTACTTTATATATCAATATTGATTGTATTCTTTGAACATTTCTGATTCTAAGCTGTCAAATGGTACCACATGAGTGACTTAAGTATCAGGGGGCTTTTACAATTTAACTGTAAACTTATAGCACGCTTCTGGCCCCGCCCATGAATCCACAGGCAGGTCTGTAGAGTTTTAGAGGTTAATATTCCATTGCATATATGTCCAAGTCATATGTTCCATTTCTTGATCACAGAAGCATCATTCATTACTTATAATATGTTAGTATGTAATATTACATATTATCACATACTGTATATAATTGTATTAAAAATAATTACGGTAATCTGATTGTGTGCATAATATTATTAGTGGTCTGATTGAGCTATGGACATAAATTATACCTCAAATCATGTTGAGGTCTTGTTGAGGTGAGGTGTGCTATTACTTTTCATAACAATCAAACTTGCGAGATGCAAGTTCTAATAATGCATGTTTTTATGAATAACTGTGCAGGTACTGTAAATGCTTCTCCCAGGAGATAATCTTTATAACTGTTTGTGTATTGTAAAATAGATTAGCACATTTTCTGAAAGTTAAATGAAGCATTTATGTGCTAATTCTGTTTATAGACTGTGGTAAACCAGTTTAATAAAATGGGCCTACATGTGAAAACCTGCATCATCAAACTAATATATTGCTCTGTGATTTGATTGATTTACTGTTCTTTGATATAGTGAGATGATACGGTACGCTGCCATGTGTAACTTAATGAAAAATGATACCCTAGAGCCTAGACATTCAGCTTAAAGTCAGTATTTAATCATTATGTTTTGCCATGCGACACATCTTACACACTTCTAAAGCCTGAGAAATGTTGAATGAAAAAATGAAAGCTACCATCAGATATGCAATGTGTTTTTACTGCTTAAATTATTGCTCCACTTACAGTACATAATAACATTTGACATATTCAATATTCAAACAGATTATTTAGAAGTTACTTACTGCATTCAATATAAATACAAATAAAAATTTTAGAAGTAGAAAATAATTTTTGTTTACATGTCAGTGAGTGTATATATTATTATTTAGTATTGTGATAATAGTATTAGGTGTTCAGCAGGTCAAAGCTGGTTTATGCTAGTTCAGCTGGTTCCCCAGCCTGTTTAGTTAGTTTGTTAATTTTCAGCAGGTCTAACTGATTGGCCAGTTGTTTTGCTTACAAGTTGCCCAAAACCGATCTAAATCCATTAAACTAGCCCAGCACGGTCATTGGAAACCAGCTTGGTGGCCAGCTAAGACCAGCTAACCACCTCAGCCTGGTTTATTGATTTTTTTTTTCATGCAAATGCAGTTTGCGACAAAAGGGGTCTTTAGTGTCAAGATGCAATTTTGACTCTGTAGTTCTCCCAATACTGATGTAGTTTATTTTACAAACACAAAAGTATTGGCATGTAATTTGCGTAATTGCCCTCATCTTTACGAATGTAGAGACACCTTTAACCCTGACCTGACACTGCAATATCTTTTGCTCCGTACATTCACCTTTAACTGCTATTCCTGTCTGTCTTCATTTGTTTAAACAGTGCAACGTTGACACTTCTGGACAGCAGTTTGTCAGGCTGTTAATGAGTTTTTTTGTAAATGAAGAAGTGAATGGGTATCTATATTTAACACAGACACAATGACTGTGGGTCATTTTGCGCAGCTCCAGGTTGCAGTTTTGCAAGGCTGTGTTGTTCCGTAAGATGGATGGGGGTAATTTTCATGGCTTTGGGCAGCAGTTTATCACAAGGAAACAAACACAAGGCCTTAAATCACCATTTATTATGAAACTACACACACACACATAAACACACACAGACACACACACACACACACACATTATTGTGACATGCTTACACATATCTACCTCACCTCTCTTCACAGACTGACATTTAGGTGCATATTTATAGATGCAGAATCCCTGTACCACAATTTCTGACAATCAAATATATTTGCATACATGTTTTGTGAATGTGTTGCATCCTGTTAAAGCATATGTAAATCATCTTGATGTGTAACATAGCTTATAGCTACAACAGTGTGTAAATGCAGAGGATACAAGAAAGCTGTAATTAGAATGTTTTGGATTTACACTTTATTAAGATTAGCTTTTCTATAGGAAAGCTTAATTATGCATAATTCTCATGAAACTAACCTTGAACCATGACAGTGATTTCTTGATTCAAATCATCTATACATATTAGTTTTTTGAAATAAATTGTCTGCGATGGACTGGCGACCTGTCCAGGGTGTCCCCCGCCTTTCGCCCAATGTTAGCTGGGATAGGCTCCAGCCCCCCGCGACCCTGTACACAGGATAAGCGGTTGACGATGGATGGATGGATGGAAAGAAATTGTTGCTCCTGTTCACCAAGGACACATTAAAGAGCACCTATTATGGTTTTTAAACATGCATAATTTTGTTTTAAAGGTCTCAAACAAAAGATTTACATGCATCCGAAGTAAAAAAAAAAACACTTTATTTTGTTCATAATTTAAATTGCAGCATTACTTTTTTTTCCATTGTCAAAAACGACTCGTTCAATGATCCATACTAAAGTATTCACTCTGAACTCCTCCTTTCAGAGAGCCTACTCTGCTCTGATTGCTCAGATGTCCCAGTCTTTTGTGATTAGTCTATCGCTTACAGTGCGTGTCGGAAAGGAAACGTTGTATACTGATACATCGGAGGATCAACCCGAACCACCATCGCAAGCACGATGAGAACAGGACTTTTCTCAGTGGTTTATAGGCTATGTAGTTTGACAATAACGTGAGTTAGCCGGTTAGCAGAGGCTAACAGGCTAACAGTGTGCACTGGCTGTACACGTATACAGACCAGAGGCAAGCTTTTTGTTACCAAATTACGTAGGTTAGTACATGAAGTAAGCCTGGAATTACTAACGACTCGTTTCAGGTGTTCAGAATCAGTTCTTTCTTTTGGGAGTCAATAACTCCATTTGTCGTGCACTTTGATTTTGACTTTTTACATTAACAAACAGCTATATAACACACTACATGAAAGGTAATACTTGAAAAACCATAATAGGTGCTCTTTACATTAATAATAAATACTGCTAAAACATTGGTAATATTGCTATTTATTATTACATCTTGAAATAAGTGTTTTATTTTTTTAAATTAAAATTAAATTTTTACGCATGATGGCAAAGCCCCATGTTCAGCAGTCATAATTGCAGTCTAATAAGAATATAGTATGTCACTGTGGCAGGGCAGAGGGTGGGGCCGGGTCGTGATCCTACACACCCGGTCCCGTATTAGGCTAATTATGCTGACTGCAGAGGGCCGTGCGGGAGAGAGAGGTCGTTTGCGGACATGTCTGTCGCGTGTGTTTATGTCTTCTTTTAAGTTTATCATTAAAACTATTATTTATATCATCAAGCCGGTTCTCGCCTCCTCCTTGCCCATCCTTTAACTGTGTTACAGTCACCTAATCCTTAAAAAATAAATTGAATGTGCTAATTTGTTACTGTGACAGGGCGGAGGGTGGGCCGTGTTGTGATTTTACACACCCGGCCCCTTATCAGGCTAATCAAGCCTCTGAGAGAGATAAAGGCCGACTGCGGTATGTGGTGCGAGAGAGAGAAAGCGTTTACGGGCAGCTGTCTGTCATATGTGTGTGTTTGTTTCTTTGGGTTACGTTCTTAATTAAATATAATTTATATTGTCAAGCTGGTTTTCGCCTCCTCCTTTCCCTTGTTCCCTTTAAACTGGTGCCAAATCCCGGGAAGGAGGAGGGACACGCTGTAGTGGAGTTCTCGCTGCTACATCCACACCAACGGAGCAGATGCGGCCATCTCCCAGGGGACGTAGGAGCATGGCCGCCTGGAAGTGGAAGAACGGCCGTCGACCACAAGGGGAGAAGGGGCTCCTAGCCGACTGCCTGGAGCAGTCAGGGCCGCTGCCAGTGGCGGGGGGATACCCCTACCAGCCGCTAAACGTGGCGGGGTCAAGAGAGGAACGGCGACTGCGAGCGGGGAGGGGCTCCTGGCTGACAGCCTGGAGCGAGAGAACCGTCCGTGTTCCAGTTGCTCCATTTCTCTATACTGCAACACTTTTTTTTCCCTCAGCATAAACATAGATACCTGAATACATTTCACCGCGCTTTTTTTTTTTTTTTTTTACAAAAGAATCTTGTAGTTTATTTATCTGACAGTATGCATCTTATCACTGCAACTGATGCTAAACTTGTAAGACAATGGATTTAATGATTAATTTAGCTTTTAATAAGACTGACATGATGGATCTCAAAAGAATTCATAAACTTCAATCCTTCTTTCCTAATGCTGAATTGGGATCCTACTGAAAGATATGCAGAGCAGCATGTGCTACAGACAGTCAGGAACAACAATTTTACTCTTATTGTTTTGTTCGTCTAGTGTTTAGGAATAATAGTGTCTATCTGAATTTCTCCTTATTATCTCATGCCAAGTTTCTGAACATTGAACATGCATTGTTGACATAAATGTGGGCAGTCATGTTTTGTGATGTCAGAAAGCTTTAGATGTTTGGAACGAGCTGTGAGAGAAAGTATTGAGTCCTTAAAGTTACAGTTTGTTTTCATAGTATATAAAACTCTTTTATCTCAAAAGATCAAGGACAATTCGATTCATCATAATATTATCCCTTAAAACTACATCATCTATGGTGTCAGAATATCTTTGAAGATCTTTAAATGACATAATAATACACAAGGTAACCTAGATCAGATTCAGGCATCACCAGGACAGACAGTGTGAAGCCAACAAAATTGTCTGTACTAAAGCTTCAAAAGGTGTGTAAAGCTTTTATGCTGTTCATCACAGGCACAAAAGTAGAGATAACAACTTAATAATCTTTATATATAGATAGCTGTGATATCTTGCTTCGATTTAAGGACTGGTGTCACTGCATCCTCACATGGGCAGAGGGGAATAAAATAATAATAATCTTATTATTAGTAGTCACCTGTACAAAGGAGAAAATAATTATCATTACAGAGACTGGGGAGGATGACAGATATTCTCCTGCCATTACTTTAGCTAAAGATCATTATTACATAATCATCTTCTATTAGGCTCTATTGTGTACAATTTGCTATACCTTGTCAAATTTAGACATAACATCTAGGGTTGGGTATTGATATACTTTTCCCGATTCAATTCTGATTAACGGGCTCTAGATTCAATTCGATTCCGATTTTGATTCAATTCGATATTGATTCATATGGGCAAAAAAAGTAATTATGTAATTAAATATGATATTTAATTACATAATTAATGGCAAAATTGCAAGATATCATACGATATGGCTCATACCAGAAGGTACGACATTTGGACCAACCAATCAACTAAAAGAATTTCTAATTGAGAATACAGTAATCAAATTTTAGCTAGCCTCCTATCCAACACTTTATTTTAAGAAAGGAAACGTCTGTGAACCAATTTGGTTACTCGTGCCATATTTATTTATGGACTAAAAGCCACAAAATTCAGATTTTGATTTCATGGGGACTGAAACTGTCTTTTTAAATCGGACAGATGCAAACAAACACACACTTTTGACTTGTTTTATTTCCTCATTCAAAGTGTCTGGCCAGATTTCTGTGGTGCTTTTCTTAGCTATTATTATGTACTTAGCACTCCATAGCCGAGAATGCAAATAACCTTGTCTTATTGATCCTCACTCTGCATGAAGTCTGACAATTTGTTTTGATTTGAATTCAATTTTCATATAATATACAGCAAAATTACCACCTAATGGTCATTGGATTGTGCACTGTTGTGCTTTCATATGTGGACGCATTTGCGATGGCTCAAGTAGCAATGACCTTGGGCTAAACAACTCTCACATTCCCACCTGACAAACCTCATCTGCCCCTCCTTGACTTGTGCCTCCTCACTCCTTTTAGAGATGCAAATGGAATCAGGGAAGGTCCCGTGGGAAGGTTTGTTCCACTAACTCTACAGCATACAAACAATTAGCATCTGCTGAGGCATGAATATGTGCTCACACTGTATAAAAAAATAAACTTTGCATGAAGAAAAATGAAGCCTAGTTTTAAGATAATTTAGGATAAATTGCATTTTTACTGTAAAGTGTCTAGATGGTTTTTGTGATTACAATTATTCTCAATGGTGATTCTCATTAGATTATCATTACTGGAATGCAGTATTTTCAATAAATTACAATTAAAATAATTTTAATACAAAGACAACAAATGTGACCTGTTCTATCATTTTGAGTCACTTTGACCCACAAACACATTTTAAGTTGTATGAACTATAGCAAGAAAAATCTAAGGAAAAATAAAACTCTAATTTTCTAGTGATATAATTAATATGCTTCTAATCCAAACTATTATTAAGATGTACACATTTAAAGGTTGGCAGATAAAAATATTTAAATGCTTTCTTTTTATTTGACTGCAAAAGGGGACAAAGAGAATAAAAAAAAATACTATTAATACTACTAAATAGATAATACATCATTATATTCATATAACAGTAATGAGAATTCGATTTAAATTTTTTTTTTTTTTTTTTTTTATAAATTACTGAAAATAATGCCAATGCAAGTTATCTCAATAGACCTAAAACCTAGATAGGCCTACATGGACAGCATTAAAAGGAAAGTTTAGCAGCGTACTTGATAGCCATGAATCGAATATGCATTCAAGAGCTCTTTATTTTGTATTTTTGGGTTTGTAAAATGGTTACGATCTCTTAAAATACAAAGTTGCACCACTCAACACTTTTTTTGGCCTTCACACAGGATGGAGATGAAAGAAGTAAAAAATGAGACTAAAGCCAAGGAGATCTATATAAAATTACATGAGAGTTGCGTTTTGATGGAAGAGTTCACAAGGTTTTCTGTCTAATCCAATCAATCTAGATCAAAGCCAGAAATGTTCTCCAAACTAAGCACTCAGCACTCCGTGTTTAAGAAGCGAGTCACGTTTGATCTCTCCATCCAAGCATAGCACTGTAACTTTGCTGAAACCACTAGTTTTTCTCTGGTACTGTGTTCAGATGATATAACTTCTCATTACCAAAACCACGCAATGATCACAAGATTCACGGTGTTCTAATTTACTGACTCGTAATCCTGTTGTTTTCTATTTTTAACTAAATTTAACCTGATACCTAATGCATTGCTTTTTCGAAAATTTCTGAATTCTCTCAAAGTAGAACAGCCAGCAGGCATTGCCATCCAGAGCAATGTTCTCATCGGGTTACATATCTGCATCCTCTGGGGCCTCTGTTTGTTTTTGTTGAGTCATAAACCTATACATCGGTCATAGGAACAGAATGGCTCGCTGTCAGAATTACTCATTTAGATGCAGATGTGTCCATGGAACACTTGCAAATATAAATACACTCATGCATGTTGTTTCTGAATCGTTGTTAATTTTTATTGGGGCATGTTGTTTATATGTGATTCTGCGGTGTCGTCTGATGGAGTTTTTTTTTTCCTGTAGGGTTTTAAGTAGCACAAAAAAGAGAGATTTCACCAAGTTGTGCTTGATAAAAAAAGCCCTCAAAGCATAATGTATGCAGCTGAAAAAAAACTACAAATACTGCATAACCTCTTAATGTGGCTGATTGGTGAAAATCGAAAAATCCACTAGTGCTCAAATTTTGATGACATGAAGCATTAAATTGAATACTGGTATGTTGCATGATGTATCAGTTGAATTGAGTGTCTCTAGCAAGGCAAACCATCTCGTATTAGTCAAGACAACCTATATTTTTGTTACCCGTGTGCAAGGCAAAATACATTTATTTCCTAAGAATCCTTTTGTTGATTAAATTTGCTTACTTATGTATGCTTGTGTGATTCTGTGACATGTCACAAAATATGCACGCATTTAAATTCAGGTTGACACTACTATATTACACATCCTGTTTCATAATTTGGTGGTAGAAAGTTTGCAATCCAAGTTCTTTGGCTTATTACTTTGGCTGTATACCTAAAGCAAATTAATATGGAATCTTGAATTGTCGATTTTAAAACCATGGATTATTAAATATATGACTTTATTTAGAGTTTTCATGCATTATTCATGCAGAGTCCTTTTTTAATTTTCATCCAAAATTCACAAATTACAGAATGTGCCAAATACATGCACAATTGACTGTGTTTCTCAAGTTTATCTTTATATTCACATTATTTATTAACAAAATCTGTTATTATTTAGTGCTAAAATGTTTAGATTATATTTTTACTTTTTTTAAAAAATATATAATATTTAGAGTGTTATTTAGGAAGTCGGATCAGTAGACGATGCAAGCCTAAATTGAACTTGGGTCGTCCTAATGAGCACCCCTGCTCTGTTTGTTCACTCTGAAGCATGTGCACAAACAACTTGACTACAACCTCAACTTGTGTTATAGTATTACAAATGGTAACTTTTTTAACTTATTTAATGCAGTGTGCAGAAAGAACTTAAGACAACACATGGGAGCTTATTTAACACAGTCATTAGACTGCAGGCATCTGCTCATCTGAGGATAATTGTGTAAAATTCACACGAGAGTGAGTGCACTCTAAATCCCATAATCCACCAAACTCTATTACACAAGTGTGTTATACACATAAGAGGAGAAGTATTCAGTGTTTCCCTCTAAGTGCATTAAAGAGGCTTTATTAAAATGCATTGTGGTTGTTTATTGTATGCAGATCATTATTGTTGTTGATAGATTACAGTATGTAGCAGAAGTGTTTGTAATGAAGCCTCAGAACTATCTCTCTTGCAGTGGGAATACTAACACACACATGCACGCACGCACGTGTATATACTGTATAGCTCTTACTCCAACTTGGTAATGCTCCTTTAATGAAGTTGCATGTAACATTGTGACTGATAATCAACTGCTAGTGTGTTACAATTAGCCTAACACCATGACACAGGCCAATGCTTTATCCTGTTGCTGTGAAGCGTTAACAAAGATGAAAAACTGCATTTATAGTTTGTAGCAGTGAAGATCCCTGTTAATACCTAAGAGAAAATGCACAGGGAAAAATGCTTGCTGCTTTCTTTCTTTCTTTCTTTACATTCAACCATCCATCTATCCATCCTTCTATCCATCCATTGTTTTATGATTCTATCTGTTCGTCCATCCATCCATCCATCCATCCATCCATCCATCCATCCATCCATCCATCCATCCATCCATCCGTGGTTTAATCCTTCTATGCATCTGTCCATCAATCTGTCTATCCATCCATTTACCCATACATCAATCTTATCTATCGATCCTACTTATCCAACCATCCATTCATCCATCCATCCATATTTTAATACTTCTATCTGTCCGTCTGTTCATCTGTTTGTCTATCCATCCATCCATTGTTTTATTCTATCCTTATTTCCATCTGTTTGTCCATCCATCCATCTATCGTTCTGCCTTTTGATCCATCCATACATCCATCCATCCATCCATTCATCCTTTGTTAGGGACTTTAATCATGAGTATTCATTTATGTCCATCCATCCATCAGAATGATCTACATAATATATTAAAATCAGGGTTTGCTTGGTGAATAATGAATTCGTCCATCCATCCATCCATGGTTTAATCCTTCTATGCATCCGTCCATCAATCTGTCCATCCATCCATCAATCTGTCCATCCATCCATCAACCTATCTATCGATCTACTTGTCCATCCATCCATTCATCCATCCATCCATAGTTTTATACTTCTATCTGTCTGTCTGTTCATCTGTTTGTCTATCCATCCATCCAATGTTTTATTCTATCCTTCTATCCATCTGTTTGCCCATCCATCCATCTATTGTTCTGCCGTTTGATCCATCCATCCATCCATCCATCCATCCATCCATCCATCCATCCATGTTAGGGACTTATTATTATTAATTTCCATCCATCCATCCGCCTGTCCGTCCATCCATCCATCCCCTTGTTAGGGACTTTAATCATAAGTATTAATTTATGTCCATCCATCCATCCATCCATCCATCCATCAGAATGATCTACATAATATATTAAAATCAGGGTTTGCTTGATGAATGATGAATTCATTACATAGCAACATTTTTGAAGCATAATCTAATAATTTACTCCCGTTGCTTCCCTTCACAGTCTGTTCCTCTGAAGATCCATCAGTGCGGCGTGTCTCCCGAGACTTTAGAAATGATGAGATGTGCAATAACATGCCATGCTTTAATAATCTTGCTAGCTAGCCATCCCAATATGGCTAAATTTCCCAGTGAATTGGGTAGGGAATCAACCATTAAACCAGCAACTTCAATGTAAAACCCTTTGCTGATTTATAAAATCCACAGCAACAAACCATATTAGATTTCTTCCTGACCAACTTTTTAGGCTCCATTTTGGTAAAGGTGAGGTCTGTTGTATGGGGATAAAGGGAGCGGCACATATGTTATTGTGCAGGTTCCTGAAAGGTACATGAGAGCATCAGGTATACTGATGAAGATGTGACAGGCAGTTCTGGTTCTGGAGTGTTGTGATGTCAAGGAAAGGCCTTCAGGGCAGTTCATGGTTAAGTGCTTCCCAGTTCTCTGCATTTACATGAACATATTTTTTTCATGTTCATATACCAAATTCCCAGTATAGCATCAGAGTATTGTGAGTGACAGGAGAGCTCTTGATGACCATATGATGCTTGAAGCTTAAAAAGTGAATCCATTCCGTAAGATGGAATCTTCTGGAATTTTATTGACCATGTTAATAGCATATGAACGATTTATGGCTCGGGTATTCACAACTTTATTGATTCAGTTGGGCATGTGAAATCAATGCAAAAGACTGAGCTAATACAGAAAAGGGCTATCTTAACAAATACATTTGATTAATCTAAGCATTGTAATTAATATGTTATTTAGCAAACACTTATTCCCAGAACAATATGAAATGAGATATGCCAAAACAATTACTTTTATTAACTTTAACACAAATCACGATTAAAAGAGAACTTTGTTTTCATTTTGTTATGTTATACAAAACAAAACCCAAAAAATGGGACATTCGCAAGGTACTTCCTACTCTTGAGAATAGTGTTTTTTGAGTAAAGGAAAATCAGAGGGATGTGAAAACCAAAGATGTATCCAATCTGACGTGACATTTTGCTTTGGTCTGAAAAGGGATGGCATGAATGATTGAAAGAGCCTTTTAAGCTGTGCAAGACGGCTTAGATGATTGATGCATGGTAAGCATCATTGAGCAAGCGATTTCCGGACATTTCCTGTATTTAGCCTCGGCCTGCCAGGTTACAACTCGCTCCAATTCAGTTAATTTCCCTTTTGGTCTCATACAGTTGCTGCTTTCTGTCTTTGTTTCAATTGAACAGTGGAAAATAGGTTTACATTGTTTTATTAAAAGGATAGTTCACCCAAAAAAGAACATTCTGTAATTACTTCCTACCTTTATTTCATTTCAAACCCTTATGTTGTTTATTTACGTGGAACACAAAAGTAGAAAAGTATCAATTGCTTTTATACTATTTTTATGTTGATATTTTTAAGATATGGCCACTATGAACTTTCGTCATATTAAATGTATATAGGTTTAGACTGACATGAGCTTAAGTACATAACATCAATTTCATTTTTGGGTTAACTATTCCTCCACTCTGTTTTGTTAAATAAATGAGCTGTGATTGGTCCCTGATATGGCAACCCTTTGTGTGTTTTTTACATTTCCCTAAATAGTTGCTCTGCTTCCTTTCAGCCAATCTGATAAATTTCATTGCTGTTCTTTGTTTAAAGATAAGTGTTTATCTACCATAATTACTCATGCTCTAGTTAATCAACTCACGAAACAGGTCTGTGAAACCGCTCAAGAGTGTGTCATTAAAATTGAATTCAAACTTTAATCTAAATTTGAATTCCAAAGCAAATCGTGTGTTCATGAAGAAAAAAAAAGCCCTTAAATCTGAATATATATATATATATATTCATACTACAAGGAAAGAAGCAGCTAGCTGAGTCTTTGTGTCATATTAAAATGGAATGACAGAGCTTCAAAAGACGTGAATACGAGGGAGAGCTCACTATGATTTCTATCATAACTCCACAATTTGCCTCTTGGAAGTCTAGCGAAGCTTTTGATTTATGTTCAGACGGAAAACAGAGAGGGAGAGTCGCATTGGAACGCCCATGATTTGGGATCAAAGCCACTTTGTATCTGAAAGAAAGTGGGCATGTTTTCCCCCTAGTGAAACTAACTCCCATGTAGGAAATACATTTTTTTATGGCTCAAAGTGACATTTGCCATCTTACACCAGCCAGACCACTCCTCAAAATTGACCCATGTTCATTCATTCTTTCAAATAGGACTGGAAAATATTTTTCATTCCAGCAACGTTTAAGATAAGGAATGTTAATTCAGTAAATCCACCTTCAGTAAACAATCTAAGGTTTAAATAGACTTTCCATTAGCATAACATTTTGGGGGGTCTGGGGGCTTTACTAAATGTGTGGAAATCGCAATATAGATGTGTTGAATAAATGTTAAAAATAGATAAATGTTACTGTAGTACTAAGTTAAAATATTAAATGATTTCTCAAGGATTAAGTGCGGAATCCGCATAGCATTCTTGCGCTATTTAGTGGAGAAAAGATCCATTTACTATTCCCCTTACAAATGTAGCCAGTTCGTACGGGAATGTCCACAAAATTCACTCTGGGAACGCTGTTCCCCCATTTTTAGCCCTGTATAAAAGCACTGTCCATTAGTAATCGATCCGGGTTGCTTCATAATTAATTCATTTAGACTGGTTTATGCAGACATTTAAAATACACATTTAAGATACAGAAGATATGTTGTCATTTAACATGCTTCATATAATTGTGAGTAAATGTGATGTAGCAATCATTGATATTTCTAAGGATTTCAAAGTTTGCCCCATCCACTTTTTGTGAAGTAATCATATTTTATTAGTTTCATTGTGTTTTTATCAAGATTATTATTATTATTATTATTTTTTAGCCAGTCA